>NC_139594.1:15962399-16409899 GCF_946808225.1 Silurus aristotelis
AAACTAGAAAGTGTAAAGCAACTTAAAATGTACATGAAATACCGCAACAAACCTCCAGATTTTCTTTTTTGTTGGAAGAAAGATCAAACAATACCATAATATTAAATTTAATCTCCAACTCCTAATTGTTATTATTGGAATTAGACACATGATGAGAAAAAATAATGATTTAGAACAGGGGTCGGCAACCCGCGGCTCTGGAGCCGCATGCGGCTCTTTCATCCCTCTTCTGCGGCTCCCTGTGGCTTTGGAAAATGAATAATGAGTATTTAATTAAAATGTATTTTATTTTAGTTCGTTAGTTTTTAAAATGTAATTCTAAATTTGAAGATTTTGGTGATCTTGTAAAATCTAAATAAAACGTGTTAACGTTTTTTGTCGCTCTTCATATGCGTCACAACCGCTAATGTGCGACACCCACCGGCATGCGACTTCTTAAACTTTGGTTGACGGCACACAGAAGAGGACGGCATTTTTGGTTTGATGCCGGTGGATAATTTATGTTCGGTGTTCTTTTCATAAATACAAGAAGGACTCAAATAGACATTGAGTATTTTACTTGAAAGTAACCTTCAACCCAATTTTTTTGAGGAGTTCAAATTTTTTTTGTTGCATGCAGAAATGTAATTTCATTCTCTCTGCAGTTCATTGATTTCATAAATGCAACACATTATGGTTTGATTATACATAGCATAAAGGCAAAAAAAAAAAAAACGTTACATGTAGTGTAATTTCAATTTAAATGTCAAAAGGGTTTTGTGGCTCCCAGTGTTTTCTTTTCTGTGGGAAACAGGTCCAAATGGCTCTTTGTGTGGTGAAGGTTGCCGACCCTTGATTTAGAATCATGATCAATGTACACTAAGCAGAATGTGATATCTGACCTCCTCCTGCAGGTCCAGGCTACACTGAAGAGGCAGTGGATGCAGTACAAAGTGCAATGGGGTCAGCGACGCCGTGAGCATTGGTCCATGCGCTCCACTTCCTACACCACCACGTCTATCACGGAGGTGCCTGCTTTCATGTTCCACTATGATAACAACAGTGAACACTTGAATGGCAGGCATGTTGATGACTCAGTATGAACATGGTCCAACCACCTACACCTGAGGCACAAAATATCAGAGAAATTATATAAGAAACATTTTTTTCAAAGAATGCCATAAGAAAGAAGGAAACCAAGGAAACTGGAGACTCTATGATTAGGAGATCACATGTACAGTCCTCGCAGATTCTCCCATCTCAGGGCGAAAATCATGACACCCAGTACATGTGTGTTGGCAGCACATCTCTTGCTGAGACGCTTCCCGAAGTGTACACTATTGTTCAAAAGTTTGGAATCAACTGTTACATATTACATGCATTATTTTATTTACTTAAAAAAATATATATTAGACACAGAAATATTTTAAGAGGTTTTAAATAATAAATATTTTTTGGGGGGGAAACATCATATACAGAAGTATTTGTACACTAAATTCTCCAAACTGGTTCTGTCAAAAGGTTTTGATGCATTTTCTATAACAGCAGCTCCGACTTTAGTGCAAGCCTTAATTCAAATCACAGGATTCCATGAATTCACCCATTCAAATAAGCTATCATTTCTATAATAACAACTCATCCACAAGATGTAGTTTAATCATTATTAACTTGCTATTTAACAAAGAAAAGGTTTCTATAATAAGATAATTATTTGTATATTTACAGAAGGACTCTCCGATGTCAGCACAGTATTGACTTATTGTCAGTATGTTTTCTGCCATAGCAGATCCGATCCTTCATCACAGAGAATTTGGTGAATTCGTCGCGTAGAACTTTGTAGCATGAAAAGCTGTGTTTTTTGTTGTTAATTTAAAGAGAGAGGAAGAAAGGCTGGTCTGGGAATTAGCGTTTATTGCTGCTATTATGTAAGTTGTAACAGAAACTTGGCCAGAAACACATTCAACATCATTAAATATAACCATCCACAAATATGTCATTCTGTAATAAACAAAACAATTGTAATGGTTAGGAGATCGCTGTGATATATGAGGAATAAAACTCATCTAGACATGAAGTTATCGGGAAACAATCAACTTCAGGGTTACACTTGTCAGGCCAATGTCAGACCACTTCACCCCACCCCACTGATCATTGATTATTTTCCTATAACGAAATTCCCTATCAGCTTTTATTCCTTACATGATCATTCCTCCCTGAGCGTTCTATATCACAGATTTTCCAAATATTAAGCTATTTCTTGGTTGAATGTCCATCATTTTTGATATTCTATTATTTTACTATGTATTCTGCAGATCTTTGTTATAACATTGTCAATGCCATTTGGATGAATGTCTTAGAGCATGTCTACATTTCAATATGTCTTTTTTTTTCTCTACAAATTCATTGAAACTTATTAAACTATAGAGCAGATGATTTTTTATATTACTGAAAGTATTAATTCCAAATTTTTGAATAGTACTGTACAGTGTGTGTATGATTTCTCTACAGTTCTGCTGCTTAAAACAGGCAAAACACTGAGGTGGCATTCCTGAAGAATGTGACAGATTTTCAGCTGCTAATCCCTCTAAGAACTTTCTTTTTGCCTTCACTCACAAACACAAACATTGCTTCATTAAAACCAAAGGGTGTGCTGGTTTGCTGTATGTGAAAAGAAACTGAATGAATAAGATGATTCTCCAGAGACCATTCGGTGACTGACTTTTTAGCAAATACAGAAAGATTCCTTTGTGCCTATGTTCTGGATTCCTGTATACAAACACAACAGGTTGAATTATAAAGTGTCAAAGTATGTGACAAGGAGTTTTATTTTTCTGATGGGGTTATTTGCAGCTCTTATGTGTGTGTTGTGAGATCTCTGACTTTCCTGTTTGTAGCAGCTGTGCTTTTTGCTGTCAAGAGAGAAAAAAGAAGAAATGACTTTTAGTAGTGTTTTGAAGTTGATATGTACATGGTATGTATATGTACAGAGTGCAAATGCATTCTAAAAAACACAACACTGAAAGTTTAAATGAGTATGTGGTCAAAGAAAGCTATTTGAGTTTTTCATGTTTAAGGATGTACTCTGTTCGATCAAGTCGAATTTTTTCCAAAAGCTCCATCTGCTTTGAAAACGAAGCTCAGTTAATAACAAACAGTATGTTATTTGTATGTTTCACAAAAAAGATCCACATAGAACATGCGCTGTTGGAAAATAAATAAGTCCAGCTACAATCTGTTTCACTTTTAGTTTATCACAAATGAATGTTGTTGATTTCATCTGACTTGGAAGTGTACTGCTTTTTTTTTGTTTGTTTTTTTTTTTTTGTGAAAATTTGCTTGTACAGAATATGTGCATTGTGTTCTTGTGTTTGGAGAGTTTGAAACACTCTTGACGGGTCAATTTTCTTTGTGAATTCTGTCAGTATACTGGACTTGATATTTACCATGTAAATGTTCATTGCTCAACATGGTGTTGGTGTATCATGGTGTACATTCTGCCAGCAAAACATGATGCTTGTTTAAAGCACATTATTATAAAGCTAACGTTTTCTCAGATATTTAACTCGTACTTCTTGCTTTTGGCAGTTCTTTTGAGTAAATGAACCAGCTTTCTGACTATCGAACGTTCAGACTAACAGAGATTGTGAAGTCTTATTAATCACTCGATTAATATTCATTCAAATTTTTGGTACACTTTACCCCATCTCTGTTATGCCAAAAAGTTGACATACATTTAAGCATATAAGATCCATTTGAATTGCTTCAGATCATTAGTAAATAAAAAATAAACACAATTAGGCATATAAGATCATACTTTTAGGTGTTATATACCTTAAATCTATTTTAATGGACACAGTGAGTTCAGATCTCAACAAGAAACACATTCTTAACAAATCAATGGAAACTAAAGCAGGTGAAGCCGGCCTAAAACTTCTTCAAATATGATACAAATAAATGAATAAAGTTTCAATGGAATTTATTTGCTCTCACAATGCGATTTATCACAGTCTAAAATTTCACTTTTAAATCTAAGATTGCGTGATAAACTGCGGAGCATGTATTAAATTAGCACAATCTTTTTTCCATCAGAGAGACAAAAGTCTTGAATAAGTCTTTACTTGACTCTTAGGAAAATGTGTGTAAAGTATTCCTAAATATAATATAATATAAAATACAATGGGGTTTTTTTTTCTTCAGAAAGATGATTTGATTTCCGATTTAAATATTCACCAAATCAACTGAAAAGTTTTTCAGTCATATGGACTTGTCTGGAACTTTTCACTATTTGATTGTACTTGTTGGTAGAAAGGCCCCAGATTGCATATTAATTATGCCAAACATACTGAACAACAGATAATTTAGCTTTCATGAAAAATCCCACTATTGCATATGTCTATATAAACTGTACACTTTTGTGTTTGTTAAATTGGTACCATGGGATTTCTTTTTTTTGTTATTGTCACTCTCTATGATCACTTACTTCCAACACAGCAACCAACACAGTGCAGTTGTAATCAACAGTTGCTTAGTACTTGTGAAATTCCTGACTATAGCAGTAATGCATGGTGCTGGTAAGTATTTTTAAATCCCAAATAGAATGCACTTGTTGATGCCAGCATGTTACAATGAACATTCCAAGCTTGCAGAGAACATCACCCGTCAAGCCACTTTCCCCGATTAGGTCTCAGAGTATTTTTATTCAGCTGGTGCTGGTGTTTTTTAGTGGAAGAGAACCACACACTATTTGAAACCTCAGTATTAGTTCTGATGTTTTGGTATAAAAAAATATAACGTGCGTAATTGATAGCTCACTGGTTGCTTTGGGCTTCTGATTGAGAGTTTAAAATCTCAGCACCGCCAAACAGCTACTGCTGGGCTCCTGACCAAGGCCCCTAATAGGTAACTGATACCCAGTTTTATGTTTTAAGATAATAAGATAATGAGATAACTGCAAGTTGCTTGCGATAAGACAGATTTAACTGCACTGTCACACTGTACACTGCAGTATATATCTTAAGGTATTGGGAAACCAAATAAAAATACACGGAGCATTTGGACTTTTGCTAGTTGTCCTGCTGCATCACATCATTTACAAAACCTCATAATATTAAAATGAATTGGATTGGAAAAATTGCAAAAAAGATTGGATTGGAAAAATTGGAAAAGGAAAGTCTGACGAGAATACTGCTTTCATTGTTTAAAAAAACGAGGATAAAAATTGCATAAAGGAATAGTTTGGTTTACACATTGCTCGAAGCATTTTTTGGGATATTTTTCTTAAAAACAACAGAAATATGTGTATACATTTTTGCAGAAGAATATGTAAATTTATGAATAGACTGTAAAGATCTGGATATACCAAAGAGCAATGAAAGGTGCTTGTCTCACACACAGACTATATAAGCAGAATACTCAACAAAGCCAGCATCATAAACTGCATGCAAAGCTTATAAATACAAAAATATCTCCATTTTATTGAAACCAGATGTAAATACACAGCTACATAACAGCAGAAATGTAATTTTTCTTTAAAAGAAAGTCCAATGGTTCTTTAACGTGTTTTTTTTTTTATAAGTAGTTATATGTTAATCTGAGAAATAAAAACTGTAGCGCTAGGAATTTTACATGCCTCATCTCAAAAAAAAGTTTAAAATAATGAGGGGGAAAAGGATTAAAAAATAAAAACATAAATTAAGTGACAATCAGTTTACCCCATAAAATGTCTTATATTATGTTTCTATTTTATATTTAATTTAAAAATGTTGTCATTTCACAACATGCTTGTTCATTCCTGATTTAATAATTCTGCAAATGGCGTTTTGTCAGCTGACATCAATATTTTGTATGTGATCGCTGTGTTACACTGTGAAAATGTTTCCTCTTCGTGCCCTCTTTCATTTGCTGTTAATCAGATAAATATCTATTCTTTGCCAGTGGTTTGTAAAGCAATTCTTATAAATAGACTCATGAAAACGATGTGCTGTTGTGTGCTACTTTTATGATTTTCTTGATCAAACCTGCAAAATTATCTTTTAACAATGTGCTGAAGATAATGATTGAAATTCAACACACGATCAAATCTTTATATTTAAATTATCTAAAATAATCCCAAATTTATTTACATGTAAAAAGGCAAAAATAATCAATTGTAAAAATGTAAAAAATTCACAGGAAAATTATTTCTAATATTCTAATTAAATTTTTCTTATATTTCTTTCATTTTTAGATTATTTCCTATTTATCTATCAAAATATTTACTTTAATATTTAATAAATACTCAATGATATTAACAATTGTTTTCCTTTATCCCAATGCCATCAACCACACCTAACATTCTTTTCTTTCAGATATTCAGATATTTTACATACATTTTCTTAAATTTTGATTCACCATAAAAGATGAAATGCTACATGTGAGGCACCTGTAGCATAAAAATACATGTTGCTTTAACCAATCAGATTTGGATTTGGTAACACAGAGGCTATCAGACATATAATAACATTGCCATTTTCCCATCTTTTGATTGGATTTTCAGAGAGCGCACTTGTCAGAGCTCGCAAACCGCATCTGTATCAAACTGCACAAGCTCAAATATATTTATGTGGATTTAATGGCTGTTTTTTTCTTTCATTTCTTAGAGGCTGACAGAGGAAAATTAATTGATTTGGTTGCAGATACACTCACAAAAAAGTTTTTCAAGAAAAGCTAGACATCATAAGGAAAGGTGGGCCAAAAAAATGTGGAAAACCAATCAGAGTGACAGTGAGTCTGAGTGCACCTCAGCATTGCAGCATATGAATCATCAACAAATCTTCAGCGTACTATATTAATAATGATACAATTAAACCACACAGTTTTTCAAGCAAAACCCACTGGGATTTTTATAGTTTCATTATTTTGTGAAAATGTAAAACAACAAACTGCATACTGACATAAAACAAAGTGCACCCGGAGAGACAGTAAGCGCAAAAGCAGTGGTCCATGCGATACTGCTAATGTCTTCACGCGCATGCATCTCTCAGATTTGTTTGCTTATTTATTTATAGTAGACTAAGATTGTTTTACGCCTGTTTTCTTATAAAACCAGTAACTGAATCTATCTAATGAAATCAGCTGTTTCAGACTCGGCTTTCTGAGAGCAACAGCCAGATGCAGAGAATTCTTCACTCAATCAAGATTTAGGGGATTTTATTTATGTATTGTTTAATGTACCATTAGTTTGTTCAAAAATACTTTTATGCTCTAAAGTTTTTTCACAATAAAATAATGAAAGTGATATGTAATCTAGTTGCTATTTGTCAGTGGTGGGACATGCATTTGGTACCTGGGCCTTCAAAGGGGACGTACCCGACTTAATTCACCTCTTAATACCACCACTATCACATCGCAATTATAGAAACCATCAATACTGTACAAAAACCCAGTATAACAACACGTGGCATTAAAAAAAAGAGAGAGAGAGACATTTCACATTTGGAGGGTAAATACCATTTTAAAAGAAGAAACCCAGTAAAGACTCCAAAAATCTACATAAAATACAACCTACTCAACAGAGATGCAGACTCATAATTCGCAGCGCTCCTCAGAGGCTGTAATCCAGTGGTACCGCTCGTATTCACTGGTCTGGAAGTAAAAAACAAACCTTTTCCCGGGCTGAGACAAGCTAGCTAGCTTCAGGGTTGGCCGACCTCCTCATGATGTCTAGCTTTTCTTCAAAATGAATTTTTAAGTATGTCAAAGATCAGATAAGTTTCTCTTTCTCCTTAGGCATAAAAAAATTTATTCATGTGTGCAGCGCTTAACACGTGTTTTGCCAGTTGAACTTGGCTGTAACAGTTTCCCTCTGACCAACCATTCAGAGGACGGAAAAATGCTGACGCTATTCTGGGCCAGCTAGCTGCCCTGTGAGGAGAATAAAAAATCTGATTAGTCAAAGAAACAGACCTGTTGCCAATTCTCTCTATGGCCAAAGAACCAGCAGTACAGACTTTGAAGGCCCTGGGCAGATTAGATTGACATGGCAGCACATAGAGGCAGAAATCTGATTGGACAAAAAATCGAACATCTACATACACGTACTGGAAGCAGTGCAGCCAAAAGAAACGCTACAAAATGAAGAGAATAAACTGTTGGGAATAAATTAATACAATCAGTGCTTCTGATTGTGTTTAGGCCTGCAGAGAAGACTTTACTGCCCCTGACCGCCCGCCACT
The DNA here is from genome assembly GCF_946808225.1 of Silurus aristotelis. NCBI lineage: Eukaryota > Metazoa > Chordata > Actinopteri > Siluriformes > Siluridae > Silurus > Silurus aristotelis. The sequence goes on from NC_139594.1 coordinate 15,970,592, forward strand.
GCTATTTGTACATAGTGCTATAATCACCAATAGTGCAATGAATAATAAATAATGAATAAAACTTTCTTTTCGGCTTCTCCCGTTAGGGGTCGCCACAGCGGATCCTCCGCACGTTCGATTTGGCACATGTTTTACGCTGGATGCCCTTCCTAACGCAACCCTCCCCAATTTATCCGGGCTTGGGACCGGCACTAAGAGTGGCTGGGGATGGTTCCCTGACCGGGAATCGAACCCGGGTCGCAGCGGTGGGAGCGCTGCATCTTAACCACTAGACCACCAGGGGACCTAATAATAAATAATGAATAATATGTTTTAAACCAAACTCAGTATTTACTATCCTCTTTAAATACTAATAATGTCCTAATCTGATCATAGGAATACTGGTAATAATACTCTCTGATAAATGTAAGATATGGTTTACATCAGTTGGAGTGGAAGATCTCCTATTATAGAGTTCTGACCTTAACCCTGTAGAACATGAATGAATTGGAACACTGAGTGCAACCCAGTTGACTTTACCGACACACTTGGGAATGATTGAGCACAAATCTTTACAGCCCCCTCTTAAATATCTAGAGGAACATCTTCCCAGAAGAGTTAAGGTTATTATAACAGCAGATAGGGACTAAATGTGGAATAGGATGTTTAAAAAGCACTATACAATACACCATATAAATGTCCGGAAAACCTTTGCTCACTGCTTTGCTTACACATAAATCCACCTATAGACCCTTTTTCATCTGATATAATCAAGGCGACATTCACACACACTGGTATGGTATGTTCTGAAATTTACAAGGCAAATAAGCATTTAGAAATTCACTAAACATCAAGGATAGAGGACTCTCAGAAACCCCTTATGTATGGCAGATGCACTAAAGTAGCCCACCTAAGCCTCTCTTACGTCATTACTCCTAGTCTCTTCTCCATCCTTTCATTTGTGGTCTCAATATGGCTACATTTATGCATAATTTAGCATAAAACAAGTTTAATAAGAATGCAGACAGCAGGATGGTGGGAGAGAGAGAGAGAGAAAAGGATCTGCTCTTGTGTCATGACTGTAAAACCATTTAGTCTTGAACCCAGATGTGAAGCGGTGATAACTGGATACCATTTATATTCAAAGAGCACAATATAATTTATGGTCATAACAACAGGAAGCTTTAGGATGATTGGAAAAGCAGATTAGCTGAGCTAATTCTGTCAGTCTCCAGGACACACTGATTATGATGTGGTACTGTAGGTGCTGTAGAGAACAGCTGTATGGGATTTTGTGTAGTAAAGGAACAGTTTAAAAAAGACATGATGTAAAATTAAAACAGCAATTATGGCAGTGATTTTTTCTAGTGACTGTGCATTCAATTGAGAATATTATAGAGAAACTCCCAGTTTAACAGAGCGCTGCATCCTGGGTTGGGCGAAGATACATCAAAATATATTTTAAAATAAAATACCAAATACCTTCACTTTAAGTGTATCAAAATAAACTATATATATATATATATATATATATATATACATCGTGTATAGCAGAAGCACTGATATTAACCTCATAGGTTTTCTGTGCATTTTTGTGTATTTATTCTGTGCATAAATGTTTTTCTTAATTTAAAATAAAGGCAAATTGAGTTTTTGTGCAAACTTTACAAAAAAGTAAAACCATGGTCCATGAAAAAGCTCAATTGTTTTGAACTGTTTTGGCTGATTTTTCCACATGATGTCCAGCTTTTTCTTGAAAATCTGTCCTGTAAATGTCCTTGTAGGTGTATCTTGACCAAATCAATTTATTTTCCTCTGTCAGCATGACATATTTGAGCTTGTGCATTTTGCTGCAGATGCAGTTTCCACTGTGCAAAACTCCAGAAACATCAAACATGGTAGTGGCAATACAATATATTAGCTCCAAGCGAGCTAACTATGGAACATACCCTCAAAATCTAAATCTAACTAATAACAATATCTCATGCCTTCCAGTTGAAGAAGTACGTGTTGCATTGTTGTGCATGGCCATTTTTTTTTATTTATATCATGTAACGTCTTAGAGTTTTGACTGATTTGAACATTTACATGAAAAAGGTTCAATGGCTTAATTTTATAGTTATAATGTTGACTTGGAAAGTTTGAACATTGTTCCAAAAATTGATGTATTATTTCTGGCCTGAGAAAAGTGCCACAATTCCTCCTGTTCGTGCTTACACAACAAATCTGTGCCACACAGCGTAACAAATATAAATTACCTCACTGACAGACTTTCCCGGCTTTCAAAATGTAAGTAGTGCTTGGCCAGGTGAGGAACAAAGGTTACCCTGTGCTCTGCCTTAAGCTCTCAGGTGATTTGTATGGAGAAAACAGTTGTGAGTGTGGTTTTGCTAGGTGTGAAAATTATGCTGAGAGAATTATGATGAGAGAATTATGATGAGAGTTAGGCTAAGAGAGAGAGAGAGAGAGAGAGAGAGAGAGAGAGAGAGAGAGAGAGAGAGAGAGAGAGAGAGAGAGAGAGAGAGAGAGAGAGAGAGAGAGAGAGAGAGAGAGAGAGAGAGAGAGAGAGAGAGAGAGAGAGAGAGAGAGAGTATATTATGGAATAGTACAGTATTGACAATAAATTATGCCTTCAGATCAATACTGAGTTGTTTAATATTCATATTGATGGTTTATTAAGGTGAAAGTCTATACTGGTTTTGTGCACCCCTGGGCAAAAAAGTCCAAAATGTCAAAATGTTAAGCTTTTAATAGCATTACAACAAATTAACATGAATTTAAAGTCATAAGAAATGAGAAAAAGGACCGATGCTCTATTCAGAGCTCCTGCGCCTCAGTTTGCTTGCTATTTTTTTGCTGCAGTAAAGAGTTTGAGAAAAAGCTAGACAGAGGCAAATTCTATTATTTAGTCCTATTGTATGCAACGGTAAACTCATGCAAAAAAATTATAATGTTCGATGTAAAATTCAGCATGTTTGCATACACAAACTCCTCATCAACTCATCAACTCTTATTTCTGTAAGATGCCAATATGTTTATCCACATGGTTTGAATATTTAACAAATTAAATTTAAAGCTATCTTATAATGATCTATTATATTTATTATATTTATATAATCTTTGATCATTTCCTGCCTAATGATTTATTCTTAAAACAATTAAAAGCTTAATATTGTGCCATTAAGGCGTGGCCCATTTATGTTCCTCCAGTAGTGCCTAGTTCATAAGTAACATAAATGTTTAAACAGTATTATTTAGTTTGTTATTATATGGAATCCTACAGTACTTCCTTCCATTCCACACTTCAAGGGTTATTTCCTCTGAAACTAGTAGAGTATTCCCACTCGTTCGTTTCATTGTAAAGTAGCAATAGCAATGTGACCGTGACCCCACAACCTATAAATGGTTTGTGATATGCCAGACTTTCCTCTGATACTCATTCGTACTAACATAAGACCTTAAGAGTCTGCACAGACTTTAATAATAATTCTAGCGTTTCTTACTAGACTTGACTCTTTAGGACAGACTTGTGACCTAATGTTAATGTGCATATGCAGCAAATTTGTAACCTTCTGCTCAGTGGAGTTGGATGAAGGACAATGGTCAATGCCCATATTTTTAAGGAACAGCACATACAGACCGCAAACCATACTGAACTATAAAGTCAATAATGATCTGTGAAGCTTAGTCCTTTTTTTAAATACCGCTGAATGTTCACAATTTTTTCAGTATGGATCAATGTTATAACTGAAGACCGTGTTATAGGAGGATCAGAAATAGTCTGAGATCTCGGCTGCTCTTCCCCTTGGAATAAAAGTAGTGGATGCATTTACATTTATGGCCTTATCCAGAGCGACTTTAAGGTTTAAGAGCCTTGCTCAAGGGCCCAGCAGTGGCAGCTTGTTGGGGGTGGGATTTAAACTTCCACTAACCACTGAGCTACCACCTCCCACATGCCTTTACAACAATGCGATAAAGAGGCATTAGACAAAGCAGAACCCATTAAACAAATGCTTATTAGTGTCAATTCAATAGCACAATGAAGCATAGATTTTGGATTAGCTTCGCACAGATACATGTACAGAGATAGACAGCGGTGGATGAAGTACACCAACCATGAACTTGAGTTAAAGTAGAGATACACGCTGTAAAATATTACCTCAGTAAAAGTAAAAGTGCTCCCATGAGTAAACAGTACAAAAGTATTTGCCTTCAAATGTACTTACGTATCCAAAATACTACGATTTATTATGGCTATAATGTTGCTCTTCTTTTAATCAACTCAGTTTATTTGAAAAGACTCTAATGTTACTCTCTGCACACCAATCTAGAATGATATTACTGAGTCGAACACTGATTAATATCTATTAAAATGATCATGAACCAAAACCTTCTTAAAAAAAAATCGTCAGATGTTGTGGCAAGTTAAAGTCAGGAGTTTTGTTACATCATTTATTACTTGTTCTGATAGCTGATGAACTGACGCTGAACTGTATGTCCAGGAGATAGCAGATATGCCCTTCCCTGATTTGTGTTTGACCAGTTACTTTTTATCCAATCATAAATCATCAAAACAAGATTTTGCTAAATGTAGTTGAGTAAAAATTTAAATATTTGAGTTTGAAATGTAGTGAAGTTAAAGTCAAAATCTCCCCAAAATGGAAATACTTCAGTACAGATACAGTATGTGAAAACGCTACTTAAGTACAATAACAAATTACAATTACTTCCCTTCTGTCCACCGCTGGAGAAAGACCAGGCTCGGATGTACTGCATCTAAGTGTCTAAACTTCAGCCCAGTGTGCTAAAGAGTGGTTTCAAGACTGCCTTAGTGAACCTGAAGCTGAATGTTACACTCAGCACAGCTGGTCAACTACCCACAGGAGGTGGTAGCTTAGTGGCATTCGACTTCGGTTTCGAAGGTCTTGAGTTCAAATCCCAGCCACACCAAGTTGCCACTTCTGTTCCCCTAAGCAAAGCCCTTAACCCCATATCTGCTCATTTGTATGAATGTGATAATTGTAAGTCGCTCTGGAAGAGGGCCGTAAATGCCGTAAATGTACTCACATAAAAACATAAAAGGCTGCGCAATGGCAGAAGAAGAAACATTTACCGTGTGCTTTAGCTCTTTCTCTTCATTTTATTATTTAACGCAGGATTCTGACTTTGGTGCTTTATGTGATTAATTCAATTGGTTCTAGAGTTGTTATTTGCATTGTTATATTGTATAGCAGTCTTAATTCAATAGTGTTGGTCTATGCTTATTCATTCTCTCAGGTGGTGAATCAAAAGTAGTTTCAGTCTCCCTTAAGCTGTGAATCGTGTGCAGGGTTTACTAATTTATATTGAAGGTGTAACCAGCTTAGTCTTCAGCGTGTTTTAGCTCTTTAGTATCTCTATTACAGGCACAGTGGGCTCGCTAGTCGAACAGGCTGATCTGAATCTCTGTGGATCTCTTTTGATGTAGGTTGAGGTTGAGGTTGAAGGTAAGCTTCATATCTGAAGCAGGAAGTAGGACGTGCACGGAACAGTAGGGTCATGGTCAATGTCACAAGGTGCCGACTGTGCTGTTTCTGGCTCAAGTAGTCTACTTGAAGATATTTTGAACTGTGAAATGAATACAATGAGCAATTGTGCATGCACGTCGAAAATAGCTATTTTTAAATGGAGCATTTTAAATAAAGCGGTGTTAAACTACATTACATAATCACTATCATCAGCATAATGACAAGCTGTGTTTTAAATTTACATCTAATTATAGTTTTGGAACTCAGCTCCGTTTTATTAAGCCCAGGATCAGGGGAGCTCAACTCTTCTGTGGCAGATCTGTTGTGACGCCGCGTTGCAGCAGTAATTGAATTCAATCGATAAGGTAGATCTCTAAAACATGTCAGCTAAAAAGCTCGATCGATAAAAGGAATGATTACTTTAGGTATGTGGCACAGATACTGTAAATTAGCACAAATAATACAAAGAACTACGCAGGCTGAAATGCAAAGGTCACAGATTAAACCCTTCCCTTTCATGATTGCAGTCACAAGGGTTAGAACTTCAGGTGCACTGTCATTTGCTCTTTGATTGATTGAACAAGTAATTCAATTCATTTTTATTTGTATAGCACTTTTAAAAAACATTGTCTCAAAGCAGCTTTACACAGATAATGTGGTGATAAAAGTGAATAATGATGTTCTTTATAAGTGTAAGTTTGTCCCTGATGAGCGATTGTGACAAGGAAAAACTACCTGAGATGGCATAAGGAAGAAACCCTGAGAGAAACCAGACAATTACGAAGTAGAACAGAGAAGATTTATTACCGAACATGTCAATTATATTTCGCAAATTGATCAGATTTTTAGAAATAAATCTTTTTTTGGGGTATCAAACCAAATAGTTTTTTAGATTTGTGGGAAACAGTACAGGTATGTTATTACAACAAAATACAACACAGGAGTAATCCAAGGTTAAATGGTGTTACCTTAAAAAAAGAAATGGCAGGTGTAAGTTTTACCTCCTGCAGGGTGACCGGGGAAACAGTTATGAGGCTTTAAAAAGAGTCACAACGAAGCAACAGCTCTCTGTTTCTTAAGATATATATATATATATATATATATATATATATATATATATATATATATATATATATATATATATATATATATATATATATACTGTGTGTGTGTGTGTGTGTGTGTGTGTGTGTGTGTGTGTGTGTGTGTGTGTGTGTGTGTGTGTGTGTGTAAAATTATAGGCATTGATAAAAATACAGGAGGTGAGTTGAAGATGCTGTGATTTTCATCAGAAGGGAGGATGGACAGGATCAGATATTAGTTTATTAGAGGGACAGCACATGTAGGACATTTTAAGAGAGGTGTAATTGAGATAGTTTGGACATGTGCAGAGGAGGGACATGGGGTATATCGGTAGAGAATGCTGAGGATGGAGCCACCAGGAAAGAGGAAAAGAGGAAGACCAAGGAGGAGGTTTATGGATGTGGTGAGGGAAGACATACTGGTAGTTGGATTGAAAGAGGCAGATGTAGAGGACAGGGGGGTATGGAGACGGATGATCTGCTGTGGCGACCCCCTAACAGGAGCAGCCAAAAGAAGAGGAAGAAGAAGGAAAAAATATATAGTCATATAATTTATAGATTCATGTAATTTGCTATAATTATTATAATTGCTATTATTATTGTAAAATATAATATTAAAGCCATGAGATAGCTACAGCCTGGCCGAACAGCTCAGCTATATTGCCGTGAGCTGACATTCGTGATAGTATTCCACATGGATGACTGCTCTCACTGAACAATAATGAAAATGTCAGGGACAGATTTGTTCTCCACCTTTGAAAAAAATAGGAATTTATTATACTTTGATACTTTTTGGGAGAGCTTAACAAAGCATTCATTAACATGCCTTGGCAAAAATCGTATATGTATATATTTATAATGCTAATGGAATTCAAAAGCAAAAGGTTAAATAGTTTAGATTCATTGAGTCACTGATGTCCTTCAGCCTCTTAAGGGGATATTTGGGATGTTTGGAACTTATCTTCTCAGCTTAAAAAGTACATATCTATGACGTGCACCAACTATAAATTACTATTCTAGCGTCATGGTGCTACAATAATATTTCACGTGTAATGTTATTTATGGTAATGAACGTGTGCAAATCTGGGGGCTGGGAAAGCCATTAAAGTGCAGATATTGACAGCGAGTCCACATTTGAGGAATTATTAATCACATCCTGGGATTTGATAATAGTACAGAGGAAAATCTGTGGCTGTCCTAAGCCATAACCTTGGCTCCTCACCAACAGCAGTCGGTGCAAATAAAGTCTGAAGGGAAACTCACTGATTCAGAAATGTATAAATGGACATCAGGTTGGGATAAAAGGCTTTTACAGCACAAAAAAGAAATCTAACTATAGTATAATGTATCGCATGTTTTGCACTGCCTTGGACTGATTCTTTTTATCCATATTTACTGCGATCTTGTGTTTTTTCCTCTGTCCTCTGTTTAAATCAGTCAGATTTTTGTGGTGTTTAAGATTAATCACGAAACAGTCTGACAACCGAAATGACATAATTAATGAGCAGAAATAAAAGCGAAAACATTCTTCCTTGAATAGATAGTAAATGTGAAATCAGCATTTTTTTCTTTTTTTTTCCCCAGAAAAACCAGAAACAACTCAACGTGCTTTATTATATGACAAAGATACAATAAAAAGGTCATTACAAGATGTATTGATTTTAGTTCTGCTGGGATGATTAAGGACATTGCATTTGTTATGAATTATCCCATAGCTTTATTATTTTTCATTTTCTGCCGTATACAGTGAAACGGAGCAGAGTTCCTCTTGGACCAAGGTGCTACAACACAAAGTTACACGAGACAACACTAACTAAGAAATAAGCAGACCTGCATACATAAAGTGCTAATCTAAGCAAATTTCCATCTCTCTTTGGATCTGTAGGAAGAGATGCTAATGCTGAACCTGTGTTTGAAAACACACAATCAAGGACATGGTGTTCATGTATTGAGAGAGAGAGAGAGAGAGAGAGAGAGAGAGAGAGAGAGAGAGAGAGAGAGAGAGAGAGAGAGAGAATGAGAGAGAGAGAATGAGAATGAGAGAGAGAGAGAGAGAATGAGAGAAAGAGAGAATGAGAGAATGAGAGAGAGAGAATGAGAGAGAGAGAGAGAGAGAGAGAGAGAGAGAGAGAGAGAGAGAGAGAGAGAGAGAGAGAGAGAGAAAGAGAGAATGAGAGAAAGAGAGAAAGAGAGAATGAGAGAGAGAGAGAGAGAGAGAGAGAGAGAGAGAGAGAGAGAGAGAGAGAGAGAGAGAGAGAGAGATAGCTAGCTATTGTTGTAAGGCTGCAGTGCATAGCAGATCATTACAAAAAAATAAACGCCTATTTTAGATTGCAGTGGTGAAAAGAAAATCAGCACTACCATATAAAGTTGGGAGTGAAGAAAAAGTGATATGGTACAACGAGTCAGCAATCACCGTTTTCTAAAGAAGTGGGTGAGATTGTATGTGTGGAATACACTGATAGAACAGTGCAGGACTGAACGCTTGAACCCTACAGTGAAGAGAACTGGCAGCTCTGTTATGTTTTGGGTCTATTTGTTCCTTTAAAGTCAAGAGTTCTCCTTATGGATCATTTACATCCTAATGCAAGTGCTCACCCAGGGTGCTTTCATCTACAGGGTACAAGCACTCGCTGAATAGTTTGATAAGAATGTAAATGATGCTATCTATCGACCTTCACAGTCACCAGATCCTAACCCACACTAAAAAACTACTGTATGAGAGATTTAGGAGCCACATGTTCGACAGCCCCGTTGCCCACCTGAAAATGCACAGCAACTGAATGGTGTTTATCGTCTTGGAAAGAAACTGAACTGAATCATTGTGTAGTTTTATTGTCTCGTAGTTCGTTTCCAAAATCTTGATGATTTTGGAAATGGTCACCTGCAAATCTTTTGCTTCCTAGGTTTTTATTTGAAAAATGGTTTATTGCTTTAATATACTTTAACAAAAATGTAATACATTTTTTTATTTTTTTATTTATAAAATTACAGTGGTGCCGTATTTCTCTGCCAATTCCACATACAGTATTGTTATCTGTACATGTTTTGGTCTCGACTGAGATTTTACAAATAAGCTTGTATCATATTGTCTTTTTTCCTGCACACATTTTCAAAAGAATGAATTTCTACCAGCAGAGTTATGAACACACTTACCTTAGGTTAACACGGGTTTCCAGGTGAGGAGATTCCCTAAATGAATCGACACCTAAAAATATGGAAATAAAAAAAAAAATACAAACAATTCTGTTTGATTTGGTTAGTTGTACTCAATTGTACATTGATAATATCTGGTGTACTTTGATTAACTGTTCAAATGATAGTAAAACATGTTAAGAAAAAATAAGGTGTTTTTTATGATGTAATTATTATTATTTTTTATTCTGCAGCCAATCAATTAATCAATCAATTAATCAATCAATCAATCAATCAATCAATTATGACATAACATCCAAAAATCAAGGAAATGTTTGTGCAGAGTGTGTGCTGTGTGTAGAGGTTTTCTGTTAAACTTAGAGCAAATTTTAAAATATCAAATATTTGTGGTTGAACAGCATGCACAAATTTAAAATTAAAAACTAAAAATTTACTGTTAAATCTGATTGGAATTGTGTCCAAAAAAAAATAATTGACAGTCTGGTATAATCTTTGTCTATACAGTAAGTGCTACAAAATACTTGAAAAGGGCAAACTGGTTATCTGTATTTATTAATGTATAATTAGCTGAAGCTATTTTATCAATACCTTATTGGCATCATTTGTATCATCAGTTGAAAATGTTTACCAATCTCGGTTTTCAATCTACATCGGCAAACATCTGAAGCTTGTTTTTTTCTAAAGAATACAATATTAATTTCGGCTGGAAAGCTCAGATGAAGACTTGTGTGGGAGAAGTGTTGTTCCTTAATTCAAAATTTGTGCCATGCTATTATAGAGTACTAGTACACTCTCTTTTCCTCTCTCTCTATTATTTGTATAGCTTATAGTGTAGTTTTATTAGTTCCTTTTAAGTCCTCTTTTGTACATTCAATTCCTTTAAACTTCAAAAACAAGCCATTAAAGTCACTTAAACACATACATACCCCCCCCCCCTCCCCCAACACACACACACACACACACACACACACACACACACACACACACACACACACACACACAATAGTAGTCCCATCTTTCCTTTGAGAGGTGCTCCAACAGCAAACCTCAATTTTCTCTCCACTTCACCTTTTCGTCCTCTCTAGAGGAACAGACAGGGTCATGGCTATTTTATATACAACATGGAGAGAACATGTAAAAGTTGTGTAACTAAGCAGAAAACAAAAGGCAAACAGATCTCTAAAGCTGCAAAAAGAGCTCTGAGCTGCCAAATGATTCAGCTGTGACCCTAGAACAATGCCAAGTCCCCTTTTCCTAAGACCATTTGTGCTGGAACATCACTCACTCCTGCATCTCATGGGTCCAATTCATTAACACGTGCTACATTTCCTAGTGCCAGCACACATCCGAGGCTAGGTTGACATGAGGTAAATATGTGACAGTTCACAAAACACTTCATTTATCCCAAATATTGACATTAAACAGATTGGACCTGAAATGTAATAATTTTTTCTCAGGGAAACGGCAGGTAAAATAAATGTATGTATGATTTCTAATTTCAAAAAAGCACAACACAAGATGGCAAGTTTCTACATAAAACTAGGTGGTATATACAACGAACAGATTATAATAGATATTTTCATAGGAAGCTTGACAGAAAAGGTCACAGGACATCTGGTTGAGACCAGAGAGCTACATCAGTATCGGGCTCCAATATGAAGCAATCAAAAAATATATGAAGCAAAAGGTTTACACTTTTATCCATGTTTTCACAAGCAGCCAAACATGTACAGTATGTGACACACAAAAACAACATTGCAACAATCCATTTACGACATCGTTCATTTATCTTTAGTAACTGCCCGGTCAGGGCTACAATGGAGTAAATGAGGTTACTACTGTAGTTATGAAATAGTATCAAAAATAGAACTAGAATTTAGTTAGAAATGCAAATTAGAAATAGTTGAAGATTAGCAGTTGAGGCTAAGTAACTGTCAGAGCAAGAATTCACAGACCATGCTGACACTGCTGGAATTTCCACATCTGGAGTTTCACATCTGGAGTTTCCCCCCAATGTTTCCAAAGTGTTAAAGGGGGGAAAAAATCTCTTTTGAATCAGACCATGTCCTCTTCAGATGGAAATCCGAATACAGATACAAGTGTTGTAACATTAAACAGATCCAGTGTCGTTGTGTTATAGCTCTAGTATAGAGTGAGAATGGGACAGGCTTCATTATCAAAACTAACCCTAACCCTAATCCTAAACCCTAATCTATAAATATTTAAAATATGAAGTTTATTTTTAGTTTCAGTTTTAGGATTATTTTTATTTTTATAAACAGATTGATATTTTATTATGGAAAAAAAAAACCTGTGTGAAAAAGATTTTCCGAACCTCAGGGTTATATCACAGGAAGTTTAATGTTCTCTCTGGGCCATGCTTAGTGACCAGATATGAGAGAGGGGTCATCAAAAAATGGGGGTCTTAAAAACCTACATGAAAATTTTATGATGGTAAAGAGGTTCGGACTGACCTCAGCAAAAATGGATGAAGAAAAGAATGGTTTAGATTCAGTGATACTTTTTGTTGTAGAATGTGTTTCACGTGTTCACTAGAAATGAATTAATAATGCAATTAATAATGCATATATTAGTAATAATTAATAAATAATAATTCAATGCATAAAGTGGATTTTCTTTTTGAACATTTAAGAAAATCAAAGCATTTTTACTATTTTAAAATCTGAAAACCATCTTGTTTTATTATATTGTTCTGGCATACACGTAAATTCATTTTATGAATGCTCTCAATACATCCAGCAAAAGCATAAAACGCATATTAAAAGGCAAAAAATCAATTCCAGTGCTATAAATCTCCTCCATCGTGTAATCTTAAGGTTAATTTAAAGGCAGAAACATCAGAGGGTCAGAAATATGGCATCACCCTGGAGAGACAATGCATTTTCCCTTGTGAATTGTGATTGCTACAGACTGAATTAATAAGACAGTGCCACATCCGAATTCATTTTACTATTTACAAAACTCTACAAGATTGTGTGCTGAAAGAACAGTCTCTTTACTGATCTTTATTATTTGTATTAGCCATCGCAAATGTCCGTCTGTTCCGCAAGTGTTGCAATACCATCTGGGTCAAATAAAACCCAGTATAACAGAGTTTGACACACAGCAATAAATACCATTTCATGTCTTCTGATGGCATTTAAAACATGAGCCTTTTTTCCATAAAATGATGCTGATGGCTTTCCAGCTCACTCATGGTTCACTTCTGACAGTCAAAATGTGTTTGTATGCAAGAAGTGGGTATTTTATCTGCTAAAAAAACAACAAGTAATTTTGCAGGCCTTGTACCAGTCCTGGTTACTGAGAGCCCTCAACTAAAGCAGCTCAAGAGGGAAAAAAGGACATCATTAGCTGTCCTTGCGCCTGCCAAGTGTCTGTCACTAGAGGATATGAATCACACCAAAAACAAAACCAAACACCGGTTATATCTAAACGGTTTCGAGATCACGAATAAACACGTCGGCTCCTAGCCAAAAGACAGATCACATTTTCCATTCTACTTTTAGCAAAGCGGTACATAAATCCACGATTACCTGAGACTCATAAAATTCAATCACTCAGCCAGTGTGCTTATTGTAGATACACAGGGGTACGCTCAGGAAACCGTGCTAAAATATTCATAATTAAACGCTACACTAGAATAGCGACTTCTAAACTGTGTGTAAAATGGAAAATATGTTCGATTTACGCACATAATTCTCTGCAAGTGCAATCTGTTGAAAAGCTCTATGCTGCTGACAAATTGCTATAAAGTTTGCATTTATATAGAGCAGCAGACCCCAACCTTTTATGCGGTTTAATGTCGGAAAATATTTTTACGGACCGGCCTTTAAGGTGTGGCGGATAAATACAACCAAATAAAAACTGGAATTTTCTAAATGTAATAATAAACGTGAATCCACCGTGTTGTTTTTTGTTTATTTTGTTTGTTTGGGGGGTTTGAATTGAGCGGTAAAGTGTTATGTGTTAGCGGCCGGAGCCCCTTTAAGAAGGTAGCGGATGAAGGTAAGACATGTGACCGAGGCATCATGACATGCATCAAGAGTGAGTCATAGACAGATGTGGTGGAGAAAATCCGGTCATTTTCCAAAATGAAACATCGTTCAGAATCAGATAATAAATAAAACGCAAATAATGTAAGTTATGTATTCTTTCTGTGAGGCCCGGTACCAATTGACCCACGGACCGGTGCCGGTCCACGGCCTGGGGGTTGGGGACCACTGATTGAATAGTGTTCAGGGAAAAAATAGTTGTGTGCTCAATTCTTTTTTTTTAGTTGCACTTGTGCTTTTTAATACACTAATGGTTTTGTGCTTATTGATCTGTCATTTGAAATACATAAAGGAAAAAAAGAGAAAAGGCTTGTTACTAGGATTCCTTACTGAAATGCATTGCTTTTCCACAGCCACGTATTGACTACAGATGAACGAAGTTTTGCTTTAAAAGTTCAAATTTTGTCTTGTTTTTCCTTCTTATTGAACGCGTACTTCTGAAATTGAAAGTGCAATTAAAAGCAACAAGGAATCAATCGAAAGAAATGGACCGAATAACCCTTGCGCCAGCTTGCTTCAGTCTCCCACTTAGTCTTTGTTAATTCAAAATTTACCAGCATTATTTTGGTCGTAACTTAATGCAGGGAAAAACAAAACCTAATTTTAACCAAGTCTTCTAAAATGATGTTGTATTATTATTATAATTATTTTTTTTTTTAAACATTCTGCCTCAATAGGATTAGAACCATCAGGAAAATGACTGGACGAGTGATCAAGTGATTGACAGACTCTTGTGTCAGAGTGTCAACTTAAACCAGCAACCATTTATCAAACAGACGCTGAATGAAGGAAATGTTGTCCTCAAGCTGTCCAGTCTGCTGCTCAATAAATTATTCACGCGACCGAGAAGTGAACCACAACATACCCTCTGTACCCAGACCCAAGGGTACAACTGTTCAGGAAAAGAAAAGTCAGGACTATACTTTGTCAAACTAATCCTTAAACATGATAATGAATAGGGGATGGCCTCGATTCAAACACGACATAAACTTAAAAAAATAAGACCTGAAAAATAGCATCACACAAGCAAGTAGTTTTTGTAGTTTTATCTTTTTTTTCTCAAATGTGTGTCCATTTGGTTTCAGGGGCATTGCTGTAGTTTGTCATTGCAGATGTTTTGATTTATCTTTGTTTCTTTTTTATTACTTACAAACACCTGCCGATTTAACACGTGTGTGTGTGGAGGCTGTATATTCATTATTTTATATATACAGTACAGACCAAAAGTTTATATATATATTATATATACAGTACAGACCAAAAGTTTGGACACACCTTCTCATTCAAAGAGTTTTCTTTATTTTCATGACTATGAAAATTGTAGATTCACACTGAAGGCATCAAAACTATGAATTAACACATGTGGAATTATATATGGAATTATATACATAGAAAAAAGTGTGAAACAACTGAAAATATGTCATATTTTAGGTTCTTCAAAGTAGCCACCTTTTGCTTAGATTACTGCTTTGCACACTCTTGGCATTCTCTTGATGCCTACTTTGAAGAACCTACAATATGACATTTTCAGTTCACTTTTTTGTTATGTATATAATTCCACATGTGTTAATTCATAGTTTTGATGCCTTCAGTGTGAATCCACAATTTTCATAGTCATGAAAATAAAGAAAACTCTTTGAATGAGAAGGTGTGTCCAAACTTTTGGTCTGTACTGTATATATATATATATATATATATATATATATATATATATATATATATATACACACTGTATCCATATAAGAGCAGGATATTCAATGTAAATCTAATAGATGTTCCATGAATACAGCTCTTTCACAACATATTTTCTCAGAAGGTTGGTCTGTATTGAAGATGGCACAAATGGGAGTATTTTTCATATTTAGTATTTGTTAGTATCACTGCCAGATGTGTACTGCATCTGTACTGTGTACTGTTCTGTGTGGTTATACATCCGTTCTAAAATAAATTGCTTAAGACAGACTGTTGAGGTTTAAGATAAGATAAGATAAGATAAGATAAGATAAGATAAGATAAGATAAGATAAGATAAGATAAACCTTTATTCGTCCCACAGTGGGAAAATTTCTATGTTACAGCAGCATGAAAAAATTAAAAATAAATGCAAATATATAAAAGAATAGACGAATAAGACATACTATAATATTACAAGTATATACACAACACAATGTATAAATACAGATGAGGGAAAAGTAAGTATTGCAGGTTGTATTGCACACAGGTGGTATTGCACGTATTGCGGGTGATCTTGCACATATTGCAGGTAATATTGCACACAGTAGTGTTTATTGCGTAATATAATTGTGTTTGATTATTAATAGTCTACAATATCGCATAGTGTCGCATATTTTGTTATATTAACAGAATGCTATATGGGATGGACAAAAGGGGTACTTAGCTTTGGACCTTAGCATCGTCATAGTCAGCTACAGCCATGCTAACACTTCCATCCAAAATCTTCCCTCGATCTTCAGTATGTTTAACTCACGCATCTACTTTATATTACAGATTTGAAAATGTAAAATAAAAAAGGAGGAATTGGTAAATATGATATATTTTAATTGCCTCAAGCAGACCATGATCATCATACTGTTATCTGCTTACGAGTTGGCAGACGAATCAAAAGGTTCCAAAAAGAGCATGTGGTTCATGCGGTTGAGATAAATGAAATGATCCGTTTTAGTCGACACAGAAACAGATGGTGCGAAAACAATGACAGGAGTAAATGAAGTGTTAAAACACCAAAGTCCAAAACACACAGCGCTGAAAAAGGTGTCCCTTTGATCACGAGCGTCCAGCTGAGTGGGGGGGAAAGATAAGGCTCTGGCAGGGAAAGACTTTATAGCAGCCATGGCAGGAAACAAAACACACTACTCTGAAGACAAGGCAGCCAGCTGCATGCTTTCAGAGTGCACACACACAAAAGATTACAGATATACACAGTGGAATCTTACTGGTTAAGACTTGAATTTTAAATCTGAAGGTTGAAAGTTTAAATCCCAGCCACACCACGCTGCCACTCCTGGGCCCTTGAGCAAGGCCCTTAATTCATTAGCTCCATAGTTGTATACATAAAAGAATTTGTCAAGTTTATTTCTATAGCGCTTTTCACAACAGACATTGTCTCAAGGCAGCTTTACAAAATTTAACAGGGAAGGTGAATGGTGTGTATTTAGCCATGGTGACTGTGCCAGGAAAAACTCCCTTAGATGTAATGAGGAAGAAACCTTGAGAGGAACCAGACTCAAAAGGGGAACCCATCCTCATTTGGGTGATATCAAGACTGTGATTATAGACTTTAAACAATACAGAACACTGGAGAGTGAGAACTAACATGAGCACTGGAGTGTAAGATTATGAGTAATGTTCATTCTACAGTCTTGTACAGTTATTTGAGGTTATGGAACCAGGAGCTACTGAGCAACTCATAAAATAGCTCAACATTTGTGATTATCACAGATCCAACACCAGCTTCTCCATGCCAGAGCCTTTAAACACTCCTAGAGGTCTCATCTCCAAACTCCACATGAAGTGGGATCCAAATGGCGCTGGTACGTCTCTAGATAGTTCGGGATGTTTGTGGGGTCGGCATCTGCTTTTTTAAAGGTTCATAATCTTTATGAGGTGAGACATGCAACCTCAGGATGCCTCGGGATGTAAGTCGCTCTGGATAAGGGCATCCACCAAATTCTATAAACGTAAATGATTCATATATGGTGCAGTAATAATCTTCATTTTATTGTTCTTATTACTATTTATGTTTTCCAAGTGGGTTTGCGAGCTGGAGGTTGGTCTGGACACTTAGTCTTGCATTTAGACACTTCGACAACTTCTCCACATGATCATTAAAAAGCCATAAAAATGCTTCCTGTTGTCGGTGACTCATTATCAAATCAATACAGTCGCTCTCTTTTACACGTAGTACACAAAAAACTCTGCACGAGGAAAAGGCAATTAAATACAAGACATTATAATCTTTAAAGATTCAGAGCGTTTCTAAGTGCAAGACGATTTTGTAACTTTCTTCCCGGAGGCTAAATCTAATAGTCGCAAGTGGCAATTCAATGCACAGTCAGTGAGGATTCAAGAATAAAAGACTTTGTGAGCGAAATACATCTCAGGAGGGTTTAATTAGCCATCCGTGTTTTGTTGCCGGGCTCCTAAAAATTACACAAGACAACCTATTAACATGAGGAAGATTTTTCCTATATACAGTGGGTACGGAAAGTATTCAGACCCCCTTAAATTTTTCACTCTTTGTTATATTGCAGCCATTTGCTAAAATAATTTAGCATTCTTCTTCCTCATGAATGTACACACAGCACCCCATACTGACAGAAAAACACAGAATTGTTGACATTGTTGCAGATTTATTAAAAAAGAAAAACTGAAATATCACATGGTCCTAAGTATTCAGACCCTTTGCTCAGTATTTAGTAGAAGCCCCCTTTTGATCTAATACAGCCAGGAGTCTTTTTGGGAAAGATGCAACAAGTCTTTCACACCTGGATTCAGGGATCCTCTGCCATTCCTCCTTGCAGGTCCTCTCCAGTTCTGTCAGGTTGGACGGTAAACGTTGGTGGACAGCCATTTTTAGGTCTCTCCAGAGATGCTCAATTGGGTTTAAGTCAGGGCTCTGGCTGGGCCATTCAAGAACAGTCACGGAGTTGTTGTGAAGCCACTCCTTCGTTATTTTAGCTGTGTGCTTAGGGTCATTGTCTTGTTGGAAGGTAAACCTTCGGCCCAGTCTGAGGTTCCAGAGCACTCTGGAGAAGGTTTTTGTCCAGGATATCCCTGTACTTGGCCGCATTCATCTTTCCCTCGATTGCAACCAGTTGTCCTGTCCCTGCAGCTGAAATACACCCACACAGCATGATGCTGCCACCACCATGCTTCACTGTTGGGACTGTATTAAACAGGTGATGAGCAGTGCCTGGTTTTCTCCACACATATCGCTTAGAATTAAGGCCAAAAAGTTCTATTTTGGTCTCATCAGACCAGAGAATCTTATTTCTCACCATCTTGGAGTCCTTCAGGTGTTTTTTAGCAAACTCCATGCGGGCTTTCATGTGTCTTACACTGAGGAGAGGCTTCCGTCGGGCCACTCTGCCATAAAGCCCCGACTGGTGGAGAGCTGCAGTGATAGTTGACTTTCTACAACTTTCTCCCATCTCCTGACTGCATCTCTGAAGCTCAGCCACAGTGATCTTTGGGTTCTTCTTTACCTCTCTCACCAAGGCTCTTCTCCCCCGATAGCTCAGTTTGGCCGGACGGCCAGCTCTAGGAATGGTTCTGGTCGTCCCAAACGTCTTCCATTTGAGGATTATGGAGGCCACTGTGCTCTTAGGAACCTTAAGTGCAGCAGAAATCTTTTTGTAACCTTGGCCAGATCTGTGCCTTGCCACAATTTTGTCTCTGAGCTCTTCAGGCAGTTCCTTTGTCCTCATGATTCTCATTTGCTCTGACATGCATTGTGATCTGGAAGGTCTTATATAGACAGGTGTGTGGCTTTCCTAATCAAGTCCAATCAGTATAATCAAACACAGCTGGACTCAAATAAAGATGTAGAACCATCTCAAGGATGATCAGAAGAAATGGAAAGCACCTGAGTTAAATATATGAGTGTCACAGCAAAGGGTCTGAATACTTAGGATCATGTGATATTTCAGTTTTTCTTTTTTAATAAATCTGCAACAATGTCAACAATTCTGTGTTTTTCTGTCAGTATGGGGTGCTATGTGTACATTCATGAGGAAGAAGAATGAACTTAAATGATTTTAGCAAATGGCTGCAATATAACAAAGAGTGAAAAATTTAAGGGGGTCTGAATACTTTCCGTACCCACTGTAAATGTTAGCTATTAGTGGAGCTAGTACATCAACTGCTAGTGGCATCTCAGAAGTTACTGTAGCTACCAAAAAACAATATGAGGAGTTTGCAAAGGATTTTAAAGTGTTGCTTTACATCCTGCCAATTAAACACGTGTGCCACGAGTCTGGATGTCCAATTATAAACTGAAGCAGCAGATGTGAGTTAGCAATGATCTAACTAAGCTAGTTACTTAAAAATGTCTTAGCAGAAAAAGTGCTGCATTTAAATGCACTGAGCCAAATTGAACGCTTGTATAGATTGCAGTCATCTTTCCGAGTTGAAGGCAGAATATTCTTTAATATGCTACAGCATCAAATTCTGTAGAGAACACAGAGATGCTCCAGTTTATTGGCATACACTTTTTGTGCATAGTCACAGAATATCTCTACTTTTGTTTTCTACACTATTTCAGTTTACATTATTTCATCTTTGACTATCAGTCTCTTGGCAAAGTTGTGATGCATGCTGCTACTGAGGCCTGTCTCAAACCATAGGTATAAATGTACCTTCAGGGACACCTGATAGAAATAGGCTACCAGGGATGTGTGTTTCTTAGAAAGAAAAAAAGCCTAAGTGCATTGCTGTTAGATTGTTCAGGCCATGATAAATAAATGTTTTATAAACAATTATTCTAGACTTTAATGGAAAGTAACACTAGAGCACCATTAAGGAGGAAAAAGTGATACTGGGGTTGATTTCTTTCTAGTCCAGACTGTAAATTCAAGTAACGCATGTAATCGGTGACAAAGGGGCAGGTAGATACAATCTTTTGTGTAACTAATATGCAGTGGTGAATGAAGTACATAAAGCAGGTACTTAAGTGAAAGTAGAGATACACTTGGTAAAGTATTAGCAAGTATTCGCCAACCATTTTTGCGCCCATATTTTCACGGACCGGCCTTTAAGGTGTGGCAGATAATTACAACAAAATAAAATGATACGACCAGCATAAAAACTGGATATTTTCTAAATATAATAACAAATTTGAATCCACTGTGTTGTTTTTTGTTCATTTTGCTCGCTTGGGGGTTTGAATTTAGCGGTAATGTATTATGTGTTAGCGGCCGGAGCCCCTTTAAGAAGGTAGTGTATGGAGGTAAGACATGTGACCGAGGCATCATGAGGCGGAGAGAATCTGGTAATTTTCCAAAATAAAACATTGTTCAGAATCAGATAATAAATAAAACATAAATAAAGTAAGTTATGTATTCTTTCTATGCGGCCCGGTACCAATTGACCCGTGTCGGTCCGCGGCCTGGGGACCACTGATCTGGTGTACCTTCTGCTTCTTCTTTCGACTGCTTCCATTAGGGGTCCCCACAGCGGATCATCTGTCTCCATACCCCCCTGTCCTCTACATTTGCCTCTTTCAACCCAACTACCTGCATGTCTTCCCTCACCACACTTATAAACCTCCTCCTTGGTCTTCTTCTTTTCCTCCTTCCTGGTGGCTCCATCCTCAGCATTCTCCTACCGATATACCCCATGTCCCAAAACGCCCTACATGCACTGTCCCGCTAATAAACTCTGTTACTCTTAGCAACACCAATCTATAAATATAATGATAAGTCAAACAATGATTAATATCTATTTAAATTATCATGAGTTTCTTCCATCATTTATTCCTCTCAAAATGTTCTGCTTGCTGTTGATCTGACGCTGGACTGTTTGTTGGTGATAAGTAGATACACCAAGTGGCAATCAAAACAAGTTTAAAACAAAAACGTGCTCGACACTGATTGGTGGCTCGCTGCGTGATTGACCAGTTATGTTTTTATTTACTCATAAATAAAAAAGAACTATTGATTTTACTAAATGTAGTTGAGTAAAAGGTTATTTGACTTTGAAATGTAGTGAAGTTAAGGTCTCCCCAAAAGGAAACACTTCAGTAAAGTTATGTGAAAAAGCTACTTAAGTAGAGTAACTAATTACATTTACTTCGTTAACAAATAGACCAGCACTCACTTACCTCAAAGCTGTTATCATTCCTCACACTGCACCACGCTCCCTCAGATCAGGGTCAGAGGTAAAGTTGGTCTATATCAGGAGTATTTTATCTTCTGGCAGAGGTGGTGGAATGAACTTCCCCTAAATGTCTGAACAGCTAAGTTCTTGGCCATCTTCAGATGGGTGAAGACCCGCCTCTTCCTGAAACACTTACTAAACTAGCACTTGTTTAATTTATTGTTGTATTTATGTATTTTAAAAAAGGGTTATCATTTTTCCCAACAAAGTTTTAAGACCATGTTTTTTCCTAAGTCTCCATTTTAGTGGACTAGTGTTGATGTTATTGATTGACTGTATCTGGATAAGGTAGTGTGTCTGCTAAATGACGCACACGTGAATGTGTCCAATGAGAGTTAAATGTACACAAAATGACAGCTGATGGAACAACAGGATTAAACGTGTTCTGTTGTTTTTTTCTTGGGTTTGTTTACCTTGTTTGAAACTCTATCAAAATCATTATGCAATTTAACACTTAATCTAAAACTTCCATGTAATATCATGGTCAGCTGTTACTTGGAATGCTAATAACTGATTCCTGACACATTATCTGTCAAATGTTTGCAATAATAAATGGAGAATAATTGTTTTTTCTTCTAAATTATACCACAAATGACCCAATCACCAAGAAGTAATACATCATAGCTTGTAAGGAAAATTTGGTCACTATTTGTGATTTTTTTTTCCCCCAACCATGGGTGATGCCCAGACTCGATAGTATATGCTGATGATTGGATCCTCACATAAGGTTTTTGGTTAAGCACCAGCTGATGAGATACAAGTGTAGAAAATTGTGTCATTATTATTTCAGGCTTCTAAATGCAAGTCACAGTAGTGACATTTTTTTTTTCTCTAGTGATTGAATAATGCTACTCTTTACATCTCTAATTACTGAAGTTTCCTACTTCTGAGTGCTCGGAGGAACAAAGAGAAATGTGTAAAGGCTTCTGTAAATTTCCCAAACCCCAGAAGGTGCAGAAGGCTGACTGCACCTACATATAATTATTACATTATTACAGTCAACCTGCTGTACAGCCGGAGCTCTGTATCGTACCGCTGAGGACTGAGGGTCTTCAGGGAGACGTTAGTACTCTGGAGATTTATCAGCACGTTATAATCCAGGAGGGTTTCCTGACTGCATTTGGTACACAGTGACACACAGGTGTAATTGATCACTTCACATTCCCCCTTCTAGCCAACCTGCAAGTGTGAATATAGGAAAAGATTATGGTAAAGGATTCGAGTTAAAAACAGCTCACTAGGACACACTAGAGCAAAGGTGAAGCAACATTTGACATTTTAATTACTTTAACAAACCTACAAAAATATTTTAAAAATTGGAATACGAACTAAAAAAAAACAAAAATACACAAGCACATTATTCAGAATGTTAGTGTATTTATTTTGGGGCTTTGGATTTCATCTTGTTACAGTAAAGTAATAATACGCATACAGAATCATGGAGGTTTGGACAACTACACATTCGTTCTTTTTTTCTTTTCTTTTTTTTTACACTCTCGTTTTTATGAACGCCGAAACATCCAGCAGCTGGAATAAATACAATGGAGCTACTCATGTATACAGTATAAACTACACGTCACGAATTGCACGTCCTTTAACAGTGCATAATACACAATGCAGCAAAAATTCTAAATGTCCTACTCTATTAATCAGCCGTATCCCTAGAATTATAGAATAAATAATAAAATCAGGATTTTTTTTTTTTTAAGGGTACAAGCGAAGAACATACAACTCGTGTAACAGTGTTAAAGAAACAGATATTAAGACCAACCGTAAGCAGGTGAAAACGCTTCATTACAGCTTCTAAAATCTACACATAGCGTATCTGAAATAGACCTACCTCTATAAATTGAGTGTTTCAGTTTTGAGCATATTTGCAGCTTTACAAAGTCATTTGTTTGCGATAGAATTACCTGAAGGATCCCTTCATTTTTACGTCGCTCTAACACCGATTCACCAAACCGATCCTGAAGCACACTCATAAGCAGTGTGAACATGAATTACTTACATTTACAAATAAAACAAAAATGCATAAAGGCAGCGAACAGTATGTCAGGATGGAATACTGTGAACTGATAACTGAATGAAAAGCAGATTATCACTGCTGTTTTTCAGCTCTGGGTGCCATGCTGTCGTTTATCTTTTGGGTCGGTCAATATCATCGATAGCTGCGAGGAGCTTCTGTCTGGCCTTTTTGTTGATGTGGGAGCCGAGGCACACGTTCACCAGGTTGGCCAGCTGCTTCATGGAGTATTCCTGCTCAAACGCAATACAGAGTTTAAAACAACAACAAAAAAATACCCATAAATGCTAAATGGGAAAAAGAAAATGTGAAGGCAAACATACACTATATTGGCAAAAGTTTGCAGACACCTCAAATTCCATATTTAGTCCCAATTTGCTTTTATAATTCCCTCCACTCTTCTGGGAAGATGTTCCACTAGATATTTGTGTTCATTAGCCACAAGGGTGTTGGTAAACCCAGCCATTATGGATGCACAAGCCAGTGCACTCTTAGTGCCGGTCCCAAGCCCGGGTAAATGGGGAGGGTTGCGTTAGGAAGGGAATCCAGCGTAAAACGTGGCAAATCAAATATGGGGATCACAAATGAGAATTTCATACCGGATCGGTCGAGGCCCGGGTTAACAACGACCGCCACAGGTATCGTTAGCCGACTGTTGGCTGAAGGAGGAGAAGGAGAGGAGGAAGGCGTCTACAGAGACGGCAGGGAAAGGAGCAGTGTAGGAGAGTAGAGGTTCGGGTTGGTACTTTAAATGTTGGTACTATGACGGGTAAAGGGAGAGAGATAGCTGATATGATGGAGAGGAGAAAGGTAGATATGTTGTGTGTTCAGGAGACCAAGTGGAAAGGGAGTAAGGCCAGGAACATTGGAGGTGGAATCAAACTGTTCTATCATGGTGTGGATGGAAAGAGAAATGGTGTAGGGGTGATTCTGAAGGAAGAGTACAGTAAGAGTGTAGTGAAGGTGAAGAAAGTTTCTGATAGGGTGATGAACGTGAAGCTGGAAGTTGAAGGGATGATGATAAATGTCATCAGTGCCTATGCTCCACAAGTTGGCTGTGAGATGGAGGAGAAGGAAAGATTCTGGAGTGAATTAGATGAAGTGGTAGATGGTGTACCTAGGAAAGAACGATTGGTGATTGGGGCAGACTTTAATGGGCATGTAGGTGAAGGAAACAGAGGTGATGAGGAGGTGATGGGTAGGTATGGTTTTAAGGAGAGGAATGTGGAAGGGCAAATGGTGGTAGATTTTGCTAAAAGGATGGAAATGGCAGTGGTGATACTTATTTTAAGAAGAAGAAGGATCATAGGGTGACGTATAAGAGTGGAGGAAGGTGCACACAGGTGGACTATGTGCTATGCAGGAGATGCAACCCGAAGGAGATTGGAGACTGTAAGGTGTTGGCAGGGGACAGTGTAGCTAGACAGCATCGGATGGTGGTCTGTAGGATGGTTTTGGAGGCGAAGAAGAAGAGGAGGAGAGTGAGGACAGAAAGAAGAATAAGATGGTGGAAACTGAAGGAAGAAGATTGTAGTGTGAGGTTTAGGGAAAAGGTCAGACAGAGGCTCGGTGGTGGAATTATATTCTTTTGCTGCTCATCCCACGTTCTCCCGTGTGCTGTTCAGCACCGCGCTTCTACCAAGCGCACCCGTGGATTATATATACAGACTGCCTCTTTTCAGTTTGGGACTTAGTGGACCGCGCTCCCAGAGCGCACCACCGGAATATTCACTTTCAAGGCAAGTGTTTGTGTTTGGCTTTGCCCTGTGTTGCAATAAACTGTTTTGCTTTCACTTCAGCTTTCGCCTCCCGTTCATCGCATAACATTAACAACAAAAGGCATATGTGCACCAACTAACAGTAGAGATTTACCAGTATACAATACAAACCACCGTCGATTCTCAATACAAACCTTTATTATATTCTCCAACATTATAAACACAAAGATCGCTTACAAAATCGCTAAAAACGTGCGGGGTGTAGTTCGTTTTTACAAAAAGCTAACCAGTGTCAACATTAAATTCTCGAGTCATTTCACTCTGACACACAGCTCTGAAAAATATCCTACACCTGTAGCATCTGTAAGGCTTGATTTTTCCGCGAGTTCTTCTGCGGCTGCACAGCACTGATCGAGATAACCGACGTTAAGTGGCAAATTTGCCCCCCTTGTGCTCGAGATATTAGGGTTCGGCGACATAAAAGAATCGACATAACCGATTAAAAAATGCTAAGACAAAGCGAGAATTTGGTGGTTCCACTTCAAAAACTTCGACTTAATAGGGTTGGCGAGTTAACCGAGGTCGAGATAAGTGGGTTCCACTGTATTATTTTATATTAATGCTTATTTATATACCGCATCCAAAGACGTCCTGTACAATTGTGTGCCTCCAGCTTTGTGGTAACATTTTCAAGAAAAAAAAACATATGGCAGGAAATGTCAGGTGTCTGCAAACTTTTGGCAATACAGTGTACAGTGTAGTTATGAAACCAGTAGACTTTTGATTATTTTCACTTTCACTTTTCACTGTCAATCTCAGTGTTACGGACAGATTGAAATGATTTCTGTATTTCATGAATGTTTTTTCTTCCCAGTGCAGGCTTTCAGATAGCTATAGTGATGTATGCAAATATATCCCTTCCCTATTGGTTTCGAAAGCTTTAAAAGGTCAAATTCACTGCAATTTCTTGTTTTGTTTATTTTGTTATTTTCTTACTTTTTTTAAATCAATCCTTGATTCACCTTAAAGAATTGAAGGGTTTTGTTATTACGGCATGATTTCATAGCGCAGTCAGACTGACAACCGATCGATCAATGCTGATGAGAATCCACACTGGCCATTTTAAAAAGCAAACACATACATCATACAATGCCGTCCTGCTACGTTTATTCCATATTTGCTATCTCATTGCAAAGTCTGAAAAAAACAAGAAGAAGAAGAAAGGACTTGCGCTCACCCGGTGGTTCTTAATAAACTGCTCCATGTCGTTCTCAGTCAGATAGTAGGCTTTAATGTAGGTCTCAACAAACTCCTTATCGGGGATAGGTCTGAGGTCGGTGAGCTTCTCTAGCTTCATGAGGAACTGCTGGAAGTCCAGCTGCATCAGCGCTCGTCCTTCATTACTGCACTTCTTCACATTAGCGTAGCTGGCAGATGACAGAGCAGAGAACTGTGAGCTCTACACGTATGTAAAGATTTGACCAGTCACTTTAATTTTTTACATAATCTCCAAAGTATGTCTCACACACACACACACACACACACACACACACACACACACACACACACACACACACACATACGCGAGAGAGAGAGAGAGAGAACATGCTAAAAAATAAAGTTCTATTTGTTATTCTTTAATGTTCTAAATACAAAAGATGTGACTGATAAAAAAAAAAAATAATCATATTACTTCACATTTAAAAACAAAAAATAATAATTTAGCTGGAAAGAGGAAAACCCTTGAACAATATTTAAGCAGTTTTTATTATTGCATTATACTATTATTAGGAATATAATAAAACAAATAAGTATATAAGTGAGGAAGTAGTTAAATAAAAAAATTTATAAATTGGTCTGTGTGTGTGTGTGTATACATAAATACACACTAGGGGTGTTCAAGTCAAACCAGGACTTTTGTGTTTATCAAATAAAATAACATTTCCAAGAGTGGAAACGGCATTTTTTTACATAATCCCCTGCTACATTTATACACCAGTGTTTAGGAATGCCTGGAAAGATTTGGCATAGAAAGATTTGTCAGTCCATCTTAGGACAGCCTGCTTCACCTTATCACCGGGGAACCCCCATGATCGGGATCGTCACTGACGGACGCATCTTTGAAACGTTTACGCCATTCGAAAGTCTTACTGCAGCTGAGTAATTTAGTGCAGCTTCACCGCACTGTGCATCAAGTCTTCTGTAGATATCTGCGGGTTTTACGTCAACGTTCACAAGAAACTTCATTACCACATGCTGTTCTATGCACCCACTAACACTGTTGTCTGCCATCTTGATTTACGATCTCTGGACTGGCCCTCGACATGTGCGCCCCCTATCAGTAATAGGACACACTAACCACTTACTATGTGTAGTACCGCCAAGCCTAACATATTGAACATAAACACCATTGACTTCAAATGATTTTATATATCATATTTTTATACCCACAACAATGTTAGGACCATTTTAAGAGCCAGTTTTAATTATGTTCTCAGGAGCAATGAAAGCCTCATTAACCAGTAATACACGGATTGTTATTCAAAAGACAGAATGTTCACTTACATTTACGGCATTTGTCAGATGCCCTTATCCAGAGTGACTTACAGTTAAATTAGATATACAGCTGAGCAACTGAGGGTTAAGGGGCCTTGTTCAAGGGCCCAGCAGTAGCAGCTTGGTGGTACTGGGAGTTGAACCCATGACCTTCCGTTCAGAAGTCCAACATCTTATCCACTCTGCTACCACTTCCCTCTGGTAGCTCACTTGATCTTGGCCTGTCAATGAGCAGTTAATAA
Organism: Silurus aristotelis; assembly: GCF_946808225.1. Lineage (NCBI taxonomy): Eukaryota > Metazoa > Chordata > Actinopteri > Siluriformes > Siluridae > Silurus > Silurus aristotelis. Next base: position 15,998,823 of record NC_139594.1, read on the forward strand.
CGTGTGTCTGAGCTCAAAAAGCAGCTGTGAATACTAATGTTGACCATCATCATAATGTCCAAAATATGGACCTAAAGGAAAGTAGTAAATCAAAAGACACCCGACAATATATACGTTTATATGAATTAAGATGTGGCCAATAACTGTATACGGTTCCTTGCAATGTGGAAAGACTTTGAGGATACATTTGCATTAATTATGGACAAAATCTGCCCCTATTCTGAGGAAGGGGGTTTATGACAAATGGTTAAACACAAGCCTTTACACAATAGGCAAACGCACATGGCTGATCTCAATTCGGGACCATCCATAGCAAAGTACTTAATCCCCATTCCCACAACTAAGCACCCATGGGGAGTTTAGGTCCTTGCTCAACGGCCCAAATGTGGCAGTCCGGTATGGCCAGGACTTGAACTCACAACCGGCTAATACAACTTAACAAGCCTATTTTCAAACTTTAGTACAAAAATTGAATTTCTTTTAAGATTCTTTTTCTCAATTTATTATTTAATCAAAAACAGTATCAGAACATTACAGTATTTAAACATTTTTCTTTGTTGCCACTTTTTATAAAATAATTAAATCTTTTCTTTTTTTTTTTTTAGCGCTGGACTGCTTTATAACCAACAGCAACAAGAAAATTTTGTTGTTAAATTGTTAAAATTGTTAAAACCACACACGATAAAGACAAAAACTTTCTCGTTGGCAGTGGCATATTTCCAACATGGGAAATAGAAGAATGCATCCCCCAGAACAGAGTACCAAGAAGGATGAAATGAGTGGCAGTCATTACCGATCACACGCTTTGTGCAATTAGCTAATATTGGCTGAAATGAAAAATGCTAACTGCTTGAACTGGGGCTGAAAAGGCCAAGAGATGGGTGTGCTCTGGGGTCTCTCTCTTGTTGAGAACTGAGTGGGAGCAGGGCTTGTGGAGAGTAAAGTGAGTAAACTGTAGCCTCTGATGTGCTAGAACATCATCGCTAGAGACACATGCACACTTCACTAGAGACCTTTTTTCAGGTAGCACTGGTCATTGCTTACCATTGTTCATTAGCTGTAGGCTGCAGCCCACCCAATCAGAAGTTAGAAATCATGCTATTTTTACATTTGGCTAAAAAAATCTAATCAAACTTTGATTTAGGGAGCAAGAAGCAAATAGCCCACTCCTGCCCACTGCTACCCCCAGCCCTGACTCTCCATGACTATATAAGTGTCACATTATCTATATACCTCTAACTAATTCCTGGATTGGACTTCTACAGGGGTATAACTTTGCCGTAATAAGGATAATGTACTTACTGAAGACAAATAACTAAAAGAACTGAAAGCACTTTTTTGTGAGATGCATTGTGTGCGAAGTGTTAGATGAAACTAAATGAATTTAGAACCAGAGCCATGCAATTATGCTTGCGCAAATCAGATTTGAGTTCAAGAAGCTTGAAGCAAAGTTTGGCCAGAGCATTCCTCCATAACAAACCACAGGAAGACACACACTGGGCTTCCAATGTGCATTTTTATGCTTTTCATTTCCTCAGGAAACTATGCAGTTCCTCCCCTCTCCTCTCCATGCTCTTTCATTGGACCTCAATCATCAGTTTTTGGGGAAAAAAGTTATGAAAAAGTTATGTCTGAAAGTTGTTTAAATGAGTCCAACCAAACAAAAACAGAAAAACTGTCCTGGTTTTATAAACACTGGTTTTCTTTTGTTCGAGTAAAATATACCTCGATCACCTGTAAATTACAGAGTGCCTGTATGGCACTGCTGAACCGAGACAGATGCTGAAGTCATTATGACTTACATCTGTAAGAATCGCTTATTATTTAGCAGCATATCAACTTGCTTGTGATAAGGGCTGTTGAATATCGCCAATGTAAATTGGATTTTTATTTTAAGTTTGCCGTAAATCCATAAAACTTTTATTACTATATAAAACATTTCAGCTTTACATGAGACAGAAACTTTATATATTATAAAAAATTCCTTGTAAATATGTTTCTGAATAAAAGCATTTTCTAGCAGCATTGAAAAATGACACAATATCAAAGGTACCTGACATGAGAGACATAAGTGAGGAGAAACCCATGTGTAAGTCTTGAGCGCCCAGGTCGGCACCTGGTGTAGACAACTAGGTCATGCCCTGATTTAAACCAATCAGGGTTCCTACACATTTTTTTTTTCAAAATTCCATAATTCCAGATTCAAGTATGCAGAATTACCTAACACTTAAATATGCAGACATCCCTAAAGAACATATTTAACATCTGAAATAATGATTTTAAATTCCAACTATAACGAGTTATGTTACAATCCCTGATGCTTATCAGAATCTCTGATGTTTTCCATGTGTTTATTCGCACGATCGGGGGCTCTGTTCTGTCATGGCTACTGCTGCTTCATAACGTAACAGATCCAGTCCTGCGCAGATCTTTGGGCAGCGCTGAGAGTCTGCTTCTGACTCCATGAAAAAAACCCCACCTTTTGGCTATGTCCTTACTAATATACCTTGGGCCTTCCATTCACACTGAGAGTGCGTTTTCAGTCAACGAAAATGTAGCTTTTTAGAAATGCCTCCAAAGTGGAAAAATTAGACTAAACATATACAATTCCCCTTGAAAAAAGAAACATCAAAAGGAGAGTCAAAACCTCGCCATTTTTTTGTTATTCGCGAGGGGTCATGGAACGTAACCCCTGCGAGTATCGAGGTCGCACTGTATAAATATTTTAGAAGTTTTTCATTTAATATTTTAGAAAAAAAAAGGGCAATAGTTTTTAAAAAAACAAACTTTTTTTTAATACTCATGGTTCTTTGTACAATACTAATCCAGACCTGGAAATCACTTTAATCAAATTCCATATTTTTCCCAAAATGGATAGAAACCATGAACTATAAAAGACATTTCATTAAATACTAGAGCTTTTTTCAATACAAATTTCCAAAAGTAAACGTATCCATCAAAATATAGAGAAATGACAGGTGAATTTGCTGTCATTTATCCAGCACAATATATGTAGCATTAATAGAAAAAGGTTTGAGAATTGACACTTTTTCTGGTACAAGAAAAGGGCAAAGAAAAAGAAACTGGTAACTCGTTGGTCAAGATGCTGGACTTCTTATTGCAAAGGTCAAGAGCTCAATTCCCAGCAAGCTGCTACTGTTGAGCCCTTGAGCAATGCCCTTAACCCTCAACTTGTAAAAATGCATAAATGTAAGTCTAAATGGCATTAGTGTAAAATATAAGTGTACACATGTAACTGAAGATCATACCGTCCCCTTAATATCCACTGGGCATCGTGTGCGAACTCTACTTCCATGAATAGCAATTTTGCTATGTGCAGTTGATATCTATCTTCTGCACATGTCATCCTTCTTTCATATGCCGGTACGTATTATTACAGTTCTTCTTAGTTGCTTGGAGCATTTCTCAAAATTCTCAAAACTATTCGCCCACATCATGTAGTCACTTGTGCACATCAGAAAAGCTATTTCTAGTTGCTTTGATCAAAGTGTGACTGCTTTGGTACTTTCATTTAAATAATTGTGTACAATTGTCTGCTGTTTTCTACATTATCTAATGTTTTATGTCATGTCAATCATAATATATTATACTGGGTATGTACAGCACAGTAAAAGTGTGAATCCTGCGGGTCTCTTGCATTTAATATTCCACATACAGTAATACGTACATTTGTGCTGTTGAAATCATAGACGCCATACAGAAAAACTGCCCATTTTAAATTGTAATCCAAACCCTAGTTTACATCAGGAAATACTGAAATCCTTTGCTGCACACTATTATTCACATTAATACTGATTATAAATATTCACTTCTATTTGCATTGCTTGACCTAGTGGAACTCTAACTGGACTGGTCTCTGGACTGGACTGGAGTCACTTTATTCTGTACTTCTGCCATACATATCCATCCATCCCTTCTGCTAATTCATGTATGTATATACATCTATATACGTTTTTGCTAGAGTATATATATATATATTATTCATAGTTATACTTCTATTTTTAGATTATATTTTAATATAATTTCATACTATTTTATTTATTTTTCCATTACACTACACTTTTTTCTTATCTTTATATTGTATTGTACTTATCTTTATATGCTTGTATATATACAAGCTTCAGTTAGTTCAGAATGCAGCAGCAAGAGTTCAAGAAAATACGATCATATAACCCCAATCTTATCGTCCCTACATTGGCTTCCTATTAAGTTTCGAATAGACTACAAGCTACTGCTACTCACTTATAAAGCACTAAATGGTTTGGCTCCCATGTATCTATCCAGTCTCTTAACACGCTACAATCCGTCACGCTCCCTGAGATCTCAAAACTCTGGGCTTCTAGTAGTTCCTAGAATAGCAAAGTCCACTAAAGGCGGTAGAGCATTTTCACATTTAGCTCCTAAACTCTGGAATAGTCTTCCTGACAGTGTTCGGGGTTCAGATACACTCTCCCAGTTTAAGTGTAGATTAAAAACATATCTTTTTAGCAAAGCCTACACATAACACACATCACACACATCACATCACAACCTTGTGCTCCAGAATATATGATTACATGCACATTATCAACTTGTGCTGTTAATATCATGAACAGCAGCTACGCTAATTCATCTCCACTGCTTCTCTTTCTCTCCCCATCCCGAGGCATCCTGAGGTTTGGCCAGCTCCAGTCACGTCCCACCTCGTGAAGATTATGGACCTATGGATGATCATGGAGAAGTAGATGCCGAGTGTTTAAAGGCCCTGGCATGGAGAAGCTGATGCTGGATCTATGATGATCACAAATTGTTCTGTATTGTTGAAAGATTTATGACCAAACTCTTGATGTCACCCATATGAGGATGGGTTCCCCTTTGAGTCTGGTTCCTCTCAAGGTTTCTTCCTCGTTACATCTAAGGGAGTTTTTCCTTGCCACTGTCGCCACGGCTGCTCATCAGGGACAAACGCACACCATTCACCTTCACTGTTGTTTTCTGTAAAGCTGCTTTGAGACAATGTCTGTTGTGAAAAGCCCTATACAAATAAACTTGACTATTTCTTTCATGTTTGGACAGTCGTAAAAATCATTTCACTATATGTAATACTCTGTATGAATGTGTAGGTGACAAATCAATTCGAAACCATGCACCATCATCACTGTCAAACATTTTGACCTTCTCGTTTGTGAACAATGACACAACAGTGTCATTCTGATGGCAATGAGATGTTCATTGACACAAACAGTTACTTTTGACAGATAAACAAAGGATTCTGAGAAAAAGTAGAGGCTTCGGCGAAAAAAATTTAAATAAAAAAAAGATACAAAAATTCCAATGTGAGGTGCTGTTCGTACAAATTGTTTTGAGAAATGCACTTACTGGTTTGCAAATATTAAGAATGGTTTGAGAAACGCTCCAAAGCAACTGAGAAAAACTTAAATATACTTAGGACTATATAATCAATCCGGGGTGTATGTTACTTTGATTTCTGCATGCTTATATTTATACAGACTCCAAAAAAAGAAATGGAAAGGGTTTTCTCATGAATACCAAATATGTTGTGTAAACGATTATACAAATTTACATATAAATCAGTTCATATGCTGCTTGACAAATGCAGCCGACTTTTCGGTACACATCAATAACATGGAAGTAATTGATGCGGAAAATGCATTACTCTGATCCTTATTCTTTCTTTTCAGTTTCTTGACAACCTACAATCCTGAGCAATTTACATTTAGATTTTAATGGAAACGTTGTGACCCGACCTGCTGTATGTTTAACTTACAGAATAGAAGTGGTCTTTTCTGTACTGAGTTAAGTCAAGTTTATTTCTATAGCGCTTTTCACAACAGACATTGTCTCAAAAAAGCTTTACAGAATTTAACAGTGAAGGTGAATGATGTGTATTTATCCCTGATGAGCAGCCATGGTGACTGTGGCAAGGAAAAACTCCCTCAGATGTTACGAGGAAGAAACCTTTAGAGGAACCAGACTCAAAACGGGAACCCATCCTCTTTTGGGTGACATAAAGAGTGTGATCATAAATCTTTTAACAGCAACCTACAGTACTGAGCACTCTGATGCTCAGAAACCTGGCTGTGGATATATGGACCAGACATCTCAAGGAAGTGAGGAGGAAAGGATAGAAGTGTAAAGAAGTCTGACAGCACTGAGGAGTATGTAGATTCCTATTACCCTGCTCACATAGCCACTCCCTAGGCTTAGGGGGGGAAAAAAGGGAGTTTGAACTTTTGACAAGCAGATGTTTAAACAACTGGATGACAAAAATGTCCAAAGATATCGCTAAAAGAAAAACTAGCTGTCTGGAAGAAAAGGGGAATTGCTGTTTTTTTATTCGTCACTGCAACACCTGAACAAACACTGGCAAAAAAAATAAAAATAAGCCCAAAGTATAAGCCTCATACCTTCTTCTAGATACACAGTGACACCAGATAAGAGAAAGCTGAATCGAAATCTTGATGGATGCAGCAGTGAAAACCTCCATCACTCAAAGCCAGTTTTCTAGAAATATATTTATATTATTGGGGGAAATTGTAAATGCTGCCTCAAACACACTTATTTACAAATTAGGCATACTGTAGCCGAAAAGTCTCTTCTTTATATAGAGATATTTTTCTATATACAAATATACCGAACCAAAAACAGCAAACCAGACAACCAATCATTTTATCACTAGCCTTTCTGTGTTCGATCTTTTGAGGTAAATAAATAAAAAAAAATTAGCCTGTTGTGTTATCTCTCTCTCTCTCTCTCTCTCTCTTTTCAGTCAATCACACATACATTACCCAATCACAATTTATAAACTTAAGTATGCATAAGAGGGCAGCGGTGGACAGTAACGAAGTCAATGTAATTGGTTACTGTACTTAAGTTGTTTTTTTATTATGGATCTCTACTTTACTTTACTAGTTTTTTCATTTGGAAAGACTTAAACTACATTTCAAAGTAAAAAAAACAAAGGGTTTGGGATCATGATCATTTTAATAGATATTAAATTGTGTTTGACTTTAATATCATTCTATTAAAAGATCAGTGTGCTGAGAGTAAAAAACACTTTTTACCTGACCTGAGTTGAATAAGTAAAGAGTCTTGTGACAAAAATGATAATAGGAACATTATAGCCATAATAAATCATAGTACTTTAGACATTTGAAAGCAAAAAACGAGTTTAAACGGAGCACGTTTGTTTTTGAGTGTATCTCTACTTTTAACTTCGTCTAAGGATAGACGAAGCGTTCCTTTAAGAGTCATTTATGTCTTCACACAAACTGAGTATATGTCATAAGTCTTGCGTTACTATAGTCACCAATTCAGCAGTTAGAATGAGAGCATTGACATACAGCCAAAACTACTGACAAAACTGATCTGACAAATCAAAATAAAAGCTCTAACATTATTATAATGCTATAAAAGTCTCAGTGATTGCATCATTGTTCTAGATGCTCAGGGCAGATGTGACCACTCACCCTTCAACCAGTGTTCGGTTAGCCAGACGGATACAGTGCTCCCAGAGGACATTCGAAACAGGAAGGGGGATCCGCACTTGTTTGGAAACGTCACCCAGCCGTTTGTTGAACTCCTCAAATTCCTATAACATAGAAACAGAATGTTCAGACGACTGCTGCAACATTTATCCACAGTTTAACAACTTCCATCTGTGCTCGTGTGGTTTGGAACTTGTTGAATTTTTTCTTTTCGTTTTTTAATGATGATGATGCACTGATGTGTTATATCGCGTCAGCAAAAGAAGCCAATTGGATGACTTTGCTATTTCCTACACGAAATGAAATCCTCCTCCGAGCCTGTGAGAGCATGTCCTCTTCATTTCGGTTGTAAGGTTTAGCCATACAAAGCAAGCAGTTTCCTCTATAACGCAGTAAAGCTTTAGGGCAGACCGATCTCCCATTTGATTCAGCTTCAGTTTCATTTTAAAAACTGTTTCTTATTATATAAACTAATATCATGGATGTTTTAAAGCTATAAATTTTAAAGTAATAAACATAACTAAGGTGCCTGTGACCAATCAGTGTGCTCGTGGAGATTTGTGACTATTCAGCTATACGGGTGCTGGTAAAGTCAGTAAAGTCAGGTACTGATGTAGGTGAGGAGGCCTGGGGTGTAGTCAGTTCACATTCATCCCAAAGGTGTTCAAATAGGTTTGAACACCTTTGTGTACAGTTGTGTGCCTCAACTTTGCAGTACCAGTTTAGGGACTAACCACACACATCTAAAATATTCAAATGTCCCAATACTTAAAATTTGTTTGCCTTTCTATTACTTTGTTAGTCTGTCTGTCTGTTTGTCTGTCTGTAATAATTATAATGACAGACATATTTTTCAGAGTCAAAAACAATGGCTTTGTTTCCCACAAAACAGTTGAGTGCCCCTGCCTTAAAGGATATCAGGAAGTAAAACATCTTGTCTTTCTCCAGTAGACCCAAATGTACTTTCTAAATGATGATGATGATGATGATGATGATTATAGATTCCATCCCATTATTCAGTTACAATCTTTGGTACAGTTCTACAGGATAATAAAAAAAATGTAAATGCTGATAGAAACAGAAAACGATGATGCACTGAATCTCCAGAAAAATGAAGCAAAAACAACAACATTATTGTTTGAACTTATAATTTTCAGAAAATAATCCAGCAAGGTTGTGTACATTGTTAAGTATTTGCACTGCCATTGTTAGACAAGAAACAAACTCGGTAATTAAGCTGAATAACCCTGGTGCCTTGCCAGCTTTGATGATCTGAAATCTAGTCAGGAAATAAGAGTATTATGGAAGACAGTCTTCAATATAATACTTGCTGTTATCAGCTTGGTGAGCTCCGCAAGTTTTGTCTCCATTGTTAAAGCACAACAAAACCAGTTCCATAACCTAATAAAACAAATCTCATCCCAGCAGGAAGATATGGTAGTTAAGTAATAATTATACTAGAGACATTAAACATTGTAGCCTGCGCCACTTAGAACTGTGGTTCCAACCCATCTAGCAACAGTGAAACATTAATATCATGCTTTCTCCATTAAATGTATTTTATCTGCATGAGTCTACGTATTGTGTTGTTGCCACATTACCGGCTGATTAGATAACAATCAGTAAGCAGATGTACAGGTGTTCCTATAAAAGTAGACAGTAAGTCGGGGAGTTAGATGCCATAACCCGCAAATAAGCTTTATATTCATTGATCAAACTCCATCTGTTTTATGTAGATTTCTCCAATAATACATTAATACCAATACGCAAATGATCTCTGGCATGCTGATGAAAGAAAAAATATATATTTTTTATTATATATAGTTATTATACATACTATATATTCCATAGAGATGCTTCTATTTACCTTTTTGAAATCCTTCCAAATTATTGCCATTTCAGTTATTTAGCATCTGTCAAATAACTGATATCCATGACCTTTAAATCTGGATGAACTTCAGAGACATGGAAAATCGTGGCCAGAAAGAAAAACTATTTAAAAAAAACAAACTAACTGCAGACAGAATCTTCACCTCGGATACAATTTCCTTTTAGATTTTTTTATTTCTACGCATTTGAACTCATTGTAATGAGTAAATTTACTCGATGATCTCTTCCTAACATTGTAAAAAGGTTAGTAGCAGGAAGAAGAGCTTAAAGATCGCCATTAGTACTTGATGTGCTACATGGATCATGGTGTGCCTTTAAATAAAAATAAAAATAAAAAAAAACAGAAAGAGGGTAAAGGAGGACAGATCAGTCAGATTCTCCAATTTATTTTAGCCAAGCAAATAGTTTTCATATAATTCATAAAGTTGATTTATGTGGGGGTCCAATTTGAGCAGATGCTGTACTTGTCCTTTCAGGTCAATTCTATTTACGCTGAAATGTACTGCAGTGGACATTTGGATTCATAAATATTTGATTTCTACATCTTTTTTTTGCAGTAAAACAAGTAGAAAGATGTATTCAGCAGTCAGTATCCTACTTTAAAAAAAAGCACATGCAAACAATATTCATTTCATAGATAAATACATGTGAAAGACTGGAACTTCATCAGTCATGTGGTGAATTTGTAATAATTTCTACCACTGATTTTTTTGTTTGTTACTGAAATATTTCCCTTTTCCACCTGAGGTAAAAGTCACTCACCGGGACTTCATTGTTGTTTCCTGATTTCCTAATCTCTGTTCATGTTACCATTTCTGGGAATATAATCTGTGATGAAATCATTTAGTTCTGTCTTTGTTGACAAAATGTCTTCAAAATACTTTAGGAGGTCATTTACAACAATTTAAATCTTTGCCCTCAATCATCTGTATTGTATAACAAAGCGGGTGCATTATAGATAAAATTTTGCCATTATTATTATTATTATTATATAACTACAATCTGAATTAAATATGACTTGTGATAGAAGAGTATCTGCAAGAGTGTAAGGGAAAGTTTATAGGACTGTGGTGAGAGCTGCGATGTTGTATGGTTTAGAGACAGTGGCATTGGGTAAAAGACAGGAGGTGGAGCTGGAGGTAGCAGAGCTGAAGATGTTGAGGTTTTTGTTGGGAGTAACGACGATGGACAGGATTAGAAATGAGCTTATTAGAGGGACAGTGCATGTAGGACGTTTTGGAGACAAGGTGAGGGAGGTGTGATTGAGATGGTTTGGACATGTGCAAAGGAGGGACATGGGGTGTATCAGTAGGAAAATGCTGAGGATGGAGACACCAGGAAGGAGGAAAAGAGGAAGACCAAAGAGGAGGTGTATGGATGTGGTGAAGGAAAACATGCAGGTAGTTGTTTTGATAGAGTGAGATGTAGGGGACAATGGAATATGAAAACAGATGATCCACTGTGCCGACCCCTAATGGGAGAAACCGAAAGAAAAAGAAGAAAAATCTGAATTAAATAGGCTTAATGACTGATGTTTGTAGAAAGAGAGACACGGCCCAACCAAAATAAAAAACCTTTAAATATCATTTTTAAGTGTTTTCTTAATGTGGAGACTTTAAAGCACGTTAGTAACAGGAAAACTTACATTTGTTCAGGGGTGTGGGCCAGAATTCAAAAGACATCCAACATGCATTTGCAGACAAAACAAAAATCAAGACTCAACATATAACAACCAAATTTGAAATCTGTTTCTATTATAGTCATCTGCTTTACTGTATCATAGAGTTTACTGTCTTATGTAGAGACAATAAAATTCTTTCTCTGTGAATGCTGCCAGCAGCCTTTGACATAAATTATACAGACATAAAGAGGAAAAACATTACATACTATAGTGCAAATGCAAGAAACAGACGTGTGTGCATTTGTAACGTGTACAGTGTGCAATGTTGAGATGGTAGTCCTGCAGATGTAGATTGGGCCCATGTTTTTATTCACGTTTGTATAAGGGTGTATGTATGTGTGCAAAATATATATATAGTAGAGATAGTCTGTTTGCGAATTATTAAAAAGAACAATTAGTTCAATTAAATCCTTCCAGCCTCTTGCGTTCAGTGTTAATAAATAAATAAAAAACACTCAAAGAGCCTGTCTAATCTCATTGGGTAGAGAATTCCAAAGTTTTGGTGCGCAGGAAGAAGCCTGGTCACCCATCGAATGTAAACGGATAGGAGGAACAACTAAAAAGACCAGAATCAGAGGAGAAAAGAGCACGCCTTATAGTGTAGACCGTTAAAAGTTGTGATAAGTAAAGAGAAGCCTTACCGAACTTGTAGTTCATCAGAAAAAAAAATTAATAATCAATTGGAAACCTAACAAGGAGTCAATGCAAAGACTCCAAACCGACAGAAAAACGCTCACCAGACCTGGTCTTTGTCAAAATCCTAGCAGCTGCATTTTGAACAACCTGCAATTTGTAGTAGAAGTAGATTTTTAAACCCCAACAAGCAAACATGAAAGTAAACGATGGGTAAAAACAAAAGTATTAATCTATTTTTCTGCAACCGGAAAAGATGATAACGGGGCGTAATCTTGACGTGTTTTCAACTGTATTCTGAACGTGGCAGTCGAATGTTAATTTTGAGCAAAAATTAACCCCCAAATGTATTCGTTTTTTTTTACTAAAACTCCAAAACAGAGGCTTCTACTTTTAAGGTTTGAAGAGCAACTTTATTACTTTGATGGCATGACCTCTGAAATCACCATTTAGGACATTCTTCCACTATTAACGAAATTCATCATTAAAAAAAAATGCAGTGTTCAAAAAAGCCAGGTTCTGCATAATCGGCAGGTTTTGTACGAATGTACAGTATCCCACAAAAGTGAGTACCTCCCTCACATTTCAGCAATCATTGTAGTATATCTTCTAAAGGGACAATACAATAGAAATGAAACTTGGATATATTTTAGAGTAGTCAATGTGCAGTTTGCATAGCAATACAGATTTACTGTCCTCTGAAAATAAATCAACATACAGCCGTTATTGTCAAAATAACCGGCAACAAAACTTGTTGTTGTCCTTTCGAGAAGATACAATAAGATGGTTGCTAAAATGTGACGGGTGTACATGTAGGACGTTTTGGAGACAAGGTGAGGGAGGTGAGATTGAGATGGTTTGGACATGTGCAGAGGAGGGACATGGGGTATATCGGTAGGAAAAGCTGAGGATTAAGCCACCAGGAAAGTGAAAAAGAGGAAGACAAAGGAGGAGGTTTATGGATGTGGTGAGGGAAGACATGCAGGTAGTTGGTTTGAAAGAGGCAGATGTAGAGGACAGGAGGGTATGAAGACGAATGATCTGCTTTGGCGACATGGGGGAAGCCGAAAGAAGAAGTCGTCTTGAAACTTAAGACAAAAAGATCTTAAGATCTTTCGGTCATTACACGATTGTGATAATTCATAGTAAGTGTATCACAAATAATGTCAGGAAATCGGGTTTCTACTGGGTTAAACCTAACCTTTAACCGAGAGGCTATAACCTGTCCATGACCCTTTTGCTTATATCTGAAAATAGAGACATGGAGTCTGGCTGGGAGAAAGTAAGACAATGTACTCATCAGCTCACATAAAAGCCCATTCAGCACCACACAACACATTACCTTTAAAAGGACATCCACATAGACGTTGTGCTGTGACATTATCTCTTTAATGTCCCATTTCACTCCTGCCATCAGCAGCAGCATCTGCTCATAATCAATGGCTTTAGCTGCCACTATCCAGTAAGTGGGCTTGCGTAGCTCGCTGGCTGTGGACACCGTCTGCAAGAGAGCACAGGATTTAGAACTACATTTCCAAATAAGTCATGCACAAATACTAAGACAGAAGCAGCACAATTATTCGTAGAAAAATCACCTTTGAATGTGAAATTTTATGCGACTTTTATGTTGCAAGTGCAAACTAAACTGTTCATTTCAGAGGCCAAAGCATGGTGTAATTATGAAGTGGGTGGTGATCAATCAGTTCTTGACAGAATCTTGGACATTTTAACTTTCCTTAATTATTCTGTACTTCTGGATTACAGACTGTTGAGGTTAGTGATTTACACGTGGGGGTTTTGAAGGCTTAAAATAATGACACCTTTCGCGAATATTTCAATAAAAAGGAAGCAAAGGTCCAAGGTTGACATTTGTAAAAAAAAAAAATAAATAAATAAAAACATTCGGTAAATACCAGTGGTGGCATTCAGGGCCAGCAAAGCCTTTTCTTCTCCATTTCGTTTCATATATGTAGTATGTGTATGTTAGATTTTTTTTCCGATCAGATTTCAGCCTTTATGTGCTGCCATGTCTATCTAATCTGCCCAGGGCCTTCACACTCAGTAGTGCTGTCCTTCTTACCCTAGTCTCTGTTAGAAATGGGTCTGTTTTTTTTTTTTTTAACCAATCAGATTTCAAATTCGCCTCACAGCTAACTGGCCCAGAATAACGTCAGCATTTTGCCGTCCTCTGATTAGTTGGTCAGAGGGAAACTGTTACAGCCAAGTTTAACTGGCAAAACATGTCTGTAGCTCTGCACACATTAATACATCTGAGTTGAGACTTTTTTTATGCCCACAATGGCTAAAGGAGGAAGAAAATTTAATTTGGTCTTGGACAATCCATTTTCAAGACAGACTTTTCCAGAAAAGCTAGACATTGTGATGACAACCCCAAAGCTAGCTAGCTTGTCTCAAGCTTGTAGAGGTTATGAGTTGAATTAACTGGGTTTCTAGCTTCAGTAATATGGTATTCAACCTCCATATGTGAAATTTCTCTCTCTGTAATGCCATGTGTTGTTATATTGCGTTTTTGTATTGTGATAGACACACACACACACACACACACACACACACACACACACACATATATACACACAGTGGTGTGATTTTTTAATTTCTTTGCATGTCATCAAAATAATTTAAAGATTAGTAAACGATAACACAAGTGAACACAACATGCAGTTTTTAAATAAAAGTTTTTATTATTAAGGGAAAAGAAAATCCAAAACTACATGGCCCTGTGTGAAAAAGTGTTTGCCCCTAAACCTAATAAATGGTTGGGCCACCTTAGCGGCAACAACTGCAATCAAGCGTTTGCGATAACTTGCAATGAGTCTGTTACAGCGCTGTGGAGGAATTTTGGTCCACTCATCTATGCAGAATTGTTCTAATTCAGCGACATTGGAGGGTGGACATTCAGGGACATTCAGAGGTGGACGTGCTGGTGTGTTTTGGATCATTGTCCTGCTGCAGAACCCAAGTTCGCTTCAGCTTGAGGTCACGAACAGATGTCTTCCAGGTCCTGAAGCAGCAAAACGGCCCCAGACCATCACAATACCACCACCAAATTTTACTGTCGGTATGATGTTCTGTTTTTGAAATGCGGTGTTACTTTTACGCCAGACGTAATGGGACACACACCATCTAAAAAGTTCAACTTTTGTTTCGTCAGTCCACAGAGTATTTTTCCAAAAGTCTTGGGGATAATCAAGCAGTTTTCTGACAAAACTGAGACGAGCCTTTATGTTCTTTTTGCACAGCAGTGGTTTTCATCTTGGAACTCTGCATCTTGGAACTCATGTAGACAATTTTTGCCCAGTCTATTTCTTATAGTAGAGTCATGAACACTGATGTTAACTGAGGCAAGTGAGGCCTGCAGTTCTTTGGATGTTGTTGTGGGGTCATTTTGTTCGGCCGGCCACTCCTGGGAGGATTTTCCACTGATCCACGTTTTTACATTTGTAAATAATGGCACTGTGGTTCGCTGGAGTCCCAAAGCTTTATAAATGGCTTTATAACCTTTTCCAGACTAATAGATCTCAATTACTCTTTCTCATTTGTTTCTTAATTTCTGTGGATCTCGGCATCTTTTGCTCTAATTCAATTTGTCAGGCAGGTCCTAATTAGGAGATTTCTTGATTGCGAACAGGTGTGGCAGTAATCGGGGATAATCAGTAATTCATTTCTGAATTTGATGGAAATCCAGAGGTACATAGCAAAACCCAAACCATTCTAGCAAGCAGAGACATAAAATGTCATTGTACAACTCTTTGATTGAGACCAATCATATTCTCGTTCTCAATCTTTTTTTAATTTTTCTCTTTTTTTTATTGCCTAATTTTACAGCTCAAAGTTCAACTAGATAAAACCAGTGATAATCAAAACTACACTCTTTTTCCTTCATTTTTAACTGCATCCGTTCCCCCTTTATGTAATAAAGGGGAAACGGATGCAAATGTAGATTAAGTAGATTTCAATTAAACAAACAAGCGGACAAATTCAATTTATAATCCAAACCTATATATCTAAAATTAATGTGAATCAAGCAATCAGTAAACAAACTGGGAAAACTAGAATGTAGGTGTGGAACCAAAATGAGATTTAAAAAAACAACAACGTATAAATCAAAATACAAAACCAAGATTTGATGAACAACAGAACTAAGTCACATGAGCGTAAATACTTTGCACTGAGCTAAAAGGATGAAAGTCCTTTTAAACTGCAGCTGACGTGTAAATATTTAGAAAACAGCTATGACTGATTGGGTATGAGGGTAATTGTGAACAAGTGTGTGATGGGAGTTAAAGTCCAGTGTGGAAATGCTTCAACAGTGTGGTGTCTGGTAGAAAATGAAGCATGAGGCAAATTTTATTTGATTGTACAGTGGATTGTACAGGAAGCAGGGGGATGTTTAGAAGAGATGGCAGTGGAGTTTTTAACAAGACTGTTTAACAGGATTTTGGAAGGTGAGAAGATGCCTGAGGAATGGAGAAGGAGTGTGCTGGTACTGATCTTTAAGAATAAGGGAGATGTGCAGACCTGCAGTAACTACAGGGGAATTAAGGTGATCAGTTACACCATGAAGTTATGGGAAAGAGTAGTGGAAGCCAGGCTGAGAGAAGAGGTGACCATCTGTGAGCAACAGTATGGTTTCATGCCGAGGAAAAGCACCACAGACGCATTATTTGCTTTGAGAATGTTGCTGGAGAAGTATAGAGAAGGTCAGAAGGAGTTGCATTGTGCGTTTGTGTATTTAGAGAAAGCGTACGTATTGTATGAGGATGGCAAGTGTGTCAGAAGTATGTGAGGGTGGTGCAGGACATGCATGAGGACAGTGTGACAGCAGTGAAGTGTGCAGTAGAAATGACAGACTGGTTCAAGATGGAGGTTGGACTGCATCAAGGATCGGTTCTAAACCCTTTGCTGTTTGCAGTGGTGATGGACAGGTTAAAGGATGAGGTCAGAAAGAAGTGGACTATAATGTTTGCAGATAATATTGTTATTTGTGGTGAGAGTAGGGAGCAGGTTGAGAAGAGCCTGGAGAGGTGGAAGTACGTGCTGGAAAGAAGGGGAATGAAGTAAGAGAGAGTACATGTGTGTGAATGAGAGGGAGGGCAGAGGAATGCTGAGGATGGAGCTTAATGGGGAGGTTAATGGATGTGGTGAAGGAAGACATGCAGGTAGTTGGTTTGAAAGAGGCAGATGTAGAGGACAGGGGGGTATGGAGACGGATGATCCGCTGTGGCGACCCCTAATGGGAGAAGCCGAAAGAAGACAGAAATAACAACATAAATGTCAGACTTGTTACATTTGAAAAGAATAATCTAAATCCTGTAATGGTCCAGCAAGAGCCCAGATATCGAACCCCACTGAAAACCTATTGAATGACCTGAAATTCAGTTCAATTCATTTTTATTTGTAGAGCACATTTAACAAAGGGTATTGTTTCAAAGCAGCTTTACAGAGATAAAGTGGAAATAGAAGAATGTATACGTTTAGTGCCTATAAGTTTGTTTCTTATAACTGAAAGTTTTTCCCTAATGAGCGAGCCGGTGGCAACAGTGGCAAGGAACAACTCCCTTAGATGGCACGAGGAAGAAACCTTGAGAGGAACCAGACTCAAATGGAAACCCATCCTTAAAGTCCTTGAGCTGCTTAGTAACTTCATGGATTTTTAGGTTTTTATGTGCAACCATCCTCAACTGCAAAGTGGTCTCCAATCCATACACAGGAGATCCCCTTGTGATTTGAAAAAACTGTGTGAAATTAACAGACACTTGATGCCGTAAAAGGCAAATATTGCTTCCATAAAATATTAGTTGGGAGGGGTGTGTAGGTTTTTTTTTTTATTAATGTTCCCAATTATTGATTAAAAAATTTTTTTATTTTTGGAAGTTCACATTAAAGATGTCACAAAGTTTGACATTTATGTTTTGCTACTTCTGTCTTGATATTTAAAAAACTACAATTACATAAAGGTGTGTAGACTTTTTATAGTCACTGTACACTGAGCACTACTTTAGCTAACAGAGCATAAACTCATTTTCAGGTGTTTCTCCTTTTGTTCTAGCAACAAAAATGTTTCACGCTACGGTATAGCTAAACCATAAATAGTGGCACCTTAGTAAATATTCCTGAATAATTTGTATTCCCACCTTTAATTCTCATCATTGCCTCTTTGTTTACCATCAATTACACTAGGGGCGTTCGAGTCAAACTGGGACTATTCATTTTACAGGTATAAAAATGGATGCTGGTGTTGCGGTACCACACACAGGAGTAAGTGGTGGGTGTGTCCTGTTACTGATAGTCCATAGACCGTAATCAAGATGGCCAACATTTGAACGGTGTAAACATTTCAAAGATGGCCGTCAGTGACGATCCCGGTCGTGGGGGTTCCCTGATGATGAAGTAAAGCAGACTGTCCTAGGATGGTTCAGGTGTACTGACAAATCTTTCTATGCTGAATCATTCCAGATGTTACATAGACATCAGAAAAATGTTCTAAATGTAGCAGGGGAGTGTGTCAAAAATAAATGAAGTTTCCACTCTGTTCTTTTATTTTATAAACTCAAAAGTCCCGGTTTGAATTGAACTCCCCTTCATATTTGGAAAAGTCATTTTGTTTAAATTATTAATTCCTAATATAGAGATAGAGATCTTTTGCAGTCAACGATATGTGAACACCTCATTTATACAGAACAAACCGCAACACACTCAAGCACATAAACACACACACACACAAGCAACTAAGCACAAAAAAATCCTGAATTCCAGCAAAAGGTCTGTGCATTGATGCGATACAGAGAAGTTATGAAGGTCATTTAGTTGAGGACTGGACTAAAACTGTGTCCAGAAAATCGTGGCTATATTTATCATTCCTGTAAAGAGGACGAATGAGATCCAAACATAGTAGCAGCAGTTTAAAGCTCTGATAACAAGCGTGAACGTGACATCACCACTGCCCCGTATCACCCAGACACAGAGAGAGAGAGAGAGAGAGAGAGAGAGAGAGAGAGAGAGAGAGAGAGAGAGAAAGAGAGTGGGAGAGAATGAACTGATAGGTTTTGATGAAGAAGACACAAAAGGGCAAATCCAGAAATAGAATTGAAGCATGCTGACCTGGGAGTAGAACTGTTGCAGAAAAGGCTTCTTGGCTGGAGGCATCATGGTGTCCAGATGAGGCTGGAGAAGCTCAAACTGCTCGGCCAGGAACACACTGCGGAAAGAACGAGGGTTACTTCACTAGTGACTTTTTAACGTCACCAAGAAGCTAAACACATTACCGACTGTAGTGCAATTTGTTTGTTTGATAGTGTAACTACTCCTAGTAGTGTTGTTTTTATATACCATTTGTATTTATATACTGTACTGCATATATTTTGTACTGTGTTTCCACTTCATATTTGCACGTTTTCTTTTTGCTGCTGTAACATGTACATTTTCCCACTGTGGGACAAATAAAAGTTTATCTTATCTTATAAATATAAAAAAAAAAAATATATATATATATATATATATAAAATATGAGAAAATATATTGGATGATAATAAAGCGGTAGTTAAAAGGTAGGTGCTGGAAAGAAGAGGAATGAAAGTCAGTAGGAGTAAAACAGAGTACATGTGTGTGAATGAGAGGGAGGGCAGTGGAGTGGTGCAGTTGCAGGGAAAAAGAGTTGGAGAAGGTGGAGGAGTTCAGGTACCTGGGGTCAACAGTGCAAAGTAATGAAGAGTGTGTTAGAGAAGTGAAGAAAAGAGTGCAGGCAGGTGGAGTGGGTGGAGAAGAGTGATAGAAGGAGTGATGTGTGATAGAAGAGTATCTGTGAGAGTGAAAGGGAAAGTTTATAGGACTAAGTTTTTTTTTTCAAAAACTGTGTGGAAGTGTACATAGAAAAATTGATGCTGTTTTGCAGGCAAAAGGTGTTTCCACTGAACATTGATTTTTCACACCTCTGTGTGTGTGTGTGTATACAGTTTCCACTTACAGTCCTATTTAACATTACCTTCAGCCCGGTAAACACTTTCTGTTGATGTTCAAGGGAAAACAACTTAGCAGTTCTAAAGGAGCATGCTTAAATACAAGGTCAAGTGCACTGGAAAGAAACGCTAAAAAAAAAAAAAAAAAAAAAATACAGTTTTTACACTTGGTAAAGCAGCTGATTGATGCAGATTGATCCTTTTTTGTATAAGGATTCACATTCAGCTGTGGCCCTGCACTTTAAAAAAAAAAAGACATACGACCACATTGCATTTCCTACTGCCTGGTGTAAGGTCATTTAACACTAATGTGTTTGGCTGAGGGTCAGCAATAATTCAGAGCACACCCCGAACTTGTCATCGGGAACGGCAATAAATGAACTGCTGTCAAGCTAAAAGGATACACGTAGAGACGATGTAGAGGACACGCACCCACGCACACATTAATACCCTCATCGCATCTTTTGCATAATCCAAATCAGACAGTGTTATACAGCTGAGAATGCCCTCGAAACTGTCGTCATTCTATTAGGACTATTTTGGACAAGCTGGAATAAGGACTGCACCTCAGAAGCCTGCCAATGTGACCATGCTGTGCCTGGAAATGTCCACATCGATCCGCAAATCAGCTTTATCTTTGCTCACACATGCACTGTGCATGACCATGTACCTGTGGAGTGCTAACAAGTTTCCAGAGTAACAGAGCTGCAACAAACAACAAGATCTAGACAGTTGTATTTGTGTGGCAGTCTGGGAAAACCTGTCAGATGTCGCTGTGCCTGAATTCAGGCGAAAGAGATGGAAAAAAAAAAAAAAAAAGGTTATGACCAAAATGAGTCTTTCTTTTCTGGCTGTAATATATTTTAGATGGCACAGAAATGTATTTATTTGTATTACAATATAACCTTGTCCACGCCTTTTGTCTGGAAAAATCCTGTCAGGTATATAAGGAATAAACACGGCTGTAAAAACAGTCTGCCAGGATAAAGACGATGTTTTCATTTGCTAGCTCTTTATAAAATAATGAATGTCATGCTTCGACCAGAGATGATGAACTGGACTGATAGATTTGGTCAAAATAACCGCAGTTGAATTATCTGTCACGCTCAGATGGCGGAGCAGAAAGTGTACATTTTTCATGCTAATTAAAAAAATGGAAACACACATCAATCAGTGATTGTTTCAGATATAACATAAGAACAGTCACATTCCCGTCGAATGTAACACTGAGGCTCATGTTTCTCAAATGTCATGACTGACATGTTCCCCGAGAAATAATATTTACAAAGCGATTTTCGCATTATTCATTATTAATAGTCATACAATGAAGATTTTACTTATTACAGAATCAATTAAAATGAACTTAATGCAAATGTCAACTGTATCATTACATGATAAAGAACTAAATGATAAATCAAAGGGATTTTATACAGCGTGTTGGTGACTTTCAGGACAATTGGATTGCAATTACTTTTAAATGCAATTATTGCCTTGTTTACATAAACACAAATATGTTCAACACATTTTATGTGTGTGTTTAAAATCACATACAGTACAGACCAATATATAATAATCAATATATATAATATATATATATATATATATATATATATATATATATATATATATATATATATATATATATATATATATATATATATATACAGTACAGACCAAAAGTTTGGACACACCTGCTCATTCAAAGAGTTTTCTTTATTTTCATGACTATGAAAATTGTAGATTCACACTGAAGGCATCAAAACTATGAATTAACACATGTGGAATTATATACATAACGAAAAAGTGAACTGAAAATATGTCATATTGTAGGTTCTTCAAAGTAGGCATCAAGAGAATGCCAAGAGTGTGCAAAGCAGTAATCTAAGCAAAAGGTGGCTACTTTGAAGAACCTACAATATGACATATTTTCAGTTGTTTTACACTTTTTGTTATGTATATAATTCCATATATAATTCCACATGTTAATTCATAGTTTTAATGCCTTCAGTGTGACTCTACAATTTTCATAGTCATGAAAATAAAGAAAATTCTTTGAATGAGAAGGTGTGTCCAAACTTTTGGTCTGTACTGTAGGTATTCACAGACTTTGCCATGATACTCAGAATTGAGCTCAGGTGCATCCAGTATCCACTAATCATCCTTTAGATGTTTCTACAACTTGATTGAATTCCACCTGTGGTAAATTCAGTTGATTGGACAAGCTGTGGAAAGGTACACACCTGTCTATATGATGTCCTACAGTTAACAGTGCATGTCAGAGCACAAACCAAGCCATGAAGTCCAAGAAACTGTCTGTAGACCTTTGAGACAGGATTGTATTGAGGCACAAGTTAAGAAATCCGGGTAGAAGGACCTCAGGGAGGTGATCAAGAACCCGATGGTCACTATTAAAGAGCTCCAGCATTTCTCTGTGGAGAGAGAACCTTCCAGAAGAACAACCATATCTTCAGCACTCCACCAATCAGGCCTGTATAGTAGAATGGCTTGACAGAAGCCACTACTCAGAAAAATGCACATGAAGGACTCTCAGACCATGAGAAACAAAGATTGAAGAAAATGAAGGAAGCCTGTCTAGAGTTTGCCAAAAGGCAACTGAAGGACTCCCAGACCATGAGAAACAAAGATTAAAGTTTTTGGTCTGAATGCCAAACGTCATGTCTGGAGGAAACCAGGCCCCGCTCATCAACTGGCCAATACCATCCTTAGAGTAAAGCATGGTGGTGGCAGCATCATGCTGTTGGGATGTTTTTCAGCAGCAGGAACTGGGAGATAAGTCAGGATCGAGGGAGAGATGAATGCAGCAATGTACAAAGACATCCTTAATGAAAACCTGCTCTAGAACACTCTGGACCTCGGACTGGGGCAACAGTTAATCATCCGAACAAGAGAACAACCCTAAGCACAGTCAAGATAACAAAGGAGTGGCTATAGGACAACTCTGTAAATGTCCTTGAGTGGTCCAGCCAAAGCCCAGACTTGAAGAGGTATTTGAATTATGGAAAGCAGCTACCACAAGATAATATTGACTCTTCACTCAGGTTTTACCTTTTTGGGGAAAAAAGAAAAAAAAAAATTTTTTAAGTAAAGAATCATTCAAAAAGTGAAGAAACTTAGACCAAAGTGCAGAAAGAAAACGTTAAAAAAATAATAATAATAAAACGGAGATAAGAAAACATTCTTTTGAAGCAAGTGCGATAAAACCTCCACATTTATAACATCAGAATTTATAAATGTGGTGTCAGTTGTTTTAGATTAATATTATAGCAGCCTATTAGATAATGTTTGTTACAATGTATCTGGTTTCAACATTTTTAACTAATAATAGAAAAATAGAGTATGTAATCAGTGAGCTATTTATCATTCATAAACAGAAAACGAGTGATAACGACACTACAATAAAATAATCTATTACAAGCTACTACATGTAGAAACTAAATTCTGATGCAATTCAGTGGACTGTAAATACATTCTCACATGAACCTACATGAATTATTGATGGTGTATTCAAAAACAATATGAAACGAGAAGTAGAAAACAATTTAGCCGAGATATGAGGTGGAGATTAGAAACCTGTCGTCTGAACTTATTCAGGTCATGCTGGTATAACTATGCAGCTTAGACGTTAATGAGCAGCTCTGTTTCCTGCCCTTATCTTTGTCACCTCTTATCATGATCCCTGCACAGGTTTTTCTGGACTTCATTGAGTATTCCATTAAGCATGAGAGAGTGTGGTACTGGAGCTCACCTCTCCTGAAATGTGCCCTGTGGTAATGGAACTATTAAATGGCGTACATTCAGAGCATGTGCATGCTTCAAATGGAGGGCTACCAGGAATATCAACTAGCACTCAGCGCCAAGCGATCAAGAACAGGCACGTTACAAATGTACGGAAATCCACAATGAAGTTCCTTCACAGTTTTCCCATCAACTGCGAGATGTATTATTGTAGGCTTTAAGCCTGGCGTGTTCCAAATGCCATCTGGCATCCTAGATGGCTGTATCTCTAAACTCTGGATTAGGGCATGCAGCTCTTCAGCTCTTCAGTCACTCAGATCCAGGGATTTTTTTTGTGTGACAGGAAGTGGGAAAGAAATATAGCATGCGAGACAGAGAAGATAAGAGTTGAGAAAAGAAAAAAAATGCAAAAAAGAAAAAAACAGCTGAATGTCAAGAAAAGGATTTCAAGGCAAAAGGTGATTTAACAGTCCAGAAGTCATCCAGAGGTTGGCCCTCATTTGGATTAGTGAAGATGCAGGCAAGTCATCAGAATCCACAATACTGTAGCGTTTAATGGATAAAACTGATCCTGGAAAGAAAAAAAAAAAACCCAGAGCGCAGCAATTTGGCGAGTAATCTGGGCTTTCGCTCAAGGAACATATGACCATAGTTACCTATGTGAGTGGGGTCGGCCTCAGAGGACCTGCCCCCATTTCTTTCTCTAACTGCTAGAAGACAAATGACAGAAGTTCCCGCCTCTATGAAGCGCTTTTTCACTCATATAACTAACTGGTAAAAATAAATCCACCACTAAGGCACCGTGCCGAGGCAGGATCCTGAGGTAGGGTACAGAGACAGGGTTCAAAGATACTATAGGGTACTGAAGCAGGGTACTAAAATAGGGTGCTGATACAGAGTTCTCAGAAAGTGTAATGAGTTTGGGTCCTGAAATAGTATACTAAAACAGGGTACCAAAACAGGGCTCTGATGTACCATAGGGTACCATAGCATAGGTAAAATATATATATTTTGTTAATAAAATTAAAAAAAGGGTCCTGAGGCAGGGTACCAAGACAAGATTCTGATGTACTATAGGGTACTAAAGCAGGGTACTAAAATAGGGTACTGAGACAGGGTTCTGGGGAATGGTAATGAGGCATGGCCCTAAAATAGTGTACCGAGGCAGGCTACTAAAATAGGATACTTAGACAGGGTACTAAAATTGTGTAATTATAAGTGGCTGATGCAGAGTACTAAAAGCAGTGTACCAATGTATTAAAAAAGGGTACTGAGGCAGGCAACCAAAATAGGTTACCTAGACAGGGTACTGGGGTAGAGTAAATAAGTGAACTATGAAAAGGTACTAAAATAAGATAATGAGCCATGGTTAAAAAAAAAAAAAAAAAAAAAAACAGGACACCGAGGCAGGGTACTAAAGGCAGTGTACAGAGGTATTATAGGGTACTGAGGCTGGGTAAAAAAGTTTTTTTCTACACTAATTACTCTGACAGGATGTGAAACAGATGTGAAGCTAAAATGACCAAATGCTAAACAGTAGCCGTTCAGCTGATATGTAAAGTCATGTTACTGGCTGAATGAAAGGAGATACGAACTTCAGCATTTTAACATTAGAAGACATTACAAAATAGAGATGTGCACTGGTGCTCAATATGAACAGGACATGAAACAACTAGAAGATAGACACTGTCTGTCCTACAGATTTTTATGCCTACTGAGCCTTTTGCAGAGAGACAAACTAGAAGAGAAACTAAATATAAACAGCACCTCACAGGAATCACAGTCACTCTCATTACAGTAAAAATCATTCAAAGCATGTGCATGTGATTTTTATCCTACTGCGTGTGATAAGAGTACTGACAGACAGAGACAAAACTCAGCTGCTCCCATACCACCCCATTGCTATATTCCTCTTGCTGGCTTCCTGTAGCTGCCTCAGATACAACTAGATCAGATCTCCCCCAACTTAAGCCCTTTATAACACCCTGCACTGCACCGTGCTCCATCAGATTCTCTAAAACTGCTCCCACCAGGGTTACAAGACAGGCCTAAATCAAGACTCTTTCTGTTCTGGCACCTACTGTAGGTGATAAAATGAAATTCTACGTACTTAATGTGCAAACAGCTGTCCAAAGACCTTAGTCTTTCCCAAGTAGCACAGTTATTAGCACTTTAACAAAAGTTCAAGCGACGGTTGAAGACCCACCTCTTACTAAAATACTTAAATTAGCACTTTCCAAGTTTGCTTTGTAGAATTCAAGAGTTATATTTATATTAAGTTTGTAATCTTGTGTACCAGTGTAGATTTATTCATTGCTAGAGACTCAAAGCACTTTTGTAGCGTCTGCTAAATGCCGCAAATGTAAATGTAAATGTAAATTAAAAACTGTGTTTTTCTAATAATCTCCCCAGCAGAGAGTTATACAGATTATATTTTTAGTCTGGGAGATGCAAAACATAAAATTCCTGGTTGGCGGTTAATGCAAGCGCTCTGGATTTTCCAGTGTTTTATGTCCAGCGTCAAGAATTTCTCGAAGTGAAAATCCTGCCAAAATGTATTTCCGGTACAGGAAATACTGTGGCATTGTTGTGTATGTTCAAATTTCAGGTTCAATTTAGGTTTAATAATAAAAAGAATGAGCTAAAAGTGTGAGGCAAAGGATAAACAAACTTGCGGTCTGCATTTAAGTATAAATACGTGTTACACCCCTAATATATATATATAGCTGAAAGTACCCATGCTTCGCTACGGAAGGCAGAACGCTAAGCAATATGGCAATAATCCGTAAGCACTGAGCAGGACTGGATGATCAGAGATCAGAACGTAACGTCAACAAATAACGTTGTAGTTTGTAGTACCGATACAGGGCGAACTACTTTAAAAAGAATTTTTATCGTGCATCTAACATGTAATAAGAAACAATGTAGTAAGTTTCATGAGGATCCGTACTGTTATTCCGAAGAGTTTACAATGCGTGAGAAATCGCGTTTTTCGCGAGGTAGCCGCGATCCAGGGCGAATTTTTTTAAAACCCTTTCTTAGTGAGCGCCTAAGACCCACGAGGAAGGTATGTTCCAAATTTCATTGCAATCCGTTCAGTGGTTTTTGAGATTTCGTGATGAGTGAGTGAGTGAGTCAGTGGTATTTGAGCTTTATATATATATATATATATATAGATAGATAAAAAAGTAGCGGCTTATAGTCCGGAAAATACGGTGTGTGTGTGTGTGTGTGTGTGTGTGTGTGTGTGTGTGTGTATATACAGTGAGGAAAATAAGTATTTGAACACTCTGCTATTTTGCAAGGGCTCCCACTTAGAAATCATGGAGGGGTCTGAAATTGTCATCGTAGGTGCATGTCCACTGTGAGAGACATAATCTAAAAAAGAAAATCCAGAAAACACAATGTATGATTTTTAAACTATTTATTTGTATGATACAGCTGCAAATAAGTATTTGAACACCTGTCTATCAGCTAGAATTCTGACCCTCAAAGACCTGTTAGTCTGCCTTTAAAATGTCCACCTCCACTACATTTATTATCCTAAATTACATGCACCTGTTTGAGGTCGTTAGCTGCATAAAGACACCTGTCCACCCCATACAATCAGTAAGAATCCAACTACTAACATGGCCAAGACCAAAGAGCTGTCCAAAGACACTAGAGACAAAATTGTACACCTCCACAAGGCTGGAAAGGGCTACGGGGAAATTGCCAAGCAGCTTGGTGAAAAAAGGTCCACTGTTGGAGCAATCATTAGAAAATGGAAGAAGCTAAACATGACTGTCAATCTCCCTCGGACTGGGGCTCCATGCAATATCTCACCTCGTGGGGTCTCAATGATCCTAAGGAAGGTGAGAAATCAGCCCAGAACTACACCGGAGGAGCTGGTCAATGACCTGAAAAGAGCTGGGACCACCGTTTCCAAGGTTACTGTTGGTAATACACTAAGACGTCATGGTTTGAAATAATGCATGGCACAGAAGGTTCCCCTGCTTAAACCAGCACATGTCCAGGCACGTCTTAAGTTTGCCAATGACCATTTGGATGATCCAAAGGAGTCATGGGAGAAAGTCATGTGGTCAGATGAGACCAAACAAGAACTTTTGGGTCATAATTCCACTAAACGTGTTTGGAGGAAGAAGAATGATGAGAACCATCCCACGAACACCATCCCTACTGTGAAGCATGGGGGTGGTAGCATTATGCTTTGGGGGTGTTTTTCTGCACATGGGACAGGGCAACTGCACTGTATTAAGGATAGGATGACCGGGGCCATGTATTGCGAGATTTTGGGGAACAACCTCCTTCCCTCAGTTAGAGCATTGAAGATGGGTCGAGGCTGGGTCTTCCAACATGACAATGACCCGAAGCACACAGCCAGGATAACCAAGGAGTGGCTCTGTAAGAAGCATATCAAGGTTCTGGCGTGGCCTAGCCAGTCTCCAGACCTAAACCCAATAGAGAATCTTTGGAGGGAGCTCAAACTCAGTGTTTCTCAGCGACAGGCCAGAAACCTGACTGATCTAGAGAAGATCTGTGTGGAGGAGTGGGCCAAAATCCCTCCTGCAGTGTGTGCAAACCTGGTGAAAAACTACAGAAAACGTTTGACCTCTGTAATTGCAAACAAAGGCTACTGCACCAAATATTAACATTGACTTTCTTAGGTGTTCAAATACTTATTTGCAGCTGTATCATACAAATAAATAGTTTAAAAATCATACATTGTGTTTTCTGGATTTTCTTTTTTAGATCATGTCTCTCACAGTGGACATGCACCTACGATGACAATTTCAGACCCTTCCATGATTTCTAAGTGGGAGAACTTGCAAAATAGTAGGGTGTTCAAATACTTATTTTCCTTACTGTGTGTATATATATATATATATATATATATATATATATATATATATATATATATATATATATATATATATATATATATATATATATACACACACACACACACACACACACACACATACATACATATACATACACACACACACAAAACTTAATGACTTCTGGGTAAAAGGAAATCTGTAAAGTATGGACGTTCATTAACTTACTACGTGAGCATCATAATGTCCTGCATTACCACCATTGTTCCAAACATTCCGCGAAATGTTAGCCGTCGACTCTAAGTGATGTCACTTCCCAATACGAAGACGCCCAATAATATACTCCCAATGACATATAATGTAATATATACTTAAATGACAGATTGGAAGTGGAAAACGAAGACAGAAATTTGAGATTTGCAAAATGCTTTTGGATTATGACAATGTATGCGTCCACATATGGAAAACAGAATTGCGAATACAATTTGCAATTCCTTTTGAATGTTGTCTGGAATTTTCTTCCATACATTTAAATTAGGGCTATCAAATTGAATGAGTTAAGAACGAGTTAATGCAAATTAATTTTAATGGCACTAATTTTATTAACGCGCGATTAATGCGGTGCGCATTTCGGTTTGACCATTTTTAGTAAAAATTTGAATAAATAAATATAAAAGAGGTGAAATTAAACCCTTTAATGCAACACACGTTTATTCACGACGTCCTTTCTTAACTCGGATATATATAAAAAAAATATTGTTTACTGATGTCTCAAATCAGGTCTCAAATCAACCACCAAAATCCACCATGATGCACAGATCCGGCAATTAAATCCAGCCGTGTGGAAACATAACAAAATTTCAGTTTGGTGTCCAGATGATTTACCACTGACCTGGTGAGCTGCCTTCAGCTAAATAAATGTTTGTGACTGGATACACTGCAACAGAAGATCTGGTCCAGCTGGCCTGAGCTGGATCAAGTTTCGAGCTAATGAACTGCAGCTAGTTTTATTTCCCCATGTGCTCATTGTCTTTGCTACGAGATATTCGCAGTTACACAATTCAGTCTGGTAAATAATATTTTTGCTGGGTTTGCATCTGGATTGCAGACTGCCATGACCCCTGGCCTAGTAAATGTTTGGATTTTTAAAACAAAGTGGTACTCTTACAGTGACTCTGTTGCGACGACACGCTCTGCTAACCCATACAGAGTGCTACTGGCAGTCAGAACCACCAGCTGGCTGAGGTGAGGGCTGGGCACCTTCTCCTTTCGGTCCTCTGAGGGTCCGTGGGTAGTTGCGTTCTCTCCTCCTGCTTCCTACATGCACACAAAAAGAGCAAAGTTTAGAGAAGTCCGAAAATGTTGCTTTCCTAAAGGCTTCAACAGCAACTCGCAATGCACGAATAATTATTAAAATAAACAAACAAACAAACAAAAAAATAAATAAATGTACAGACACAGACAGACAAACAGACAGACAGACAGACAGACAGACATATAGTGAATAAATGCATGAATGCAGAACAAGAAATTGTTTAAATAAACAAACAAATAAATGAATAAATGTATAGATTGATAGATGGACGGACAGACAGACAGACAGACAGACAGACAGACAGACAGACAGACAGACAGACAGATAGATAGATGGATAATGAATAAATGCATGAATGCAGTAAATTGTTTAAATAAAAAAAACATATAAATGAATAAATGGACAGACAGACAGACAGACAGACAGACAGACAGACAGACAGACAGACAGACAGACAGACATCATTGTTTTCTTGGCACTAATCAAGTGCTTTTCTGCCAAATTTGAATTTTATGCACCATAATGCTGCAAAAACTTATTCTAACCAAGTTGTTATAGCTGTGTGCAAAACTCGAAGAAAATTGAACATGATTGAACATAATTCCCAGGATTATCGTTACTGCCATGGCTTTAATCCAAATCGCACATTACGACACATTAGCAAGGGAAAATAAACAGGAGTATTTAAATCATCATGGGTTTTTTCCCCTCACTGGTCTGATCAGTAAAAATGAACTCGTATTCACTGACACTTAGGGGGCGCTGCATTGACGTCATTTCGCTTAATGACGCAGTTTAAAAGCCACTATTGAAACTGTCTTTTCCCCCTTCTCATCTATGGCAATGCTGCAAAAATCGCAAGAAAAAAGTTTTATAATATAGTTGAGCTGAATCTGACCAGTCAGACGGCGTTTAGTTCATGATCGTACATGCACTCAAGGGCAAATCGTTACATGGAAAAAATTTATTTAATACAAACAAACCTGCAACTTTAATTCGGTTTTTTGAGTGAGTTAAATCATTAAATACATGAGTACCAACACTGCTGAGAGAAAAATTCTAGCAGGAAGCTTAAAAAAAAGAATAACACAACTCATGTCCTTTCCCCTTCATTCAACTAGATTTTCTTCCAAGTGAACTGTGCTCATGTTTGACTGACTGCGTTATCTGGGAAAAACACATTCTAGATTTCAGATGGTCTCCATTAGGGGTATTCGAGGAAAATTGGAGGAGAAAAAAAAAAAAAAATAAATAAAATAATAATAATAATTAAAAAAATATTATATATATATATATATATATATATATATATATATATATATATATATATATATATATATATATATATATATATAATATTTTCTGGAATTTTGACGATAATGTTGCATGATTTTGAACATGATTCTTTAATTAATAATTTTTTGTCCATAACGTAATTAAACTATATTTGAGTGTGTTATTATGCTGGTACATTAATGACTACTGTGAACAGCGGATTCCGTATTGTTTTTTATATTTTTCATATTCTGGGTGGTGGTCAGTTCACAGCAGTGACAGAGAAGACAAAGTCTTACATTTAATCATTCATGTCTTGTTTATTGAACTGTTGAATAATATCAATATCACATTTGTAATCGTGCTGAATCTTAGAGAACAAATTGCACTTTGCATGTGATTTTAATTAACTATATGAAATCATACATATTTTCTGGCATATTTCTTGAATTCTAAATGCATTTTCATAGTTTCAATCATGCAGGGAAAGAATGCATTCACAAGTCGAACTGTCTAGACTTCATCACGTGATGTATGCGGTCACCCTGTAGGTGTGTTTTGTTAGGGTTTTGCAATTTACTCGATAATGTCAAAGCGCATGTCATTAAAACAACAATTACGATGTTATTGTACACGATATGCATATATCATACATCCCTAATTAAAGGACAGGGTATTTATTATTTGAAACTGATGCATTTAATTAAGAACAACAAAAATCAAGTGAACTGTGCAGTACAAACAACAAGAAAAAAGCAAAACTGCCTGCACCTCATGCATACAGGTTTCGTTGAAGTAGTACAGTGGAACCCGGTTATCTCGCCCTCGGTTACCTCGACAACCCTATTAAGTCGACGTTTTTGAAGTGGAACCGCCAAATTCTCGCTTTTTCTAAGCATTTCTTATCGGTTATGTCGACTTTTTTTTTTATGTCGCCGAACCCTGATATCTCGAGCACAAGGGGGGAAAAATTTGCCATTTAATGTCGGTTATCGCGGTGCAGCCGCAGAAGAACTCGCGGAAGTGGCGGAAAAATCAAACCTTACAGCTGCTCCAGGTGTTTTATTGTATACTGGTGAATCTCTGCTGTTAGTTAGTGCACATATAACATTTAAAACCAAAAGGCATGCGATGAACGGGAGGCGAAAGTAGAAGCGCGGCGCTGAACAGCACACGGGAGAACGTGGGATGACCAGCAAAAGCATAGAATGAACACCGGCAGGATCGGGGGGGTGAATCCGCGATGCGCTTTGGGAAGAAAAGAGCAGCCGTTGAGAGAGTGCCGGTGGGAAGACACGTACCCGGATACGAATGAGCGATAACAACGACCGCCGTGAACCAACATATACCAACAATAACAGACAGTGAGAGTGTGGAAGTTTAAATAGGAGCTGGTGATGATGATAAACGAGCACCATATGTGCGCGATTGAAGCCGGGAGCTTCAGAGAAAGCGGCCGAGAAAACACCTGCCACGCTGAAGGGGGCCGAAGGGGGCGTGGCAGGTGGATTCCTGACAGATAAACATGTACTGTATGTATTTTTATAACATGCCTTCATCAAACAAATCGCGGCAACGCTGTTGTGTAAAAAAAACCCTTCAAAAACACGTGCATGCACATTCTCATTTATTAACGCACATCATGTACATAAAGAAATTTAACCCAGCCATTAGGGGGGCACAAGCCAGTGTACTCTTAGTGCCGGTCCCAAGCCCGGGTAAATGGGGAGGGTTGCGTTAGGAAGGGCATCCAGCGTAAAACATGTGCCAAATCAAATATGCGGATCACAAATGAGAATTTCATACCGGATCGGTCGAGGCCCGGGTTAACAACGACCGCCACAGGTATCGTTAGCCGACAGGGTACCGGTGGAAATTGGGCTACTGTTGGCCGAAGGAGGAGAAGGAGAGGAGGAAGGCGTCTACAGAGACGGCAGGAAAAGGAGCAGTGTAGGAGAGTAGAGGTTCAGGTT
The DNA here is from genome assembly GCF_946808225.1 of Silurus aristotelis. Taxonomy (NCBI): domain Eukaryota; kingdom Metazoa; phylum Chordata; class Actinopteri; order Siluriformes; family Siluridae; genus Silurus; species Silurus aristotelis. Next base: position 16,031,671 of record NC_139594.1, read on the forward strand.
GGTACTTTAAATGTTGGTACTATGACTGGTAAAGAGAGAGAGATAGCTGATATGATGGAGAGGAGAAAGGTAGATGTGTTGTGTGTTCAGGAGACCAAGTGGAAAGGGAGTAAGGCCAGGAACATTGGAGGTGGGTTTAAACTGTTTTATCATGGTGTGGATGGGAAGAGAAATGGTGTAGGGGTGATTCTGAAGGAAGCGTACAGTAAGAGTGTAGTGGAGGTGAAGAGAGTTTCTGATAGGGTGATGATCGTGAAGGTGGAAGTTGAAGGGATGATGATAAATGTCATCAGTGCCTATGCTCCACAAGTTGGCTGTGAGATGGAGGAGAAAGAAAGATTCTGGAGTGAATTAGATGAAGTGGTAGATGGTGTACCTAGGAAAGAACGATTGGTGATTGGGGCAGACTTTAATGGGCATGTAGGTGAAGGGAACAGAGGTGATGAGGAGGTGATGGGTAGGTATGGTTTTAAGGAGAGGAATGTGGAAGGGCAGATGGTGGTAGATTTTGCTAAAAGGATGGAAATGGCAGTGGTGAACACGTATTTTAAGAAGAAGGAGGATCATAGGGTGACGTATAAGAGTGGAGGAAGGTGCACACAGGTGGATTATCTTCTGTGTAGGAGATGCAACCTGAAGGAGATTGGAGACTGTAAGGTGTTGGCGGGGGACAGTGTAGCTAGACAGCATCGGATGGTGGTCTGTAGGATGGTTTTGGAGGCGAAGAAGAAGAGGAGGAAAATAAGGTTTGAAAGAAGAATAAGATGGTGGAAACTGAAGGAGGAAGAGTGTAGTGTGAGGTTCAGGGAAGAGGTCAGACAGGGGCTTGGTGGTGGTGAAGAGGTGCCGGATGATTGGGCAACTACTGCAGGAGTGATGAGGGAGGCAGCTAGAAAAGTACTTGGTGTGACATCTGGAAATAGAAAGCAAGACAAGGAGACGTGGTGGTGGAATGAGGAAGTGCAGGAGAGCATTAGGGGAAAGAGGTTGGCAAAACAGAAGTGGGATCGACAGAGTGGTGAGAAAAGTAGGCAGGATTACAAGGAGATGCGGCAGCAGGTTAAAAGGGATGTGGCGAAAGCCAAGGAAAAGGCATATGAGGAACTGTATAAGAGGTTGGACACTAAGGAAGGAGAAAAGGATTTATACCGATTGGCCAAGCAGAGGGACCGAGCTGGGAAGGATGTACTGCAAGTTAGAGCAATAAAGGATGGAGAGGGAAATGTGTTGACTAGTGAGGAGAGTGTGTTGAGAAGATGGAGGGAGTATTTTGAGCAGCTGATGAATGAGGAAAATCAGAGAGAGAGAAGGTTGGAGGATGTGGAGTTGGTGAAGCAGGATGTAGATAGGATTAGTAAGGAGGAAGTGAGAGCAGCGATTAAGAGGATGAAGAATGGAAAGTCGGTTGGACCAGATGACATACCGGTAGAAGCATGGAGATGTTTAGGAGAGATGGCAGTGGAGTTTTTAACCAGATTGTTTAACAGGATTCTGGAAGGGGAGAGGATGCCTGAGGAATGGAGAAGGAGTGTGCTGGTACCGATCTTTAAGCATAAGGGAGATGTGCAGACCTGCAGTAACTACAGGGGAATTAAGTTGATCAGTCACACCATGAAGTTATGGGAAAGAGTAGTGGAAGCCAGGCTGAGAGAAGAGGTGACCATCTGTGAGCAACAGTATGGTTTCATGCCGAGGAAGAGCACCACAGATGCCTTATTTGCTTTGAGGATGTTGATGGAGAAGTATAGAGAAGGACAGAAGGAGCTGCATTGTGTATTTGTGGATTTAGAGAAAGCGTACGACAGGGTGCCGAGAGAGGAGTTGTGGTATTGTATGAGGAAGTCAGGTGTGTCAGAGAAGTATGTGAGGGTGGTGCAGGACATGTATGAGGACAGTGTGACGGCAGTAAAGTGTGCAGTAGGTACGACAGACTGGTTCAGGGTAAAGGTTGGACTGCATCAAGGATCGGCCCTGAGCCCTTTCCTGTTTGCAGTGGTGATGGACAGGTTGACGGACGAGGTCAGACAGGAGTCTCCCTGGACTATGATGTTTGCAGATGATATTGTGATTTGTGGTGAGAGTAGAGAGCAGGCTGAGAAGAGCCTGGAGAGGTGGAGATATGCGCTGGAGAGAAGGGGAATGAAAGTCAGTAGGAGTAAGACAGAGTACATGTGTGTGAATGAGAGGGAGGGCAGTGGAGTGATGCGGTTGCAGGGAGAAGAGGTGGAGAAGGTGGAGGAGTTCAGGTACCTGGGGTCAACAGTGCAAAGTAATGGAGAGTGTGTTAGAGAAGTAAAGAAAAGAGTGCAGGCAGGGTGGAGTGGGTGGAGAAGAGTGACAGGAGTGATTTGTGATAGAGGAGTATCTGCAAGAATGAAAGGGAAAGTTTATAGGACTGTGGTGAGACCTGCGATGTTGTATGGATTAGAGACAGTGGCATTGAGTAAAAGACAGGAGGTGGAGCTGGAGGTAGCAGAGCTGAAGATGTTAAGGTTTTCGTTGGGAGTGACGAGGATGGACAAGATTAGAAATGAGTTTATTAGAGGGACAGCACATGTAGGATGTTTTGGTGACAAGGTGAGGGAGGCGAGATTGAGATGGTTTGGACATGTGCAGAGAAGGGACATGAATTATATTGGTAGAAAAATGCTGAAGATGGAGCCACCAGGTAGGAGGAAAAGAGGAAGGCCAAGGAGGAGGTTCATGGATGTGGTGAGGGAAGACATGCAGGTAGTTGGTGTAAAAGAGGCAGATATAGAGGACAGGGTGGTATGGAGACGGATGATCCGCTGTGGCGACCCCTAATGGGAGCAGCCGAAAGAAGAAGAAGAAGAAGAAGAAGAAGAAGATGTACATAAAGAAATTTCAAGCACGTTAATATATTGCCGCCATTTTGATTTTCGTTTATCTCGATCATCGGTTACCTCGATGCTTTTTGGAGACCCCCTAGGACATCGACATAACCGGGTTCCACTGTAATTTAATTCATTTTTATTTGTATAGCGCTTTTAACAACGAACATTGTCTCAAAGCAGCTTTAAACAGATAATGTGGTGATAAAAATGAATAAGATGTTCTTGATGAGCGAGCTGGTGGCGACTGCGGCGAGGAAAAACTCCCTGAGATGGCATAAGGAAGAAACCCTGAGATGAACCAGACTCAAGAGGGAAATTATTCTCATCTGGGTTGCACCGAATGTCCATTTATTAGAGATAAACGATGTTGTGGGGTGCAGTGATCCCCCCCCCCCCCCGCAGAAGCAACTGTAGTCCTTAATCAGTGTAGCAGACTGTTGACATTAACTACAGTACAAATCCATCCTCAAAGCTCCCGTTCTTACTCCGGAATTTCACGGAATCACCCCTATTATTGCCTAGGCGCTGTGTATGTTTGGTTTCAAATTTTGAAAAGCTGTTAAATCTCGTGCAACCACTTGAACTGGAACCATGTCTCTGGCAATGTAATTTTCAGTGGTACACAACCCACAGTGAATTCCTGAACACCTCATGTAGTGTTTTGATTGGTTACAGAAAATGAATGACATACTCGATAACATGATTTCGCATATAGTCTCCATATCCTCTTATGGTCTATTACTTTCAAAGTCAATCTGCATCCAAGTTTAAAAATCTTGTATGTTTAGAGATGCCACTATGTTAATCATGATTGTAAAGTGTGGTTATTTAAATAAGCACTGCCCACCTTCACTAATTTGTTCATCTTTTCCCCCCATTATCAGCAACAAGACACTTTTCTTGCACCATTTGTTGCAAACTCTAGTCAATCCCATCGGTGTGTATAAGAATGCAGTTTTGCCTGCTATCTCACAGTCATGGGGTCCAGTAGTAGGTGTGGGTGGTAGTAGTAAGTGTGTAGAAAGCTTCCTGCTGTGCAAACCTTTTGTAATTTTCATCACAAAACAGGGCCTTATCAAACAAAACAAAATAAAAATTTAGAAAGAAATGGAGGCATTACGACTGCAAACAATGTCTATTTTATATGCATGAACAATGTGCAATTGACCATGTGATTATTATTATATACCCCGATTTTTACAGTTGTATTTTTGGAATGGAAAAGGCAAAGATTTTATTGTATATACTGACAGATGACAAAGTGAATAAACGAGTGGGGAAACAGTGCAGACGCTTCAGGTTAGGTGCATTGCCTGATGGGATAACACGATTAACACTTTACCACTTTACCACTTCCCGTGCCATGAAGGAAAAACCTCAAATCTCAGCTCAGCAAACCTCGATTTCGTATCAAGGTGGAAAGAGAAAGATCTAAGTGACTTTGAAGGATAGTTCATTCTTGAGGCAGCGGTTTCGCTCACAACAATGCACCAGTAACCGTGTGTATTTAGACCCTGCTTAAACAGGTCTGGAAATTGTAGTCAAAAGCACAAATTCGATGACACTGATACGAGTGTGTTAGCATGGTGTGTAAGGAAAACCCAATGAACTGATCTTCAAATGAGTATAGGCTTGCAGGGTGGAAACCCCCTTGTTACAAAGATTACAGTGACATGCCATGCAGCTGAAAACCATGATCTTCATCAGCAGCAAAGTACATGAATAAATAAACAAACAAATAAACAAATAAATAAATAAACGAGGCTAATTTGCAAACTCGTGTTAAAAGTGGCATATAGAATTGCTTAACTGAAAAGACTGTTTGTACAGATTTGCTACAGGGTATAAATTATGCTAGAAAATGTTCCAACAATAATCATAATCAAAACACGTCTTGAACGCAGACTTGACTATTCCTGCCAATACCATTTATTTATCATAGAAGAGAGTAACAGCGACTAGAGTGGCATCACAATATATTCATATATTCAAGGCGGAACAGTAGGGGACAAAATTTGCTCTTGTCTCACTGCATGTCTGCATCAAAATTGGGGAAGAACGGAAAAATCCAGGGATGTAGTTCTTGCATGCCATGCAGTATACTGTTAAGGATTATAGGTTCACTTGTCAGAAACCTTTGGTCATTTTTTTCTACTCGATCCATGGAAGACAATGCATACATTTATAGAAGGTAAAGAGCGAGACACATATATACAGTGAGGAAAATAAGTATTTGAACACCCTGCTATTTTGCAAGTTCTCTCACTTAGAAATCATGGAGGGGTCTGAAATTTTCATCGTAGGTGCATGTCCACTGTGAGAGACATAATCTAAAAAAAAAATCCAGAAATCACAATATATGATTTTTTAACAATTTATTTGTATGATACAGCTGCAAATAAGTATTTGAACACCTGTCTATCAGCTAGAATTCTGACCCTCAAAGACCTGTTAGTCTGCCTTTAAAATGTCCACCTCCACTACATTTACTATCCTAAATTAGATGCACCTGTTTGAGGTCGTTAGCTGCATAAAGACAACTGTCCACCCCATACAATCAGTAAGAATCCAACTACTAACGTGGCCAAGACCAAAGAGCTGTCCAAAGACACTAGAGACAAAATTGTACACTTCCACAAGGCTGGAAAGGGCTACAGGGAAATTGCCAAGCAGCTCGGTGAAAAAAGGTCCACTGTTGGAGCAATCATTAGAAAATGGAAAAAGCTAAACATGACTGTCAATCTCCCTCGGACTGGGGCTCCATGCAAGATCTCACCTCGTGGGGTCTCAATGATCCTAAGGAAGGTGAGAAATCAACCCAGAACTACACGGGAGGAGCTGGTCAATGACCTGAAAAGAGCTGAGACCACCATTTCCAAGGTTACTGATGGTAATACACTAAGACGTCATGGTTTGAAATCATGCATGGCACGGAAGGTTCCCCTGCTTAAACCAGCATATGTCCAGGCACGTCTTAAGTTTGCCAATGACCATTTGGATGATCCAGAGGAGTCATGGGAGAAAGTCATGTGGTCAGATGCGACCAAAATAGAACTTTTGGGTCATAATTTCACTAAACGTGTTTGGAGGAAGAAGAATGATGAGTACCATCCCAAGAACACCATCACTACTGTGAAGCATGGGGGTGGTAGCATCATGCTTTGGGGGTGTTTTTCTTCACATGGGACAGGGCGACTGCACTGTATTAAGGAGAGGATGACCGGGGCCATGTATTGCGAGATTTTGGGGAACAACCTCCTTCCCTCAGTTAAAGCATTGAAGATGGGGCAAGGCTGGGTCTTCCAACATGACAATGACCCGAAGCACACAGCCAGGATAACCAAGGAGTGGCTCTGTAAGAAGCATATCAAGGTTCTGGCGTGGCCTAGCCAGTCTCCAGACCTAAACCCAATAGAGAATCTTTGGAGGGAGCTCAAACTCCGGTGTTTCTCAGAGACAGGCCAGAAACCTGACTGATCTAGAGAAGATCTGTGTGGAGGAGTGGGCCAAAATCCCTCCTGCAGTGTGTGCAAACCTGGTGAAAAACTACAGGAAACGTTTGACCTCAAACAAAGGCTACTGTACCAAATATTAACATTGACTTTCTCAGGTGTTCAAATACTTATTTGCAGCTGTATCATACAAATAAATAGTTAAAAAATCATACATTGTGATTTCTGGATTTTTTTTTAGATTATGTCTCTCACAGTAGACATGCACCTACGATGACAATTTCAGACCCCTCCATGATTTCTAAGTGGGAGAACTTGCAAAATAGCAGGGTGTTCAAATACTTATTTTCCTCACTGTATATATATAAATATATTAAGAAAATGGATTCAGAACTAAAGTAACCAACTCTAGACTTACCTGCTTTGGGGGTCATCCAGAGAATCCATCAGATCTCTTCCTGTGCCTCAAAATGTCATAAAACACCATAGCATCTACTATATAATAGAGTACAATCACTGACCACTAAATAAAAAACGAGGGAATGGTTATGAACAGGGTACACTACATGGACCAAATTATTGAGACACCTGCCTTTTCCAGCCATATGTGTTTCTTCCCTAATCTGGTGCCACAAATTTGGAAGCACACAATTGTATATAATGTTTCACTTGAGGAAGGAGACCTGAACCAGTTCCAGCATGACAATATCCAGCTTTATGAAGCTGAAGATCTTGAATGGCCTGCTATAGAGCTTTGACCTCTACCCATTTAAACACCTTTGAGATGAACAAACTTGTGTCCACAAACTTCCATCGATTTAGTATGTGAAGCTGAACATTTTCTCTGTAATACAATCTTAATCATTGCTCAATAATTAGTCTCATAAAGATGCTGAATGTCTCTAAGAGGAATAAATAATGACATTTATGTGCATTCACGATTTGTAATAGATTATTTAAATGAAAGTTTTATGAATAACAATTTCTAATTATTTTTTGTGTCAGTATCCAAGAGAAAGTATTTTGCAAATGCAAAGATGTAAAATGGATGTAAAAAAAAATAGTAATAATAAAACACAAACAAACAAACAAACAAATAAATAATATAAAAACTGTGGTAAAAATATACTGTAATTGATAACAATTATATTAAGCAGGAATAAAAAATAAAAAAACTTGATAAATTGATACAAATTGATAAATAATATTAATAATATAAACTAGAGTTAACAAACCCTAAAAGCCACATCCAACAATTAAGCCTGTAAATTATATTCAAAACAGCTTGACTTGTATCCTACTATAAATATTTCTGAAAAACTAAAACAAAAATAAAATAAAATACATTGCTCAAATGATCATCAGTTGATAGCTGGGATTTTCTTGTACATAAAAGCAAATATATTCTCCTTATATTGTAACTTCCTCCTTTTTTAAAAATTCTTTTCCAAACCTAATTCTGCAGCGTTTTATAAGTGGAAAGGAAAACATTTTATTTGGAAACGATGCAGAATAATGAATAACAGATCGTATACAATATTCTCAGTTGCGGCTGAGAATAAAAAAAAAAGGTGAAATTCAGCAAGGTCCCCTGGTGGTCTAGTGGTTAAGATGCAGCGCTCTCACCGCTGCGACCCGGGTTCGATTCCCGGTCAGGGAACCATCCCCAGCCACTCTTAGTGCCGGTCCCAAGCCCGGATAAATTGGGGAGGGTTGCGTTAGGAAGGGCATCCAGCGTAAAACATGTGCCAAATCAAACGTGCGGAGGATCCGCTGTGGCGACCCCTAACGGGAGAAGCCGAAAAGAAAGTTTAATAGGGAGAAATGGTGACTCATATCTATGATTGTGTTATTACATAATAAATGATTTGCAGGTAAATGCTGATGATGTAGCATGGAACAATGCCTGCGTTCCCCGAAATACCTTGAGGAGCAGGAAGAAGTGCGAGTTTGAGATGTAGTGTAAGGACACGGGTGACTTCTTATCCATTTATAGTTACATTTTATGTGATTTGTGAAAAGTCAGATTCTATTATCACTTGTGTCATCACATATAAACAGTCTCTGTCACCAGCTGCTCACTTTCTTCAGGTTGAACTTAATGCGATTAAGTGCAGTGTTTGAGGTGTTCCATCATAAAGACGTTCAAACGTGTCTGAAGGCTGAGGCACGTGGGGGGAAAAAAAGGGGTGGGGAAGGGGGAGAAAAAAAAGTTTGGTTTGGGCCGGAGAGAAAAGGAACATTAAATGGATAAAATTGCTGGCTCCAAGTGCTTCTCCTCACTAGACCTATGAAGCAGTTATTGGCAGGTTCTCCTAAGTGCAGATGCAAGACTAAAAACCGCGTTTATAATGGGGATGGGCCAGTGGCAATTTAGAACCATGCCATTTGGCCTTTGTAACGCGCCAATGACCTTTGAGCGGTTGATGGAGCAGGTGCTTAGGGTATTCCAAAAAAGTTATGCTTGGTCTATTAAGACGCTATTCTGGTGCATGGAAAAGATTTCGAGTCAGTCTTGAGTGCCCTCGACCTTGTCCATGTCAGGACAGCTCAGGCTGGCCTGAGGCTGCACCCGGAGAAATGCTAACTGATGCAGAACAGAAAGCAGTGATCTTTCTGGGCCCCTATATGAGAGCAGAGGGAGTGGACACTGATGATCAAAAGATTGCGGCGGTTCGCAATCCGCTGCAATGAAGTGGATTCACCACTGTGGCTGCTCCATTACATCAGCTAACAAAAAGTTAGCTTTGGTTTCAGTCTGAAGGAGGCCTTGTGTCATATCCCAGTCTTGGCCAGACACTAGTCAGCCGTTCATCCTGGACACAGATGCCAGTAATGTAGGCCTGGGAGGGGGGCCTTCAGTTGGGCCTTGAACAGAGCAGAGCACAACTACAGTGTAACCCGACGATAACTGCTAGCTGTGGTTAAGGTGGTCTGCCATTTCAAGCTCTACCTCTGTGGTCAACCTTTAGTAACAGTAGTGCCCAAATCATGTCATTACTTAATCTTAGAGGCAATGCATAGATAACCTGGGGTCATTTTGGTGTGAACAAAATATTATAAAGGCTGCGGCAGGAGCTCTACTGGAACACCTGTCGTAGGTACATAGAGTCCTACCGTCGTCAATGTGATGCCGGCACTGCTAAAAAGGGGCCACTGGGCCAGTCCCATGCCCCACTGCAACAGCGGCTGGTCAGTAGACCCATTAATCGTGTTGTGCACGACAAACCTCCCAGAGGAAATCGGTTTGTGGTGGTGGCAATGGATTATTTTACAAAATGGCTGGAGGCCTATGCGGTCCCAAATCAGAAAGCAAAGAGAGTGGCGGAGGTTCTGCACCGAGGTGCATACCGACCAAAGAAGGAACTTTGAGTCTCAACTGTTCTCTGAGTTCTGTCAACAGCTGGGCAGCCGGAAGACAAGGACAACTCCCCTGAACCCTGAGAGTGGTGAATTGTTGGAACGGTATAATCAGATGCTTGCCACCCAACTGACACTGTGTGTGAGCCAGGATCAAAATGAATGGGATCTGCAGCTGCCCCTGGTTCTGATGGCTACCTATAGTGTGGTGCGGGAGACAACTGGATGTACACCGGCAATTCTTAAGCTGGGCAGAGAACCTCTTTGTTAATGATTCACCCTCCAGATGCACCTGATGCACCCTCTGGGTTGGAGTCTGCCCACCAGTTACAGGACCGGCTACAACTAGTCCATGAGTTTGCCCGTTTTCAAGAACTTCAGGCAGGCCTCTGCCAGTAGCGAGCATATGACCATCATTACATGAGATGTGATTTCAATGAGGGAGAGCTTGTATAGGTCTATGGGCCCAAAAATACAGAAGGGACCATCACCTAAATTGAACTGTGCCTGGTTGGGACCCTGTTATGTAGTGAAGAGGCTTGGGAAGTCTATTTATCGTGTGAGGAAGAAGCCTGGTGGCCATACTGTGGTTGTACAAATTCCAAGGAGAATGGTGGCCGTTCAGAAACAAAAACCCAACGCAGACTTTTGGGGTGACCCATCCTGCGTATGGAGGAGCTGTACACATATCTTTTATATGCTGCACCAAAAAACAAGTAGAAAAACCCTCCAAATATAAAATAACCTGCAATATGAATATGAAAGCAAAGGACTGATAAGTTATGTAGTAAACTACGTTATACAAACTTCAAAAGCCCGATCTAAAGAATAGGCCTGAAAATGATTGCAGCTTGACTGTAACCATAGGATAATCATAGAAATGAACACCAACAATTAAAAGATGGTCCAGGGAATTCTGTGATCAGCTCTAATCTATTTTCAAGATCTACATGGTCATTTAATTATTTCTCGATAAACTCAAAGCCGAACAGAAAAGAAAAATGTATTAATATTCAATATGCGCAGTCTTTGTGTCCCTGACCCTCATTATTTTCCCTTTTCCATCTGTTGTACAATTAAATCGTGCTTAACCCCAAGAGCTTTGTATTGTGGTCTTTGAAACATACCAGGATTTAGCTTGTTTTAAGTGACAAAAAGCAGCATAAATTTAGAATTTGTTTGGAATGGCTAATTATTAGATTGTGGATTATTCATCTTCAAAATATATTTTTTATACCGACTGAATTAATTTCTTTACTACAGAGGGTGAAATTTATTACACAAATAGCCTTAATGTGAAAAAAAAAAAAAAAAACCTGCACTCCATCTTATTATCAGCTCTGATAGAAATGCAAAGAAAAATGATTACTTTTCAATGATGCAATACTACTGCAGACAGAAGCAGCGTGAGTGCACAGATTGCCAGAGTAAACCATTGAATTCATACAGTATATGCCCTACTGCACAAAGCAGATAAAATAATCAATAAATTAAGGACAAAAAAGAAAAGAGAATAAATACTACACCAATATAATATAATGTGTAACATTACATTACACAAGTGTTGTCTATCAGTACTGTATATTGTAGGCAAGTAAAAATCCCAGTTAAATCTCATATATGAAAAAAACAGGAGCTGAGATGAATGTGTTGAGGTCTACTGAAAATCTGCCAAGTTCATCGAGCTCCGATTTATCAGTCGAGGTCAATATATTCAGCACATCCTTAATCATCATACAGAGAGACTCAAATTCCAGGTTAGGACGCCTTGCTGTTTTTCATTCATCATTAAATTATGCACAGAGGAAAAGACACACAGAGTTGCAGCGAAAAGGCCAGAATAACCTAATCCTCTGTCTTTTATTTAGCAAGTGTGTACGTGCCCTTCTTTTACCATATTACCACAAAAAGGTCGAACGGAAAAAAGAATTATCATTTTATAACAGAAAAAAAAGCTATAAGAAGTGTAACATGAGCGAATGTAGGCTTTCGGAAAATATAGCAAACATCACGAGATGTTGAAGTTAATAATAATAAAAAATGGCTCCTGTCTGGAAGGAAAACGGGGTTCATTTTCTGGTTCAGCAAATTAAGAAAAGGGAAAGAGAAGAGAAAGAAACGGGAAAAAAAAAAAAAGGAAAAGAAAGGGAAAAGAAAATAAAAGGGAACAAAATGAGAAAGGAAAGGAAAGGAAAGGAAAGGAAAGGAAAGAAAAATAAAGGAAAGGGAAAAAAATTATGAAATATAATGATAAAGAACAGATCTGCAAACAGGTTGTTTGAATGGATGGATGGATGGGGAAAGGAAAAGTAATAAAAGAAATAAAAGGAAAAAAAAAAAAATTAAAATTAAATGATAAAAAAAACCCAGACATGCAGTGTATAGAAAAGTGATAAAATATATTGGAAAAAGATATAGAAAATAATATCCAAAATGAAACCTGAAAGTGGCGTCTAAATGAGGATAAATGGAATTTGAAATTTTATATATGGTTCCTCTCAAAGTTTCTTGGAAAATCTCAGGGAGTTTTTTCTTTGCCACTGCTTTGTTCATCATGGACAAACTTGAAATTATAAAGAACAAACACAGGCACTAAACTTATACATTCATACAACTTTATAACCTCTTTATCTCTATAAAGCTGCTTGGACACAATGTGCATTGTTAAAAACGCTCCACAAATAAAAATGAATTGATTTGAAATATCACTTAGTAAGAAATTGACCATAAGCATACAGTAAATAACTATACTTCTAGTACTTAATTGTAAAAAGAATGGCTGCTAAATGCGAAAGCTAATGGTGGTCATGTGTTTTAAGCAAAGCAGTCTTCATTAGAAATTATATACTATATATCACATACCAACTTTACTGTTGAATCTTGTTGAAAAAAGGCCTCTCTCTTAATGTGAGAGAACATTTTACATTAGGATTTCTGTGTCCTACCATATGTACATTACAGCATAGTGAAATTATTTTCTTCGCATACCCCAGAGATGTTAGGAAGCTGGGGTCAGAGTGGATGGTTAGGGGCTTTGCTCAAGGGCCCTAAGAACGGCAGCTTGGCGATACCGGGGCTGGAACCCCCGACCTTCCAATCAGTGACCACTGACCTACCACCAACTGACCCTAGGAGTCAATCAACCAAGATAAAGTGCTTTCTGAAGATGAAAGAAAGAAATAATGAATGATCAGCATTACTTTTACCGATCTATTTTTATTTTTTTTTTAGATTAAATGTATTATACTGTAAAATTTTAATGTTTCAGCTATAAATAAAAATAAGTAAGCAAAGTCCTAGAAGTACCTCAGAATAGCTCGCTTTTGAGTCTAAGAACAAGTGGCCGTAATCAGAGAACAGCATTGTAAAGAGTCTTTTATTACTTTGCAAGAATATGTTTTTTTTTTTTTTTTTTTAGTTCTGCACTAACATCAGGCTTTACAAGTCAACTCATGCATCAGAATAAACAGTCTTACAGTAACCCAAAGAGGATAATTACAGTTTAAATAGCTCAGATGCAGTTAATAGAACCGTTAGACAAAAGAACGTTAACCTTTTGCAAATGAAGGCTGATCGTTTGACTAATTAGACAATCGACTCTACGGAGCAATAATTCATAACTGATCAGCAGAAATTCATTGGCCTGAGGAAAAATGTAACATTGCAGTCCACCAAATACTCTAATAACCATTTTCATGCACACTGTAAGGATAAAAATATTGGGACAACAGACCATATTTTTCAGCCACAAAGTTGGAGGCACACAATTGTACTGTATAGGATGCATTTAGATGCTGTAGAATATTTTCCTTACACTTGAACTAGGAGACCACCCTTGGAGGATCTTGAGTGGCCTGCTATAGATCTTCAACCTTAATGAACCCCTTTGGGATGAATGTGGACGCTGACTGCACCACAGGCCTCCACATCTTACCTACATCGGTACCTGACTTTACTAACAACGTTGTGGCTAAAGGAATCTCCACAAGCACACCAACCTTTAGTAGAATATCTTCCTAGAAGATTGGAGGTTATTAAAACAGTGACTAAATATGGAATAGTATGTAAAAAAAAAGCAGATGATTTGACTGAACAGATGTTTTGGCTGTAACTGTTTTATATTAATGCACCTATCCAAACACACTATTATTAGAGGTAACATTTCATTCACAGTAGACGTTCCATATAAGACTAATGCTAAAAACAGCACCAAAAAAACCATTCATTCATTTTCTCCCATTCGCTCATTTTGTACTGGACGCGCACGAGCAAAGCATCGCAAAATCTTCGCAATGTACAGGAAGCAGAATCAAGTAGTTTACCTATCTACACTCTTCTAGTCCGAGTCGTTAATTTTTTTGTCACATGACTCCGGTACATCCTGTACTTATGTACACCTATCAGGCATAACATTATAACCACAAGCCTAATAATGCGTTGATTCCCCTTTTGCCCGTGTGCATCAATGGGCCGTCCATGACCCTGTCGCCGGTTCACCACTGTTTCTTCATTGGATTACTTTTAATAGATACTGACCACTGCAGACCAGGAACATCCCACAAGAGCTTTTGAAGATGCTCTGACCCAGTTGTCTAGACGTCACAATTTGGCCCTTGTTACACTCCCTCAAATCCTTACACTTGCCCATTTTTCCTGCTTTAAACACGTCAACTTTGAGGACAAAATGTTCACTTGCTGCCTAATAAATATATCCACCCACTAACAGGTGCCATGATGAAGAGATAATCAGTGTCATTCACTTCACCGATCACAATGTTATGTCGATGTTATTCCTATTCGGTGTAGATATATAACAGTATATATTGGAACTATAGTCAAAGTTTGGGTATGTAGACGTGTTTGTGGACCTGCTTATTGGAGATGTTCCATTTTTATTTTATTTCAGATCAGAGGAACGAAATGATCGAAAACAACTCTTTTGATGAACGAGATTCAAAGAACCATTCATTCATTCATTCATTTTCTCCCGCTTATCCGTAATTCGGGTCGCGGGGGCAGCAGTCTAAGCAGGCCCCCGCCTCCGACTGCTGCCCAATCCTCATAGCACCGTCCCTTACGGTCCCTCCTGCAGGTGGAGAGCCCATGGGAAGGATTCAAAGAACCAAGTCACCAAAATGATCCGATCTTCCGATCACTAGCCTCCACTACCCGCACATTTTCACCATCTTCAAGACAAAAAGGTTTGGACTTTTTAAGTTTTTTTTCAATCAAATAAAAAAAACTAATAATAATAATCATAAAAAAGAGAAAATAATAAGGGGAACTTCATCCTTGTTTAAAGCTGCAGTAACATAAATGATAACAAGAGATATCTTCCTGTACATTGTGGACGATCCATAATATTAAATGCCAATAAAATGGGGAAAAAGTGCACAATGTTGTTCATTAATTCAGTACTAAACCTTGGCCAAGTGGCCAAACGGACCACATCACACATCCAGCCATTGAGTATTTATCTATAACAGCACACTGCACTGTAAAACAACAAGCATTATTGAAGACTATAATGCAAAACTGCATTTCTAATATAACCAGTTGAAGGAGTAAGCAGTGAGAATCAAGTCAAAAAATTTAGAAAACATTCGCTTTCAATATTTGAGTCAAAATGGCAGTGTAATCCAATTTCTTTGTCCGCTCTCCATCCAGTTCCTCTAAATATGTCCAAATTATTCTTCAGCCTTCCTCCTTATTCCCCCCGAGTAAGTCCTTCTTGTTCCATGCTCACTTCGAAAGCTACTTACTTCAACTGCTGAAGTTCCTCCTGCCGTGTGCGTGAGCGGTAGCATCAGCAAAAACCTTTTTGCAGTACGATAAAGTGATTTTCAAAAACTCTGTGAACATCATAAAGTCGGATAAAGTTAAAGGTCTTTTTGTCGGCGCAGAAAACAAAAAAAAAACAAGAGATTTGAGATGAAGAAAAACGTGAGTTCATTTTCACCAGAAAAAGACTCCCATTTCCTAAAGTGGAACAAGAGAGACTCTAGTGCTTTGTTGCAGCAAGGCATTTGCATCAAAGGCTTTCTGGATCATCTTCTGACCCTTAATGACTGCAAATGCAGTTTGGTCTTCAAATTCGACAGAAATATTATAGCCAAGAGAAACCGGAAGCCTAAGGCGATCCTGATGGTGTGTGCATGACTAGCGTTTATATTCTCGTTTTTGGGAAAACTTCCCAGATTACCCTTTCCAGGGCTAAGAAAGCTTACAAAATGGACCAAATTGCATTCTGACATTTATCTAATGCACAAAAAAAGAGGTCATTGGAATCATTAGCTACTATTACTACTACTATTATTGTTATTATTATTATAAGTAATAGCAGAAACCCAGCCATTAGGGGGACACAAGCCAGTGTACTCTTAGTGCCGGTCCCAAGCCCGGGTAAATGGGGAGGGTTGCGTTAGGAAGGGCATCCAGCGTAAAACATGTGCCAAATCAAATATGCAGATCACAAATGAGAATTTCATACCAGATCGGTCGAGGCCCGGGTTAACAACGACCGCCACAGGTATCGTTAGCCGACAGGGTACCGGTGGAAATTGGGCTACTGTTGGCCGAAGGAGGAGAAGGAGAGGAGGAAGACGTCTACAGAGACGGCAGGAAAAGGAGCAGTGTAGGAGAGTAGAGGTTCGGGTTGGTACTTTAAATGTTGGTACTATGACAGGTAAAGGGAGAGAGGTAGCTGATATGATGGAGAGGAGAAAGGTAGATGTGTTGTGTGTTCAGAAGACCAAGTGGAAAGGGAGTAAGGCCAGGAACATTGGAGGTGGGTTTAAACTGTTTTATCATGGTGTGGATGGGAAGAGAAATGGTGTAGGGGTGATTCTGAAGGAAGCGTACAGTAAGAGTGTAGTGGAGATGAACAGAGTTTCTGATAGGGTGATCGTAAAGGTGGAAGTTGAAGGGATGAAGATAAATGTCATCAGTGCCTATGCTCCACAAGTTGGCTGAGAGATGGAGGAGAAGGAAATATTCTGGAGTGAATTAGATTAAGTGGTAGATGGTGTACCTAGGAAAGAACGATTGGTGCTGACACAGGTGTGACATCTGGAAATAGAAAGCAAGACAAGGAGACGTGGTGGTGGAATGAGGAAGTGCAGGAGAGCATTAGGGGAAAGAGGTTGGCAAAACAGAAGTGGGATCGACAGAGTGATGAGAAAAGTAGGCAGGAGTACAAGGAGATGCGGCAGCAGGTAAAAAGGGATGTGGCGAAAGCCAAGGAAAAGGCATATGAGGAGCTGTATAAGAGGTTGGACACTAAGGAAGGAGAAAAGGATTTAAACTGATTGGCTAGGCAGAGGGACCGAGCTGGGAAGGATGTACTGCAAGTTAGAGCAATAAAGGATGGAGAGAGAAATGTGTTGACTAGTAAGGAGAGTGTGTTGAGAAGATGAAGGGACTATTTTGAGCAGCTGATGAATGAGGAAAATCAGAGAGAGAGAACGTTGGAGGATGTGGAGTTGGTGAAGCAGAATGTAGATAAGATTAGTAAGGAGGAAGTGAGAGCAGTGATTAAGAGGATGAAGAATGGAAAGTCGGTTGGACCAGATGACATACCAGTAGAAGCATGGAGATGTTTAGGAGAGATGGCAGTGGAGTTTTTAACCAGATTGTTTAACAGGATTCTGGAAGGGGAGAGGATGCCTGAGGAATGGAGAAGGAGTGTGCTGGTACAGATCTTTAAGCACAAGGGAGATGTGCAGACCTGCAGTAACTACAGGGGAATTAAGTTGATCAGTCACACCATGAAGTTATGGGAAAGAGTAGTGGAAGCCAGGCTGAGAGAAGAGGTGACCATCTGTGAGCAACAGTATGGTTTCATGCCGAGGAAGAGCACCACAGATGCCTTATTTGCTTTGAGGATGTTGATGGAGAAGTATAGAGAAGGACAGAAGGAACTGCATGGTGTATTTGTGGATTTAGAGAAAGCGTACGACAGGGTGCCGAGAGAGGAGTTGTGGTATTGTATGAGGAAGTCAGGTTTGTCAGAGAAGTATGTGAGGGTGGTGCAGGACATGTATGAGGACAGTGTGACGGCAGTGAAGTGTGCAGTAGGTACGACAGACTGGTTTAGGGTGAAGGTTGGACTGCATCAAGGATCGGCCCTGAGCCCTTTCCTGTTTGCAGTGGTGATGGACAGGTTGACGGACGAGGTCAGGCAGGAGTCTCCCTGGACAATGATGCTTGCAGATGATATTGTAATTTGTGGTGAGAGTAGGGAGCAGGTTGAGAAGAGCCTGGAGAGGTGGAGATATGCGCTGGGGAGAAGGGGAATGAAAGTCAGTAGGAGTAAGACAGAGTACATGTGTGTGAATGAGAGGGAGGGCAGTGGAGTGATGCGGTTGCAGGGAGAAGAGGTGGAGAAGGTGGAGGAGTTCAGGTACCTGGGGTCAACAGTGCAAAGTAATGGAGAGTGTGTTAGAGAAGTAAAGAAAAGAGTGCAGGCAGGGTGGAGTGGGTGGAGAAGAGTGACAGGAGTGATTTGTGATAGTAGGGTATCTGCAAGAATGAAAGGGAAAGTTTATAGGACTGTGGTGAGACCTGCGATGTTGTATGGATTAGAGACAGTGGCATTGAGTAAAAGACAGGAGGTGGAGCTGAAGGTAGCAGAGCTGAGGATGTTAAGGTTTTCGTTGGGAGTGACGAGGATGGACAAGATTAGAAATGAGTTCATTAGAGGGACAGCACATGTAGGATGTTTTGGTGACAAGGTGAGGGAGGCGAGATTGAGATGGTTTGGACATGTGCAGAGAAGGGACATGAATTATATTGGTAGAAAAATGCTGAAAATGGAGCCACCAGGTAGGAGGAAAATAGGAAGGCCAAGGAGGAGGTTCATGGATGTGGTGAGGGAAGACATGCAGGTAGTTGGTGTGAAAGAGGCAGATGTAGAGGACAGGGGGGTATGGAGACGGATGATCCGCTGTGGCGACCCCTAATGGGAGCAGCCAAAAGAAGAAGAAGAAAAAGATTATAAGTAATAGCAGAGTTGGAAAATAAAAAAAAGCAAAAAGCTAGATTTGGGGTAGTTCGAATTTTCTCAAAATGATATAATTATTCAATTCCATTTTCTTCTTTCCTGTTTCGTGCTCCAAAAGCATATTTTGCCATTTTCAGAAACTAAATCTGATTGTTCAATAACATAACATTGAGCAATCCTGCTGATAAAACATGAAGGAATACAGTAATACCTCAGATGAGTAGACTTTTTTTTTAATGCAGTACTGTATAAGAAAAAAGAAAATGCATAAAGGTCCCTAGAAAATATTTAAAATTTTACGCTGTAAATTGTACAATGATGTTTTCGACAGACGTACAAAGCAATCCTGTAATCAGATACTATATATAAAACTACATTTTTATTTTAACATTTTACACTTCAAACTCAGGATCAGCAGTGCGGGTGCCTGTAGCTTAAAAACGCATGCTGCTCGAATCAGTTTTTATCCAATCAGATTGCGGGTTGGCGACACCGGGGCCATCCAGCAGGGTATGATAACGTCGGCATGTTCATGTCCTTTGATTGGATAATCTGAAAACGCAATAGTCAGAGCTCACAAACGGGATCTGTGGCACACTGAAGGCCTAGGTGTGAAATGTTCAGCCGTCAATGGCATTAATTATAATTATTTAACTAATAATTATTTAAGTTTATTGAAAACTCAGTGGTTAAGGTTTTGGGTTACTGTTTGAAGGTCAGGGGTTTATGCTCTGGTATCAACAAGCTGGCAATCTTGGGGCCCTTGAGCAAGGCCCTTAACCCTCTGTGCTCCAGGGGCACTTTATCATTGTTGACCCTCTGTTTTGATCCCAGCTTCCTACATTGTTGGTATATGCAAAGAAATAATTTCTGTGTGAGTTAAATGAAGTATTGTGGTGGTAGTAATAATAATAATAATAATAATAATAATAATAATAATAATAATAATAATAATAATAATAATAATAAATAGTATGGGGGAGTGGTGGCTCCAGCGGTTAAGGCGCTGGGTTACCGATCGGAAGGTCGGGGGTTTAAGCCCCGGTATCGCCAAGCTGCCACTTTTGGGCCCTTGAGCAAGGCCCTTAACCCTCTATGCTCCAGGGGACCCTTACGAGAAAATAAATCAAGGACCGTGACGTCGGAGCGACGTGGGGCCGCCTCCCCGTGGGCTCACCACCTGCAGGAGGGACCGTAAGGGACCGGTGCTGAGAGGATTGGGCAGCAATCCTGTCGAAGGCCTTGACAGTCCGATCCCTGGACACAGAGAAGTGTCTGGGGAATCTGCTTAGACTGCTGCCCCCACGACCCGAATTCGGATAAGCGGGAGAAGATGAAGAAAAATAAATAAATAAATAAATAGTATAAAACAAAAACAAAAAATTTATGATTTTTCTTTTTTTTTCCTGAAACCAAATCTTTGCTTCCCAAAAAATACTTATTAAGCAGTATTAGGAATTAAACCTACAAGAATATATCCCTATAACACTGTACAGACAGTCTGCTCTGTATCATACCAAAGCCTAAGGAGGAGGTTGGATTTTTACTTTGATGGCATCCAAGAAAAAACATTGCCCACAAAGACCTACTTCTCCAGGCTTGTAGACTTAAGCCTCATCATGGTGTCATATGTTTAAAAAAAAAAAATACAACATCTGTTATGCAGAATTCATTTGGCAGACGGTGCTGGTCTGCGCTGCTGAAATATGACTGTTGCTTTTGGCTTTCAAGTCAATAGTAGCAGCTGATTTGTTGTGAGCTTGGGGGGCTTCTGCTAAATTCCTTTGCCGAGATCTCAGACAATCCAGCGCAAAGCTGGAGGGCGGCACATGCCTGTAACGCCTACACCCACCGAGAAGCTCTTCCAGGCACGGCTGGATTCACGATGACGGAACGACCAGGACCGGGTCAGTGGCTGCCGAGTTGAAAGAAATTAAATCTTGTTCTATGCACAACTTTAAACCTACATTTAATCTCAAATTACAGTATAGACATTTTTCTCTTCTCCTTGCTGTCCTTCTTATTGCAATTTTAACCTTATTATTATTATTATTATTATTATTATTATTATATTTTGCTGTTTTAGAGATTTACCCAAAGCAGGCAATTACCACTGCATAAAATTCTCCACTTGCTTCATTATCATTTAGTCGGAATGTGTTTTATTTTATTAAATGAGTGTCGAATCGAATTAGAAACTCCATCCGCTTCCTGGATGTTAGTCTTTGAATTCGTTTAGCCAGATGTCAAAGGAGCCCGGGTTTCAATCTCAACAAACACTGCTCACGTTTACGCTTCCTCGAAGGAGAACCGGTCTGTAACTTTAGAGAGAGAGGGGGGAAGAAAATAAATCTCTTTAGGGCCAATAATGAAAGATGCTTGATTCAGACCAGACTCGGTGAACTGCGATTGGACGGAGCCGCGCTCTGCGCTTTCCCTGTCAGCCGTAAGCTGATCTCAGAGACGGCTAGAGTTCCACGTGTGAGCTCTTCGGTTCGAGTTGCCCTTCCAGGAGGCGTTTACTAGGAAAACCGAAAAGCTCCATTTGCTTCCTGCAATGGAACTTGGAAAGATGCAATGGCTTCACCACAGTCCATGTTAATGTTTATCCAAACAATTTCTGCAAATGTCCCAAAAGAAATTCAGCATGATTAAAGCTAAATTTGACAATTACTATTGTTTTTATTATGTTTGCCTTTTTGCCAGCAGAGCTGTATATCGACAAGGATCTGGCAATATGATACATATCATGATACATACGATATGTTGCGATACATTGCGAAACTGTGAGCAAAGCGATATATATTGAGATATTTCTCATTTTCGGAATAGGATATCATTTAAGGAAAGTTGCCATTAAGAACACACCACATGTGCAAATCTTAGCAAAAAATAAAAAATAAATACAATTCTATAACCAGAACACAGTCTTTCTTTGCCCTTTACCTTTGTAGAATAAATCATTTTGTATAACTTTATTAACTTTCTTACACTTTATTTTCCTCCCTACAATTGCAGCTTAGTTAGTTAGAGCCTAGTTAGAGCCTAGTTAGAGCATAGTTAGAGCTCAGATCATGCTTTGACTATTAGCCTCATCATCAATCCCATGTGTGCATATGTTTAAAAAAAATCTTTTGGAACCAGAAGTGCAACCTAGAGTTTGCGCAAAGCCTCTTTGGGTGTAGGTGGATATCAATGCTAACATTAGAAGCGTACCCTTATGCTAAGACTTCCTGTCATTGTTAAGCTTCAAAGATAAGAAGACTGCTATTTGTCATGCGGTCGAAAGAACTGGCATGAATCTTTTTATTCAAAATATCGATACATTGTGTTTTATCGAATCGATACAGTTACAAAATATCCAATCCAGATATTGCGATGCTTACTTGTAGCGATATTTTCTCACGCCCCTATTTGTCAACATATCTGCTCACATCCAGGGCATATTGTAAAATCCTAATTATTAGTCAAGATTTCTATCTATGGACTAATTACACATGGTAAACCCGAAGACAGCACTGATTCCTCCTCTTCCACTGCTAATCTTGCACCATCATAGGGCTACCTGAGTACATAGATTCGGGTTATTGGCTAGTTCTGCTCCATCTCTCTCACCAAGATGCCTAGAGTTCATCCAGCTCTCTGAGACTCTTGACTGTGCATGGCTGTGGCATTTTTGGAGCTCAATCTAGCAGTCACAGTGTGGACTTCTTCCCTGCGCTATTCTGGTCACTATAGTAACCATGGCATTGAATTAGGGATAAAACCAAATTCGAACAACTGTGTAAAGATAAACCGAGATAAATACAGAAAGGAAAAGGATCAATTTAGACATGTTCAAAAAAATTCCACATGCAGTAAATGTGAACAGAACTTGTCCGTCTGATGCCCATTTCTCTTAAGGGTTCTCTCAGTATTGGCTGGGTTTAAATAATTTTTTTTTTTTTAATTTAATTTGATTTCATTTTGCTCTGTTTTTATTTTAGGTTGTTTATTTACTGATCGATTTCACTGTATTATTTATGATTTAATTTTTTCCTTTTTTTTTTTTTTTTTTTTTTTTCCAGTCAACTAAAACTCTGAGGAAATTGTCCTTTTTGACTTATCAATTTTAATGTATAAATAAAATCCAGAGGTTTTTGTGTATTCGCCCAAGTCTGCATTTAAACTCTATAGGAATTACTATTACGTCTTAAAATAATAAGTCTTAAAAAATGTGTGTACTAACACGAACGATCTGTGACGGTATTTAAAAAAATGAGGCAGTGGTTTGTAAAAAATAATAAAAAAAAAAAAGAAAAGAAAAGAAAAAAAAGGGCATCCTGAATAACACTCAGCTTTCACTGACTGCAGAGTGAAAGATCTTCCTCCTGAGTTTTAGCCTTTGGCTATCGAATACTGAGGACGACAAGACTCGTTAATCAACTTACAAACACACACGGAGCGTGGTAGAGTTTTATTATCCACATCTCTGAACCACAGACATCTTGTTTGCACAGTGATTCAGTGCACAGCAGGTTGAGATGTTACAGTGCAACACGACCGAGTTAATCAATAATCAGCCATCGCCCCAGAGGAGCTCCCTAAGCCTAAACAGATAGAAATCACAAGTTGCATGAGGCGTCTCTCACTCACACACACTCACACACACACATACCCACACCACATGGATTATTCTTATTGCGCAGGTGTTTATACATTAGTAAATTGATGAAAAGGCAGGAAATTTCAGTAAATCTATTTAAATCCCGCTTTATACAGGTAGTCTCAAAATTAAGATGGAGGTGTATTCTGATGATCCTATCAATACTTGAAAATATCTAGACATGGCCTATAAACTATCCATGAGTTTCAAAGAATAGTGATCAATATGGGGTATGT
Source organism: Silurus aristotelis (assembly GCF_946808225.1). NCBI lineage: Eukaryota > Metazoa > Chordata > Actinopteri > Siluriformes > Siluridae > Silurus > Silurus aristotelis. The sequence goes on from NC_139594.1 coordinate 16,055,220, forward strand.
ATACACCGATCGGGCATAACATTATAACATTATGAGCGGTGAAGTGAATGACACTGATTATCTCTTCGTCATGGCTCCGTTTAGTGTGTGGATTTATTTATTGGGTAGCAAGTGAACATTTTGTCCTCAAATTTAAGGTGTTAGAAGCAGGAAAAATGGGCGAACGTAAGGATTTGAGCGAGTTAGTTTGACAAATTGTGACGGCTAAACATTTGGGTCAGAGCATCTCCGAAACTGCAGCTCTTGTGGGGTGTTCCTGGTCTGCAGTGGTCAGTATCTATTAAAAGTGGTATAAGGAAGGAACAGTGGTCCCCTCTTGAGTCTGGGTTCTCCTTAAGGTTTCTTTCTTATGCCATCTCAGGGAGTTTTTCCTTCCCAAAGTGACCACTGGCTCGCTCATTAGGGACAAACTTACACTTATATAGAACATCTTATTCATTCTTTATTAACACATTATCTGTGTACAGCTAATTTGAGACAATGTCCATTGTTAAAATAAAAATAAATTCAATTAAATCCTAATGTCATGCCTGATCGATGTATATAAACTTTAAATATTTTTTACAATTTTGTCGTATCGACATCGTCAGATCAAAGAAAGAAGAAGAAAAAAAAAACCTCAAACTTTCGTAATTCAGAGACCACCTGTCATTTTGAGGAAGAATCTAAGACATGTAAATAGGTAAAGATTCTGCACCACATATACAGAAAAAGTGCTAATAACCTGGATTATATTTCAGAAAAATACTGGACTATTCATACTGTGAATAACGTATATAAGGGTATCGTAGTTCAAAGGGTGCCAATAATTCTGCAGATTTGATTAGTCATTTAAACCCAATGATCTCCTTAAGATAAAAAACATGCAAACGGAGGGGAGCAGGATGATTAAGAGTGAAGGGAAAAGATTCCAGGGACGGAGACTTTATCTTAGGTGATGAATGATTTATGGAGTTAAACAGAAATAGCTGTGTGTGTGGGAGGACTAAACGCTTCGTCTCCGAAATATTTTTCCCCTCTCTGTCCTAGGGGAAGAAGAAGAAAAAAAAAAAGAAAAAAAAAATACAAATAAAAGCTCCTGGCTTTTCTAGAAAACCACATTGGAGTTCGACTGGGAGGTTCAGTCGTAATTGCAGTAATGCTTTAAAAACGCATTTGACTGTAAAAGACCCCGATCTGTATGTTCTCCAGTACTGAGTTACAATCATTACGCCCGGTGTAGCAGCCCGGTGGTTTTGGACGAGTGTTCGCACGGGAAAAAAAAGCTTGCCGGCTCATATCTTAACGTCGCCACACAATTAAAGGTGATATACTGTCTGGCAGTGCATGCTGCTGTGGGTGTGCAGACAGTGTAGGGCAGGTGTAGTGGGAATTTATTTTTAAGGTGACGTGCTGTAACTGAGCTGCAAAAGCTGCCCCGCTACAGCTCACCTGAGGCTTGTTAAACCATAGTCTCACAAGGAGGTTCGAATGTGCTTCATAAATATCAATACCGCCACAGTGGGCTTGCTATAGTTGACTCAGCTGATAGATTTTAACATAATTTACAAAAACCTGACCTTTGCTTTAGAGACATAGGCCATGTCCACACTAATACGTTCGAAAACGCATATTTTTCTCTCCGTTTTGGCCTTCAGATACATTTGAAAACCGTTTTCATGTCACAGTGTGGACTGTGGGGGGAAAAAAAAAAGGAGGCTTTAGAAAATGACGACACTTTTCTAGTCACCTCTTGGTGCCTTTGATGCAGGTCGAAGCGTCCTTCAGTTTACTTATGTGCAGTAAAGAGACGAAACGTTTTTTTTAAAGACGTTTTAGTGTGGATGGGTGCAGATTTAGTGTGAACTTTTGGGAAACTATTAAAAACTAAGCATTTTTAGTTTTTCAAATTTATCCGGATTCATGTAGACGTAACCATTTAAAAAAAAAAAAAAAACTTCCAAACTTGCAGAAAAACGCTCTACATCAATGTCTGGAGTATGTAATTGTTACAGTTGGCAAATGCTGCCATTTAAAATGTCGTATAATAAACTCACTACAATGGAAATGCTTAAAAAATTGACTAATTCGGGGCACAAGGCAACAAAAAATTCCCTGAGGAAACTTGAGAGGAACTAGACTCAAATAAGAACCCATCCTCCTCTAAGTGACAAAGAATACTTTTTCATTAGAGCTTTATTGTCAAGGTTATCAACTGATGGGATCTTAAATACAAAACTGTTTGTAGCAATGGTGGCCCAAGCCATTGTAGCAGAACTGTTTATATTAGTTGCAGCCCAAAGTGATCTACAAAGTTCTTGAGTGGTTCTTTCACTGTTATCGTGGAAAAAAAAGTGGTACAGTAGCATCCACAGTAATCAAAGGTTTTTAGCTGTCCATGTGGCACCATACAAAGTGGTGTCCAGCTGTTAGCAATTATGAACTGGTTTCTTTTACCTTCTGGTATTTTCCACCCAGATTAATCAATAGTTTTTGGGGGAAAGGAAATCATGAACACAGTATCTATTAGAGATGCGCATCTCCATAAACGAGGCTGATGCTATTCGCATGCATAGCAGACAATATATTAAAGATACATATGAAGCAGCTCTACCTCTGCCATGTTAATCTGTATTCTATGTGACTCTCAGGATACGCCTCGGTCTCGGTAGTGTTGTGATACGTCATTCACGAAGCAGCAGCAGTGCTGAGAGAATGCGATCGAGAACGGTTTAGAGTAAAAATCAATCTACGTATCAAATGCTGGTCACAAATTATTGGTCACATTCTAACTTATAAAAGTATAGCGCATCTACTAATAATGATATGTAAATAAATCCGTTTTTTTATGTCAAAAACAATGCATCATGATACAAATCCCAACTTGTATTTAATGCACGATAAATTGATGCATCACATCACATTAACTTTTATGCTGATGCACCAATGCGAATAACTGAATCTTACCGTCCCTACTATATTTTTTTGTCTTTGTTGCAGTGCATCTCAATTCATCACATTCCTACTGTTTGTCACATAATAACAAACAAACAAAAACATTCTAAATCACCCTATAACCCTATTGTTCTTTATTTTTAATTTTTTTACTTTTCTCATCATGGAGTGATGGCCCTCAAGTCACATTCCCACATTCCAAAGCTCAAGGTAACAACTGCAGCTCTGATTCTCACGTCTGACTTTTGACGAATCGGAACTTTCCGGACCAGATCTCGAAGAGCGCTGCTCATAAAATAAATGAGGCCGTGTTGCTCTTTTGCTTCTGTTTCGAAACAAATGAGCCCCGCCATCAATGCTCACCTCTCAACAAACCGTTTAATCATCTTCAGCAGCTGCTTTATCAGCCTGGAGGTGGATACACATTCAAACTCATCTATGTGCAATGTTGATGTTCCACCAAGAGAGTCAGTGTCAAGAATTTATTCATGAATGATGCTGTTCAAGCAAGAGGCATGTATTTTTGTCAAATCGTTTAAGATAAGAAACTGGGACAGCAGGATAGAGAAAGCTAGAAAAAAAAAAGTTTAAATACAAATTCACAATATACAACACAGTATTACAATACAGTGAAACCTTTATACTCACGACTTTGACACCAGTGACCTCGATAGTTCGTGACTTTTCATTTGGAACCGGATTGAGAGTAACTCGCAAAAATTTTAATAGTTGGCGAGAAGCCGCGAGTGGTTAAAAAGTTTTCAAACATTTCAAAACAGAGTTTGTACTAATAAATTACATTAACATGTTTGTAAAACTATTTTATTATTGCATATAAAGTTGTAAATAAAACTTCTATGACAAGTAATTAACAATTTTTGTTGAGTTTACAGTACATGTACAATTTCCTTTGAAAAAGTAACCACCAAAAGGGGAGTCAAAACCTTGTGATTTTTTGTTATTCGCGAGATGTCATGGAACCTTACCCCCAGGAGTATCGAGGTTGCACTGTACTGAGTAACCAGAATAGGTTATAGGCATAAAGGAATAATCACATGCTAATTAAGTTACATACAGGGCAAAGGGCGTAGCAATGTATAAGCAGGCCAGGAATCTAATGATAAAAGAGATCAGAATAGCCAAAAGAAGCTACTCTAAAAAGCTGAAAAGCAGGTTTTAAGCTAATGATCGTGCATTAGTGTGAAAAGGCCTGTGAAGCAAACAAAGACCTGGCTGATGACCTCAACACCCTCTACTGCAGGTTTGAGAACAATATCTTCACACCTCTCATCCAACCCAACCCACTGACTGCCCCATCACACCTCTGCGAACTCCTCTAACAACTCCTCCTAGCACTCAAATTGCGCTCACGATCTGTGAAGAGGATGTGAATCGTCTCTTTCAGAGACAGAAGACAAGGAAAGGTCCTGGCCCAGACGGTGTCTCCCCCTCCTCTCTCAAAACACGTGCTGACCAACTGGCTCCTATCTTCACCCATATATTCAACAGATTACTGGAGCTGTGTGAGGTCCCCTCCTTTAAACTCTTTAAACTATCCACAATCATCCCGGTCCTCAAAAAACCCTCCACCACTGGACTGAATGACTACAGGCCTGTCGCTCTGACATCTGTTGTCACAAAGAACTTTGAGCAACCGGTATTGGCCCACCTAAAACAGAACAGCTGCTGGATCCCCTACAGTTTGCCTACTGAGCAAACAGATCGGTGGATGATGCAGTCAACATTGGGCTTCACTACATTCTGCAACACCTTAAATGCCTATGGTCATATGCCCGGATTCTGTTTGTCGACTTCAGTTCAGCTTTTAATACTATAATTAGGTAAATGTTTTACTTTAAACTACTAAAACTCACTATACCCCCTGCCATCTGTCAGTGGGTCTACCAGCTTCCTGACAGAGAGGAAACAACAAGTAAGACTGGGAGGTATTACCTCCAGTATTCCGGAGAGTCAGCACTGGCGCTCCTCAGGGATGTGTCCTTGCCCCACTGCTACTCTCCCTCTACACTAATGACTGCACATGAAGCGACCCAACCGTTAACCTCCTAAAATTTGCAAATAATACTACGCTCATCGGACTCCAAGATGGCGACGAGTCTGCACAGGAGGTGAAGCGACTGGTGCTACAGGCTAGAGCTAAACTCAAAACTGTGGAGATGATAGTGGACATACCCCTTAACAAAACTCCCCCTTATAATATCCAACAGCCCTGTGCCATCTGTGGAGACCTTCAAGTTTCTGGGCACTACCATTTCCCAAGACCTGAAATGGGAGTCCAACATAAACTCCATTCTCAAAAAGGCCCAGCAGAGGATGTACTTTCTACGCCAATAAAGAAAAGTATGGTCTGCCACAGGAGCTGTTGATGCAGTTCCACACTGCAGTCAATGAATCTGTCCTGTGCACATCCATCACCATCTGGTTTGGAACAGCAACAAAACAGGACAGGAACAGACTGCAACACACAGTTAAAACAGCAGAGAGAATCATTGGTGATCCTCTGCCCACTCGCCAGGACTTGTACCATAAAAGAACCAGAAACCGGGCAGGAAAAATCACTACTGACCCTTTGCACTCTGGACACAACCCATTTTTAGCTCCTCCCTTCCGGCCGGCGCAACAGAACTCTGTTTACCAAAACTACCAGACACAGGAACATTTTCTTTCCTGAGGCATTAAAACTCACCATAATTATATTGCCTGCTTTATATCTATAACTACTGCATTATCAGAACTGTCAGTCATCACATCATCCATATATGTTACTCACACTATTGCTGCTGTACATTGTACAAAGTTCCAAAGTAACTCTTTATCAAACCTGACGCACACTGTTATTTGCACTACCATGCACTCACACACTTTATGTAAATTACTGATCTGTCATGTCCTTTGTATTCCTATTTAATACTCATACTTTATATTGTCTGTATTGTCTCATATAGTCTGTTTTCTTTCGTATAATCCGTGCTCAATGTATAGTGTTATTTATGTCTGTAATCTTCAGAGTCCCTAACAGCTGGAACCAAATTCCTTGTGTGTGTGAACTTGGCCAATAAACACACACTTGGCCAATAAACCTGATTCTGATCCTGATTTTTTTTCCTTTTTTTTTTGCCTTACAAAGGCCTGATTGTGAACGGGTCATGTGTTAGAAATAAGAGGGCACTTAAGTAAATTGATGATTTACTGTCTGTCTGAAACAAAGAAATAAATGGAACTATTTGTACCATGCTGAATTGAATAGCATCGTATTGCATTGAATCGCATTGTGTTGCTTGAAATCAGATCCCACTGCATCGTAATAGGGGCGGAATTGTATCGCATTGGTCGCTGATTTATATGTACCTTTATTGTATTGTCTATATATCGAGATGTGAATCACATCGGCCTCAGTTATGGAGATACACATCCCTAATATACATTCACTTGAACTATGAGGCCCAATCCTCTTCCATCCCCTGTGCACAAAGCCAACTTTGGTTTACATGATTTTCAGTAGAAGATCTTGCGTGACCCTTGTGGATGAATGAGCACCAATCGATACAAGCACACTCCAAAATCTAGTGGAACATCTTTTCAGAAGAGTGGAGGTTATTATAACAGCAGGAACTAAACGTGAAACTTGATTGTCAAAATTGTATGGTTGGGTATCGGCAAACGTTTGTCCGTATACTGAAAGAAACCTTGAGAGAACCAACCCTTGTGTTGGTGCACCGAATGCTCGTGCATTTTGTTCCATCATTTTTGAGGATGTTCTTACTTGGAGACTGATTTTTGATATCCATCATGCATTGAATCTCACAACACACAATTGTATCACTTTGGTAACTTATGGTAATAAAGAAGCATCCTTGAAGCCTAACATGCTACATTATTCATCTATTAGTCTTCAGTAACCACAGAACAGGGATTAAAGTGAGGATTCTGTCTACCACACTGCATTAATTAGTAGAAATGTCATTTCTTTGCCTTTTGAACATGCTTTTTAAGGTTAGACATGTTTCTGTATCGAGCTTTGAATTGGAGCAATTCTGTAGAATTCATGCAAACGTCTAAACGCAAGAGAACATTATAAAAAAAAAAGGCAGAGTATGAGAAGCTATCTGGCTGGTCATTAGTGGAAATAAGGAAACCAGTGTGGGCAGTGCAGTGGAACTCAATCCGAGTCACTATAAACATAGACACTCCCACACACGACTAGGCGGTGAGGAGAACCCTCTGCAAGAATGACTTCACTGTTTATGGCGAGTTGCTGTGGCAGCATGTTTTATAAGGTGGAAACCATAAAAACCTACAGTTGAAAGCCTTCCAACTTTCAACGCTTCTGCCGAAACAAATCCAATATGTCAAGCTGGTCACCTTAAGCTTCTGGCTTAGTCATGGATCCTCGATGATTCCTAGGCTGTAAACTTCAGCAAACTTCTCACTTTGTGTCGATTTCACTAGTGGTGCTTAAACTTACACCCACTTCTCAAATTAAATTCTTTATTTACAACCGGAATAAGCCTGCGGGAACACAAGAGCTCTTTCACTGCATAAAAAATAAACCGCCCTAAACATATGCATTAAAAAAACTATGATAATCGATTTTTACCAAAGAAATTAAACAAAATAAAGCGTAAAATGAAAAAGCAAAGCAAAACTGAATTGCATGTCTTTTTTAGTACTCAAATAAAAGTCATTGCAAATTAAAAAGGCATTCAAGAGGCATGACAAAAAAATTTAAACTAACACACTCTTCTGTAAAACGATGCATTTAAAATGAGTAAAAAAATAATTGTTAATTCACAGAGATTGGCCTGTATTGTAAAGCATTAGACAAACCTGCAAGCTAAGAAGAGGGAAAGAAGGTTTTTCCATGAAAACATTTTAATTCCAGAACAAATGCAATTGTTAATTAAAGTTTTTGCTGCTTTTCTTCATCTTCAGCTCTGCTACCTCCAGCTCCACCTCCTGTCTTTTGCTCAATGCCACTGTCATTAATGCATACAACATCGCAGGTCTTACCACAGTCCTATAAACTTTCCCTTTCACTCTTGCAGATACTCTTCTATCACAAATCACTCCTGCTATCACTCTTCTCCACCCACTCCACCCTGCCTGCACTCTTTTCTTTACTTCTCTAACACACTCTCCATTACATTGCACTGTTGAGCCCAGGTACCTGAACTCCTCCACTTTCTCCACCTCTTCGTTCTGCAACTGCACCACTCCACTGCCCTCCCTCTCATTCACACACATGTACTCTGTCTTACTCCTACTGACTTTCATTCCCCTTCTCTCCAGCGCATATCTCCACCTCTACAGGATCTCCTCCACCTGCTTCCTACTCTCACCCCAAATAACAATGTCATCCGCAAACATCATGGTCCATGGAGACTCCTGTCTGACATCGTCCATCAACCTGTCTATCACCACTGCAGACAGGAAAGGGCTCAGAGCCGATCCTTGATGCAGTCTAACCGTCAACTTGAATCAGTCTGTTGTTCCTATTGCACACTTCACTGCAGTCACACTGTCCTCATACATGTCCTGCACCACTCTCACATACTTTTCTGACACACCTGACTGCCTCACACAATACCACAACTCCTCTCTCGGCACCCTGTCGTACGCTTTCTCTAAATCCACAAACACACAGTGCAACTCCTGACCTTCTCTATACTTCTTCATCAACATTCTCAAAGCAATAATCATCAATTTAATAATCATTACTATTTGTGGTTTTTCAGTTATTATGAATGAAATTAAACAAGGGCTATGAACTACCAAGATACATTTTTGATTCATATTTATTTCAGGATTATTGTGATGGTTATAAGTGATGGTTTGAAACCTATAGCGATCGCCGCCATCCTTTAGCACCACATGACCCAGTCTAATGATGAAAAAAAAAAAAGTGGCTAATACTGTAAAACCCAAGTCTCGGAGCTTCATCTTCAAAGAACATCAAACAAGCTGAAGGTTCACCTTAAATTCCCAGTGTTGCGATGGAACTCAACCCCAATCAGGGTGAGGAGTGGAGTGTGTGTGAGGTAGACGACGGCAAATCCTATACACACACGGGCTGTGCAGCAGTAGAGAAGGTTAGCTTTCTCTGTGTGTGTGTGTGTGCTGTATTAAAGGTGACAGGTCATTGCTCCCAGAGAGCCCTAATGGGGGCCACGATGGAAAGCACAGGACATTGATTAAAAACAAAAAAGAGCAGGTCTATTTAAGTGTGCATGAGGGGTGATTAACTCACCTGGATCTGCTGGCTGACAGCTAAAGGGTCATGAGATGATAGAGAATGATGATGGATTATGGAGGACTGGGCTTAATGCACACTACCATTTCCACTCAGTTTCACAGCCGGGACGTTATATATGTATTTATGAAATGGATAGCGAGGCAGAGCGAGCCAGAGAGGAAGGAAAGGCAAGACTCAGACAAAGAAATGGAAGTGAGGAAAAACAAGATGGATCACAACAGACAGGTTACTGGCACAAATAGGTAGAATGCCAGGGTTGGATGAGAAATGAATAGACAGAAAAATGGAGGCACATTTTTAGGAATTTGTGTGCTTTTTTTTTCTTTTTTTACCATGTCTATGAGACTCTCTTGGATGCGGTTGAGTGTCGTCCTCAGTCTACTGCTAATCAGCCCGAGTCCGGATGATTCATACTGCAGCAAAGAGACAAGAACAACACGCACACAGTTAGAGACGCGGACGCTTACTCGTTACTTTTCGACAGCGCGCACGCACGGTGGAAAGCCCTTCGCGCTTTCCTTCGAACGCAATTAGGACAATTAGAGCGCCAAAGCCCACCCACGTGGCGAAAAAAGGACACGTAGATCTGATGAGATCTTTCTCATGACTAATCATTTAAACCATTTCAAACAGCTCATGGACAGTGTGTGTGGATGTGTAAATCATCCATCCATCCATCCATCCATCTTTACAGCATTTAGCAGATTTTCATATTCAAAGCTGAGCCTATAAATTGGTAGCTTGTGGGCTCTGGGACTCTTCACGGAAGGTTGTGAATTCAAACCCCAGAGCAGTAGTCCAACACATTATCCACTGAGCTACCACTTTCCTTATCTATCCATCCATCCATCCATCTATCCATTCTAATAATACCATGTATTATATATTTATTAATTCTAATCCTAAATAAACATTTGCATTATTATTACTATTATTGGTATTTCTGTATAAGTTACGATCTGCCAAACCAAAACTGACCACAGCCTGATTGCAAACATCACACCCATTATTAGGCACATCGAAAGGGGAAAACTGGAAATTTGGAAATTCACAAGAGCCACACGAAACCATGGTGTTAGAAAAAAAATCTTCATAACACAGAGAACAAAAAAAAAAAAAAAAAAAAAAAAAAAAAAAAAAACACGCAGACGGGATCAAAAGGCGATTTATTGCTCTTGCCTGCCAAATGGAAATGTTTCTGCATTACAGACTAGCCATTCTTTTCAATTGTGTGTTCACTGCTCAGACCGAAGACATTAGCGCTCTTTAAAGAGGACAGACAAAACAAATTGGGACATAAATCTCACTTAACTATCATCTTTGGCTGCTAAAACGTTCTCGCTTCTCACGGGTTTATACTAGCGGACGGATCATCTGCGCAACACTTGAGCAAACGCTGAGGCTATGACTGCCTTAAAGCCTGTAATAGCTGTCATTTAACAAGTTGAAATAAACGGCAAAAACGTGGGATTAAATAGGAAACGCGGATTTAATTAATAAATGTAATAAACAAATATACTAGTAAGGACTTCTCTGTGCAAAGGCTTTCTGCTAGTATACATCACTTCTGAAGGCTCTGAATCCCAGGACTGCTCACGTTCCATGAATAAATCACTCATGATCAGCTGCTGCCTCTGGCTTCATCATTGAGGATAAAACTATTGATTAAAAATGTATATTACTATGATTTTTTTCCCACAAAACTGCATTATGACACAAAGTGCTTTTAACAGCAGATCCCTGGATCCAGTTCATCATTAAGGTTTGTGTGTGAGGGCAAAACCTAAACACAGTAATAATGCACAATGTGGGGAGATGCTAGCTTAGTGATTAAGGCATTGGAGTTTGGCTCTGAAGGTCATGAGTTTAAATCCTAGCCACACCAAGCTGCCACTGCTGGGCCCCTGAGCAAGGCCCTTACCTCCATAGCGGCTCAGTTGTATGAACGAGATAAATGTAAGTCACTCTGGATAAGGGCGTTTGCCAAATACCGTAAATGTAAATTAATCAATGAATAAATACGGTCTTACCAAGTCGGTAACATATAAAACAAATAAAACATTAAATAAATGGTTCAAATAATAACAAAAATTTCAACAAACCAATAAAGAAAGAAAGAATGAAATCATACATATCCACACCAGGTAGTGTGTTTGATTTAAGGTGGAGACACTAACAGGAGAGGCACACTGCACTCTTACCCAGCAGCCCTGTCTTGGAGCGGCTAGACGGCTGCCTGAGCTGGGTGTGGATGGAGACGGAGCATGCTTAAAGGAAAAAAAAGATTGAATAAAAAAAGATTGAAAAATTCTAAAAAGCAAAAGCAATTTGAAAGTAATGTTGAGCCATAAAGGTTCATCCAGAAGGTGTTGAGGTCAGAGCTCTATAGCACCTGACCTATAGCACCTTCCACTTCCACTGCTTTGTGCACAGAGGTATCGTCATGAAAATTTTCATGAAAATTTAAAGAGGTCGACCAATTTATTGGTTTTGCCGAATAATCGTCACCAATAGTTGATTGCTGGAACTATTGTATCGGCAAAAGATCCATACCGATAGTTTTTCCGGCTCTCGTCCGCTGCTGGAGCGGCTGAGAAGGTTTCCGGTCATTACGAGAGCGGCCTCTAGAGGCGAATCACTGACGCCACGTGCCGTTTGTTTTTACACTGCGTGCTGCACAGAGAGCGCTATATTCTAGTGCTCAATTAAAGCACAGCCTTATCTTAACGCTTAAACAAATCTGAAAAAGAGCCATTCTTTACCCAGACAGCTGCTTTAGCAGTAGTTTTGGACCGACTACGCTCAGCCTGGCATTCTGCCTGACTGCAAGACCCTTCATTGCCCTAGAGGTGATTCATTTTCTCCAGCGTGTCAGTGTTCCTCTATATCTTTCTCTTCCCTGTTCCCTCCACTCAGTGCCTTAGGGGCAAGTTATTAACTTTAAACATGCACTCTTCAGTGCTGAGCTCGTTGCGTTGTTGTGCGGCGCAGCCGGCGTTGTGGGGCTGTATGAGTATTACAGAAGCTCACTCTCGGAAAGTTCTCTGTATTTAAAATCAGTTATGCGTCACAGCAGGAGTGTGTGTGTAAGAGAGAAAATTAGTCTCAGATGCATGTTAAATATGCTGCAGTCATGCTCCTCACTGGCAAATGAATTTTTTTCCCACTATGTGCTGATAGTTACACAACAAACACTTCGGTTCCACCTGGTGCCAATGGGAGGTCATTGATGCAACTGATGCAGCGGGGCTTTAATCCTTCAATGTCTAAACTCCTCAGCCATACAATCTGCTTTATACAGATTAAACAATCAGCATTTAAGATGATTGTTTAATCTTGTAGATCTCAAACATTGGTGTTAAGCACCACGGCATGCTTACGGTTTATGCCAAATTTAAACTGCTCTAATACAAGATACACAAATCTATATAGTCCTATCAAACAACACAAAATCATGAACAGGATGTATAAAACGTGTGGCTTTGCCTGGTTACATGACGTACAGCTGTTATCACTTAAGGTGTCCTCACTTTAAATCAGTACTACTATACAAGTTGCACATTTACTACTTTTCATTTCTATAGTATTGTCACAGTGAAGATATACTACAATAGTGGCAGAAACGTGAGGGGTGTACTCACTTTTGTGATATACTGTATGTACATGCCCAAGATTTCTATTTTTTATCTCAAATTTTAAAATTGTATTTTACTTTATACTAAATCCCATTGTATTCCTTTATTCCAATGTTATTCTACTGTGACTTACGATGGAGATGCGTTCTGATGACACGATCATAACTTGAAAATATATATACATACCAAGGAGCCTTAAAGAATGGTGATCGCTATGGGGTAGTATACTGTAATGTTAATAACTGAACAAATTACAGTACATAATTGACTAAAACAGACGAATTCAACGTAGCGTACTGTATAAACTATACACTATAAATGCATGTGGCAGTGGACGCACAGTTGAGCACCGATTCTCAAGTGGAAGGCAGAGCATATGCTGCTTCTTTTGCCAGATATGTAAAATGCATTTTTGTCATATCGTCATAATAAGATCGAAAAATCGTAAGTTGACCATCGTAACTCGGGGACCATCTCTATTTACATTATTACTCTTTTAACTGAAAAGCAAAACACAGAATTTGAATTTATTTGACTATTTAACGGCGCTTGCAATGCCCTCCGGAATGCCGGTCACAAACCTGCTAACAACAAAACAGCCCTTAATAAGAGATTAGTACAGAAATCCTAACTTTCTTGTTTCTCGACTTAATTTTTCCGTGCATTCAGCATAATTAAGGTTCTAAAGGCGGCATCACGGATAGTAACCAGATCCAATCGGGACGGCGGGTTTTGTTATGCCGAGATCATGACTAAATGATGCCGTGATAACGAGAAATATCAATAGAAAATAAATATTATAATGCGTGGCCTCTTAGGACTTCTTTAGATTAGCAAATATACTATCACAAACATTTTAGTATAAACATTTCCTGCACTTCAGGATGTTTTTGTTTTCTTTAATGCCAATTTACTCAACCATTTTGGACAAAGAAAATGGAGCTCCGCAGAAAAGTCTGTCATTTAAATAAGAAAAAAAAAAAAAAAAAAAAAAGCAATTTTTCGATGAATTATACTAAATAAACAGTAAAATTTGTGAGCAGGAATCATGTAGAAATGAATCTCTTTGAACAGTAATGTCAAAATGAATGAATATAAGGGAAACATTTCCCACATGTGCAGACACTCGCACCTCCAATCTTCCTACTATGGCACATGACGCGTAGCTCGCTCTGATAATAATAGAGCCTAAGAGTTAATTATGTTCGGGAATGCACCCACGGGAACGTGTCGACTGGTGTGGCAGATTCATAAACACGCAGTTTCAGTTCCATGGAAAAAAAAAGGAGTTTGACTTTAACATAAACACTGAATAATAATCAGAGCAGAACAATGATACTTAGCATAAAGAAGGTTTAACCGGTCATACCATGTCGTTCCGGCCGAAGAAGGTGTACACCGCGTACAGATAGTAGTCGAACAGCTGTGACACGCAGTGGATGACGTCGAAGGCGATGGGTTTTAAAATGTTCATCATCTGCATGTATTTGCCTGCCAAAGACAACAACACAACTTTCAGTGCCAGAGTCTGGTAAAGAAAGGTGGAAACTGTAATAATAATTCATCAATTATCTACAATAATAGTAACCAGTTCAATAAATGATTAAGTGCTTCAACATACAGCTACACAATTGAGACAAAAGTATTGGGACACCTGACATAATCATATTAATTGTATACTTGTGTCTTTTGGATGCAGGAGCATGAAATGTTCCATTCACTTGAACTAAGAGACTCAAACCTGCTCCAGCATAAACATTTTTTGAAAAAGCCCCGGTGCAACAATGTAAGCGCCATGAAGATATACTTTACATGTGTTGGAGTGGAAAATGTGATGCTACAGAGCTCTAAATTCAACCTTGTTGAACACTTTGGAATGAATTGGAACTGCTGACTGCGCCCCCGGCCTCCTCACCTCACCTCCTTGTGGCTGAATGAGCACAAATCTGTACTAGCACACTCCAAAATCTAGTGGAACATCTTCCCAGAAGATTGGAGGTTATTATAACAGCAAGAGGGGGTGACTAAATGTGGAATGGAATAGGAGAATCTCCAAAGCAGACTATCTTGTAAGGTGATTTCAGTGTGCCGTGGTTAATATCTACATGTGATGTCGGAACTCAGAGCCCGTCTCTGAGGCGACACATCGAGGGTGGATTCTTTACTCAGAGGATTCCCAATAATGCTCAGCCAATTCTAGAAAATCTTAAATATAATAGACACAAACTGCCAATGAAGGATCCTCAGTCTCGGATGAGTAAAAGCAAAACTTCTTTATTCCATGCACATTCCAATGAGCTCAATAGAAGGTGGGTACCTCACATCAAAATGAACAGCACATCAAAAATGATAGAGCACGCCAAAGTGAGGAAGTACACCTACTGTCTGTTTCACGCTCGTATTTATACCCTGTAGCCACAGTATCTTTATATATTTTTTTTTTATTTCTTCACCTTGAGTAATTCCTCTTATTTTCCGATCTTGCCCTCTTTTTTTCAATTCCCCTTATCTTTGGCCTTGGTGTTCATTCCTCCAACCAACACCATATTTGGAGTTCCTGTTTTTCCAATTCCCCTTATTTTCGGCCTTATAATTTTATATAAAAAAAACATATGAGTGTGTATAAAGCCCTTATTTTCTCTGGATCCAACCATACGTTGCTTCAGTCTTTCAAGTGTGAACAACCATTTTTGCGGCCTATTTTGTCTTCCTGCATCTGCAATGGATAAGTGTTCTGCTTTATTCTTTTTTTACAATGCTGTTTGCTATTCTACTTTTATTGAATTGAGTTATATCAGTGTATTAGATTGCCTGTATACATGAGCTTGATTATATTACTTTAATTTGATAGTTGCAAGTGCCCAGGTTCTATTTTAATTGTGCATTCTGAACTGATTGTTACATAGTGTTTAGAATCTTCTCTTGAATATGTGTTGATTTTACCCTGTTTAACATCTTATCTCTGTTGGTCTCTTTTGCTCAGCTCCACCACGCAAACGTTCTGGAATGTCTCCGATGGGTCTTCTTCGCAGACAATACCGCCAGTTCCAGCTCTCCTCACTTGCTGCTGAGCTTGCTCATTTTCTTGAACTCTCTGGCCTAACTGTTCCAGCGAATCCCTATCTGCCTCCTCGCATAGTGCAGAGCACCTCTATGCGCGACATGGGCACACAGACCTCTCCTGATCTCTCTGCTACTCGCAATCGACAGCCCCGAGCTTATGATGACAACTGCAGTGAAGGCTCCTGTCCCCCACCATTTTCTCCCTATCCCTCACACTGGTCTCCCACTGATTATTCCCCTACGTCTCCCATTGCTCTGCCAAGCCACCGTGCTCCTGTGCCTTCACCCGGCCTTAGGCCAAGCTACTCCTTCATGTCTCCTGCAGCTGCAGTAGCCCACCCGCCTTGTTATCCCAATAAAAATGCTTAAACACCCTCAAGGTCGTTTTCTGTCCTTTTTGTGTATTCCACACACTTATAACATCAGTCAGACTCTATCCTACTCTCACACATGTAAATACCTTATTATTTATTTTACTTATATTCGGTGTAAATGAAGGCTTGATTAACATACAGGTTAAATAGGTTTCATCAAACTACTTCTATTGTATCTAATAAGTTCTACATTTGATTGTTAGGTTAATTTCTGTTGGATTAATGTTAGTTTGATTATAACACATGCTAGATAAGGTTGATTAAAGTTATTTTCTCGACAGTGAGAAGACCATAAAAGGCCAAGGCTTACTGGGGAGCAAAGGCAAACCCATCTGGTCCAATCCTAGAAGAGCTGAAGTAGCATAGATTGCTGAAAAAATGGAATACCAGCTCAACAAACACAGCACGATGTGTATGGGCCTGTATAGATCGCCCAAGGATGCACTATGGGAAGAGGGCAAGCTAGTAGTGAAGCTCTAGACAATCTTATGGGGTAACCTTGGGTCCTGGCATTCAATTAGATGCCACTTTGAAATGATCTACCCACAGTGCCTAGCAGACCAGCAACACCAAGAATATTTCCTAATCACAGTGTTCTCTTTCATCAGGATAATGTTAGAAGCCGCACTGCAAACTTTCTTTAGGAATTTTTCGAGGAACATGACAAAGAGTTCAAAACGACAACCAAATTCCCCGGAGCTCAATCCGAACAAGCAGATGTGGGATGTCTTGAACAAACATGTCTGATTCATGAACTAAGAACTGCTAAAATCATGAGTTTTTTTTATCATTTTTCCATTGTAAGAGAAGAAATAAAGTTAATTTAAATCAGATGGCCTTACAAAAGGTTGGTACAGGGCCATGTTGATATTTTATTTTATTTTTTTTTTAAATAGCAGTCCATATATTACATATTTCATTTCATATATCTGGGAAATGAGGAAACTAGTTGCTGGAGTTTTGGAAAAAAAATGTTGTTCTATTTGTGTTTGATACAAGATTCTATCCACTCAACAGTCCTGGGTCTTCTTTGTCGTATTTTTTGTTTTATCATACACCAAATGTGGTGAAAGCTCACCATGATGCCATGCTGTCGTAATAGATGTGGTTTAGTATTTGTCTTTCTGAAATATGCATCATCTGGATGGAATCATGTGTTGCTCTATAACCTGTACATACTGTACCTCTCAGCACTGATGGTGCCTTTCTAGATGTGAAAACTGCCCATTCCATAGGAGATCGGAAATGCAAGTTTTATCAGGTTATAAATGCACTCCAACATCAATCAAGCTCACATTTTAGGAATCCAAGAAATCTGCACAAGTCAGTTATAATGAGATCTAACGTTTAAGGTGGATTATTTATTACGAGTTGGACATTGATTTTCCATGCACCCTGAGGCACAGCAATTGCATTTAGGGAGGAAATAATAAATAAATAACGCATAAATACGAAATGCAAGATAGTAATGTGGTTAGGATTGAATAAGGGCGGATGAAGTGAAAAAGAATCGCTTGAAAAAAATTCACATTACCTGAGAAAACTACAGCAGATTACAGAAACTTTTTTTTTTTTTTTTTTTTTTTTACAGAAATGTATTACTGTTTTCTCCAAATTTATTTCAGGGTTACAAAAATGTGCGACAAAGCGCAAGTCGAAAAGAAAAGCCTCGACGAGAAAAAAAATATGAGCTCACATCGCAACAAAGAATAAAAAGTCATTTTTGTCATAAGTTCAATCCATTCCGAGCTAAAACCTAATGACGTCTGAGCGGCCACGTCAGCTGATGCATTAAACCAATTATCGATGCCTCGAATAACCTGAAAGGGACGAGGAGGCGAATGCAAAATGGATCTAATGACATGAAGCTGAGTTGATGCACACACCTCTGCAATTAGCTTATTAATTGATTGGCAAATCGAGGTCGCTCGCACAGGGGTCGCTGTTCCGTTCCGTGTCGTTCGAATGAAGGAAACGTTAAAGGGCAACCACTTACCCACCAGACGGATCACGTTAAGTGTGGTGTTGGTCAGGATAGGGGCGTTGACTTTGTTCAGGTTGTAGTCAGATCTCTTTCTGCTACGTAGCGTCTCTCTGGACATGCTAAACACACACAATCAAAAGAGAAAAATCGAGCTTAACTACTCTGTGGAATAAATACAATATACAATTATATGTGAAGAATTAGGGAGTATTTAAACAAATATTGTGCCACAGTTTTGTAAATAAGAAAAAATGTTTTACTTACTGTAATTTCCGGACTATAAAGCGCACCCATATATAAGCCGCACCCACTGAATTTGACAAATATTTTTATTTTGAACATAAATAAGCCGCACCTGTCTACACCGAAACTAATCTACTTTACACACGCTTTAACAACAGTGACTGTTACACGGTGTAACAGGTGAAATATGTTGTGGCTCCTTTAAGAGCAGAGCCGCATTTTGGGAATAGCCTGTCACCGCATTTTCCGGTATTACTGCATGTGTGCAAGACCGAGGAATATGTCATTATTATTTTCTGATGCTCATTTCTAAGTTTCTTTGACTAAGCTGTAACGCTGTTGCCAAGAATAATAAAAAAGCACGTGTTTTGGAAACCTGTCTGTGCTTATATGATTTCTGTTGCAACTGGAGTTAGCGAGCTCTCCCTTCACCCAGACTTAACGCGTTACAACGGCATTGTTGGCAAAAGTCATTGTTCACGGTCTTCCTCCTTCCTTTCACAACTATTTCTCTCGGAAGTTTATCTTTTGGCATCGTCGTGCGTTTAAAAATTGCCGTGCCGATCAGAACACAGGTGAGGTGCGTTTTTTGTTTCCATTCGGAAATTTAATTGGTCTAATGTTATGGGGTTCAGTTTTTTGGCTTGAAGTTTGTGAAACCGGGAAAAACCCAGGAAAAATGCATAAATTAGCCGCTTCGTTGTTTAAGCCAAGGGGTTCAAAACGTGGGAAAAAAGTAGCGGCTTATAGTCCGAAAAATGCGGTACAATACATACAATACAATATACATCGAATTAGAATCAAGTCTTTGTAAATTTATAAAAAAAAAAATATATTTTTTATATAAAAATATAATTACAGTAGCTATCTATGGTTGAAATGAAAGGCAACATGCAAAAACAATCGTAAAATGATTCCTGATAACATTTTAAAGCCAGAATGTACAAAACGTTACAGAAAAAAGTGTACATAAAAACTTTGGATTGATAAACTGAGATAAAAAAAAAAAAATTAATAAAAAATTAATAACTGCAGAAAGGCCAACTGTAAACAGAATTTGCTTTTTGGCAAATCAAATGCATTGCGTGTGCGAGCGGGCTCCAAGTACAGCGCAACACTGAAAAACAAACGGGAATGAAATCTGTTTAAGTTCAAAATATTTATTAAAAGCTTCCTTTTCACATTTGAATAGGCTGCATATGAACTTCTTGAAAGAAAAACGGTAATTCTATGTGAAATCAGACTTTGGGCACCCCCATCTAACCAAAATAGCACAATCCTAATTTTATAGCACCTCTGCAAAGATCCGACTGCGAGATTTGTAGTTGAATCAGGCTCCTCCAATCCTATTATAAATATTGGAAACAATTTAATCATGGAAAAGTTCGAACTGAACAAGAACTGCTTTCTCATTATTCACCGATTCACTCATCTGTAGAAAGAGCTTTATCCTGGTTCCTAGATGAGATGCTGATCCATCGAACACGTTCACACCGAGGGGCAATTTACACTATCAGCAATGGAAGGAAAACAAAATAACACGTATGAAACCCAAATGGATGCATAGAGAAGATGTGGAGAAGACAGTAAGCTGAGCTCATGCAGGCAGAACCGAGAACCCTGAACGCTGTGAGACGTAACGATACCCACTGTGTCGGCTGCTTCATTAACAATTATAAAAATTAATGGGGCTTTTTAGGTGTTGTTTGGGATGCTTGCTAACGTCTCTGTGCATGCTGAGCGCCTGCAAAAAAAAAAAAAAAACTGTGTAGATTCAAATCAAACCTCTTATGGTTTCAATTGCAGAAACACCACATGTAGGCCAATCACAACCAGTATGTGTTCTAAATATATTTTGATTGTTACAGAGGCATATTACAGATCTATCTATCTATCTATCTATCTATCTATCTATCTATCTATCTATCTATCTATCTGTCTGTCTGTCTGTCTGTCTGTCTGTCTGTCTGTCTGTCTGTCTGTCTGTCTGCCTGCCTGCCTGCCTGCCTGCCTGCCTGCCTGCCTGCCTGCCTGCCTGTCTGCCTGCCTGCCTGCCTGCCTGCCTATAACATTGTCAATTGGTCAGTAGGATGATTGAGTATAAATTGTGTATCCTAAAAAGGCTCTCAGAAGTTATGATTGGCAAGCCTTCATCAATGTGTGAAAGACCGTGTCTACAAATTGTGCATCAATTTCAGAATAATGTTCCTTAACAAACAGATGAAAATCTCATTATTTACAGTACAGAATATCTTTCTTTCGGCTTCTTCCATTAGGGGTCACCACAGCGGATCATCCACATGTTTGATTTGGCACATGTTTTTACGCTGGATGCCCTTCCTAACAAAACCCTCCCCATTTATCCAAACTTAGGACCGGCATTAAGAGTGGCTGGGGTTGGTTCCCTGACCGGAGATTGAACCCGGGCCGCAGTGAGCATGCCGCATCCTAACCACTAGACCACCAGGGAACATTTACAGTACAGAATATCATCAAAAAATCTGAAAAAATCTCTGTGCACAAGGGACACGGGTGAAAAACAATTATGGATGCCTGTGATCTTCAGGCCCTCAGGCAGCACTGCATTTAATAGAGTTATGATTCTGTAATGGAATCATGTTGTCTATGGACACCATGTCCTCTGGACTAAAGAGGAGAGGGACCATTTAGCTTGTTATCAGCGCTCAGTTCGAAAAGCATACATTATATATATATATATATATATATATATCCTATTTTACCATCTATTTTTCAGTCCACAAAGTACATACTCGTCTCACAGTCCAACAACAAACAGATCACATATAATATAGTATAATACATTTGAAAGTGGACCAACGCTAAGAGACAGCACCGGGAACAACCGCACTCAGATTCGAACTGCAACACTGTGAATGCTAGCTAAATGTAATAATCTCACTAGTTGCAGCATTTATAAATACGCAGAATCCGGTTATGAAGAAGTGGAAAAACAGTTTAGCTTTCATCAATAAGGCTTCATTTTGACAACATTCTTGTCGTTCAGACACACAGCACGGATCTGATTTCTTGCTACTCAGTAGGAAAGAGCAGATGATTTCAGTCAAGAGAAACAGCGTGAACAGTATTGCAATCCTGAGCAGTGCTTGTTTACACTGTGAATGTAAACGTAAAGGTAAATGTGGTGTGCTGTTCGCAAAAAAAAAAAAAAAAGATTTATTAAAGATTGATTTGGATGTTTAACAGATTTATATTATTATCAATAATTTTGAATGTATTGCACATGTCCACAAGGTGCATTTCTTTATTCAATTTTGGAGATTTTTTTAAACGCAATTCAGTAGTTAAGGATGTCCCAACTGGTAATGACTGCAAAATTCCCTTTGTGTAGCATTCACATCATCACAATTCTTAAAAAACGTTTTTACAGCAAACGTTTGTTGTGCACCACTCCACTGCTCCATTATATCTAATGGCAAGGGGTTCGAAAGAACTACAGACATCCCAGATTCACCAACTCCTAGTTCCAAAATCTCCCAGCTCCATGTATTAATGTGCACTCAAATATCTTCACTTCATTGCATGACTTTTGTTTGTAGTAGCTGCATGAACGTTTGATCATGACAAACCATTTCTATTTGTAGAGCGCTTTTAACAATGGAAATTGTCTCAGAGCAACTTTACAGAGATAAAGAGGTTATAAAAGAATGCACAACTTTAGCACCTACAATAAGTAAGTTTATCCCAAATAAATTAGCCAGTGGCGAGACTGGGAAGATAAACACTCCCTGAGATGGCATGAGTCTCCATCGAATGTCCATTCATTACAGTTCCATCATTGTTGAGGCCTGTTTGGTTCATTCCAGAAACAACAGGCTGAAGAATAGTTTTTACCTGAAGGCTATCAGAATCGTCAACGAACTGTAATACAGTCTCACTGCAAAGCACAACTGCCAACTGACTTTGTTCCATTTCATACATATTTGCACTGTTGCATCAGTTTAAAATACTGGGACGGCACAATTCTTAATTCTCAGAACTCTAAATAAAATTGGACTCTGTACTATTGCACCTCAGTTGCACACTACTTTTCATATTTTTTGCACATCAAACATAAATTCTCCTTGTTATCCTCCGTCTTCCTTTATTTTTTTAAGAATACCTCATGCTAATATGGCATATACGTAAATACTAAGAAAGGTGAATTAAGTGACTTTGAACGTGGCATGGCTGTTGGTGCCAGACAGGCTGGTCTTTCAGAAACTGCTGATCTACTGGGATTTTCACGCACAACCATCTCTAGGGTTTACAGAGAATGGTCCGAAAAAGAGAAAATATCCAGTGAGCGGCAGTTCTGTGGGCGCAAATCCCTTGTTGATGCCAGAGGTCAGAGGAGAATGGCCAGACTGGTTCGAGCTGATAGAAAGGCATCAGTAACTCAAATAACCACTCGTTACAACCGAGAGCATCTCTGAACACACAACACGTCGAACCTTGAGGCAGATGGGCTAAAGCAGCAGAAGACCACACCGGGTACCACTCCTGACAGCTAAAAACAGGAACAGGACTTTGGGCCCATTAGTACCAATTGAGCATCGTTGTCAACGCCACAACCTACCTAAATATTGTTGCTGACCATGTCCATCCCTTTATGAGCACAGTGTACCCATCTTCTGATGGCTACTTCCAGCAGGATAACGCGCCAAGTCATAAAGCGTGAATCATCTCAGACTGGTTTCTTGAACATGACAATGAGTTCACTGTAATTGAATGGCCTCCACAGTCCCCAGATCTCAATCCAATAGAGCACCTTTGGGATGTGGTGGAGATTCGCATCATGGATGTGCAGCCGACAAATCTGCAGCAACTGTGTGATGCTATCATGTCAATATGGACCAAAATCTCTAAGGAATGTTAACAGTACCTTGTTGAATCTATGCCACGAAAGGATTAAGGCAGTTCTGAAGGCAAAAGGGGGTCCAACCCTGTACTAGTAAGGTGTACCTAATAAAGTGGCCAGTGAGTGTGTGTGTGTGTGTGTGTGTGTGTGTGTGTGTGTGTGTGTGTGTGTGTGTGTATATATATAATAAAAAAACCTCATATGCCTCATTGTTAATTTTCTTTCCTTTTTCTTCTTTCATTTTTGTTTTAATTCTGTTTAATGTATATTATTTAATATAGCTCTAGTTTTCCGGAAGCCTTATTAAAGAATTTCATTGTACAAACTGTCACTGACATCTGAACATGCGACAAATAAAACTTGAATTCATTAATAGACAAAACAATGTGGGGGGAAAAACCATCACACGCATCGACTCTGATCTTTTTTTTTCACCTCTGTATGTTTGAATGTTCTCTGAAAAGACTGGCGTTCAGCTACGTGTTTAATTGCTGCTTCCAGGTTCTGTGTGCCGCATTCAATAAAATGCAGTTGTGAACCACAAAAACAAGTCAAAAAAGCTGTGCAAATAGAAGTCAAAATAAAGCAAACTCATACTGTTATCTCCAGTTTCTCATTTATCTCAATTAAAAATTAAACCATAATTGTATTTAGGAATCACACTGAGATTCGATAAAATGTTACCCACTCATAATCAGAGAGTTCGAACGCAAGTGTGTGCTATTCAGCTAGACTTTCAAACAGGAAATTGTTCTTTAGGCTCTGCGTCAGTGGCTAAAAGATGCTAAGTGGCGGTCTAGTCTGCAATAACCAGACATACGGTATACAAATACCTTATAAAATCACGGCGTGTTTACACTAAAAAGTAATGGAAGTCGTACAGTGTAAAGCTTTTCATGCTTGAGTGAACGCTGAAGTGCTGCTATAAATAAAAAAATGTCTTCTCAGAAATAATGTGCTACACTTTAGAGAGAAAAGTATTTGGACACTTGACTTTTCCCAGCCATATGTGGTTCTTCCCCAAACCCAAATTTGGAGGCACACAGTTGTATAGGATGCTTTTGGATGTAGTAGTATTACATTTTCCTTCATTTGAAACTAGGAGACTCGAACCTGTTCCAGCATGACAATCTATAAATACAGTAGCTGTAAAAATCTCCACAAATCTCACAAATCTAGCAGAACTTCCTCCCAGAAGACTGGAGGTTATTAGAATTTTATGGTCAGGTGTCCACATAGTTTTGTCCAATATAATGTATTAAACATTAGCGACAAGCGATTTTAAGAGGGTGAGATAGCAGTGAGGCAGATGATCGAAATCTATCCTTCCTACCTTCCTGTATCCGACGTCTGTCATCATGATTTAGCTACGTAAAAATCGTACCCTATCATTCATAGATTTTATATGTATATTAGAGAAAATAAATGAGCTGCAAGCGTACCAAGGGTTAAAATTCTAATGTCGCTGCAGCTGTCAGTCGTATATAATAACCCATGTGTTATTGCCCATGTGGGTTATATAATACCCCCAGTGTGACAAGTCAAGTGTGATTGTGCTGGAAAAGGAAGTGCCAGTCTCCACAGGGGGAGAACGGCAGACTGAATGCTCACTGACTCCTTTAATTATACTGGTGATTGTGTATATAAAGTGAGAATTAGAATATACAGTGCAACCTCGATACTCGCGGGGGTTACGTTCAATGACCCCTCGCGTGTAATTAAAATAAAGGCGAGGTTTTGACTTTTCTTTTGATGGTTCCTTTTTCAAAGGAGATTGTACATGTACTGTACTGTAAACTCAACAAAAATTGTGAATTACTTGTTATAAATGTTTTACCTAGTAGTGGCTTCTACCTAGCGCACTTTGCGATACGATACAATGCCACAGAAAAATGTGATTTCGTTCATAATTAAATTAAACTTATCTTCTGGCAATCTTTGCACCCAACAGTTTGCCTATTTGCCCTGGTGGTTAAAGTATTGGCACCCTTAGATTTGTTCACTGTTGCACAGAAATCTTTTACAACAGCATGCACATGAAATCAAGTGTTCCAATATTTATTATATCATACGTCGAGACTTTTAACATCCAGTGTAGTTATTTAACAACATCAAACATACTAAAATATTTAAGCAATCTGTTTAGTTTTTCGAATCAGTCAATCAAGCTATCATATCTGTAGTCTGTTACCATTCACAGCGAATCATTTCCCAACTGTTTCATGAAGATAACGCCTCAAAACACAGCTGAATAGGTTTAAAATAAGATAATTAATCCTCTTTTTTCCGTGCTAAGAGACTAAAGATAGCATGTTTGCTCACAGGCGCTCGCAGCACACAGCGTGAGATTCAATTCCTGCTTCGAGGACCAGATTGCAGAGTTTACAAATTAGATTGTGGTGTTGCTTCTCAGGCTTACGCAATCGAATAAGGAAATGAGGAGGCATTAGCGCGATCGCTAATTGCGGGGTCTAAAAAGTCCGTGGCGATCTTTTAATTATTCGCGCAATCGCCAGTTAGCTCGACTCCAACAGCTTATTTAATATTCGCCAGAGCGTTTTCTCTGAAAGTGAGCGCGCACCCTGAAGGCCTCGGGACAATTAACAGGGTTTTTTTTTTTGTGTGTGTGTGTGTGTGTGTTGGTTGTGGCAGGATGACACGATCCGCGTGCAAGTGCTCGAGCGCTGCGTTTAGCACTGTTAGAATTTTATTTACACAACTGCAGAAAGAAGACTGCACACTGCAACATGCGTGCAGTGTCTTCAGGCAGTGCAATTTAGGCAGAGGACACCGGTCAGGTAGCAAGAGTGCTGCCCCAATCTGTACCATAAAGTTTTCCAGCTGCCAAGTCAGTATCAATGGTTTATTAAACAAAAAAGAGACACAACCTGTGCAATACGCAAAATGTATTTATTATGAAAAGCTTGTTAAATTGTGCATATTAGCCAAAAATTAAGGATTCGAACTCCATATGTTATTTAGCCAAATATATACAGTAATGGATTTACAAATATATAAATACACCATATTATTTACAGCAGCATTCAATCTTCATAAATCATGTGCTAAAAACCTTTTAATGAATTTAGCTGATATACCCAGTAATTAGTTCAAACCCAATAATATACTGACCTCTTGTTGGGTATGTCTCCAGTCTGCTCATCCACAAAGTCCTGCTTCAGTTCATCGGCCACATCACTGTCGCTGTCATAGTCCTGATACACGCTCTTTTCCAGTTCTTCAGACTCGTACTGACATGAAAAGAGGGAAAGAGGAGAAAAGTGCAGTGAGAGGGGTCAGGAAGGCTAACAGGATGTCAAGACTGTGCAGTGGGCTGGTAAACTCTAGAATGCATGAAACAATTTTTTTTTTTTAATCAACTGGACTGAACCGTTTATTTTTTATCCTTCATCTACAATGCAGATTTCTTAATCATATATATTTGTTTCCCATAAACAACCTACTGATCTCTTGGGATTTTTATATATATAATTCTCAGTAGAGTCTCTAGAGTGGTGCGAAAAAGAAAAAAATCTTCTGCATGCATTTCGATGTAAGAATTCAGGGCTGTTTCAAGCTGCCTGAAAGACCATAATAATTCAAATAAGCATTCGGTAGAGCCATGTGGAGCAGAAATGCATCACACAATGCACAACAAGCCAATCCTTGAGGTGGATAGGTTTCAACAGCAGAAGACAAAATTGGGTTCAGTCAAGACCCAAAGTCTACAGCAGGTTTATGTTATGCAGGTGTATGTTTACAGTTTAGCAGTGGTGAACAGCAACAAAGTAAATATAATCTGTTACTGTATTTAAGTAGCTTTTTCATGTATCTGTATATCACTGAATTATTTCCATTTGGGGAGACTTAAATTTCACTACATTTCAAAGTCAAACATCTTATTTACTCAACTACATTTTGCTCCTTTTCTTCTGAGTGGATAAAACTTAAAAGCGGTGATATATACCGTAATTTCCGGACTATTAAGCGCACCCAAATATAAGCCGCACCCACTGAATTTCACAAAGATTTTTATTTTGAACATAAATATGCCGCACCTGTCTATAAGCCGCAGTTTCAATGTCTACATTCAAACTAATGAACTTTACACAGGCTTTAATGAAAGACAGTGTCTGTAACACGACTTGTATCTAAACAGCAGCCTACCAAGAAAGTCATTGTTCACTGTCTTCCTCCTTCCTTTCACAACTATTTCTCTCGGGAGTTTATCTTTTGGCATCGTCGTGTGTTTAAAAATCACCATCGGTGCATCTTTTCTCCCGATGCCGTGCAGCTCAGAACACAGGTGAAGTGCGTTTTTTCATGCCCGGTTGTTTTCAGCGTGACGAATGATTCACATTTCCTGTAGACAGTCCGAGTGAGCGGCAGGTCAAATGTCAGAGAAACATCATCCATATGTATGATGTGGTGCGGCCCGATTCAGTGGGAGCGCATCTGATTTAATATAAAGAGTTTCATTGGTTCACTTTAACCTGTTCGGAAATTTCATTGGTCTAATGTTACGGGGCTCAGTTTTTTTGGTGGCATGAAGTTTGTGAAACCGGGAAAAACCCAGGAAAAATCCATAAATTAGCCGCTTCATTGTTTAAGCCGCGGGGTTCAAAGCGTGGGGAAAAAGTAGCGGGTTATAGTCCGGAAAATACGGTACTTAGCATGAACATACAGTTCTGCATGCAGAACATTTCGAAAGGAATAAATGATGGAAGAAACTCCTGACTCTTAACTGCCTCTAAACTGACTCTAAACACCCGTGGACTTATTAGAAGGTTCTGGCTTAATAATAATTTAAATATATATCAATCAGTGTTTGACTCATTATTATTATTCTATTAATAGATTGGTGTGCTGAGAGTCTTTTTTACATACTCTGAATTGATTAAGCAATGAGCCTTTTGACTAAATGTGTTCCTTGGATATTTAAGTACATTCGAAGGCAAATAAATGTTGTACATTTAATCAAGTGAAGGTTAAAAGGAAGCACTTTCACGTTTAATGGAGTAATCGTTTGCTACATGGTTTCTGTACTTAGTCCACCACTGGTCCAGAACCTAGGACCAAGAACCAATATTACTGAGACTTACATCAAAATGTTTTTGAGGAATACATGAAATATAAATTACTTCTTTTACTGATAAATTATTTCAAAAATCTCACAGTGTCTCATCTATCTGATCCATGTAATGCATTCAACAGCAAAAACTTTAAAGATATGTGGTATCTGTGGTATGTGAGAAAATGATTGAATACATTCCTTGTGGAATTATGACCCATTTACATCCAACTTGATGCAACAAAGTGTCCAAAAAATTATAATAATAAAATACCCAAATGTAGTTGTAGTTCTGGGACATAAAATAAGGCAGCTACACATATTCATAGATCAGCCACTGCAGGTTTCTCAGTGAGAATTGGATGAGAATTTGCAGTGCTGATAGTGATGTTTTATCCATTAAAAACACCAAAAGTTAGAAACTCATTTTTAGTACTACACCTCCCACTCACACACTGCTTATAATCCACCTCAACACAAAGCTCAGTGGCTGCTCAGGTGGGTTTGTGTGTGCCAGTGTGTGTGTGTGTGTACATTACACTTTCCCGTCACGAGAAATCTCTGACCTTTCAGGCTTTTTCGATATTATCACAATATTATTTGCAAAAATTGCAACCTTCACAAAAACCTGACTCTTTCTGAGAAGGGCAGAGGCGATTCTGGTTCAAATTTCTTCCAAATAAAGAGCCTTCTCCTTCTGGGATGGATTTCATCTCAGGGAGAACATAAGCGACCTGAAGAATCTATCTAAGCCGCATTCACCTCAGGGTGCTGTCATTATGTCGTCAAAGGAGCAACACTCTCTGTGTGCAATATCAGAGACTAATAACAGTTTTCTACAAGACCATCATTCAGGAAGATTTACACTAAAAATGTCAGATTCCATGTAGATAAAAATCTATATGTTCCAATTTTTTTTTTTGGTATAAATCATTTTGCAGTTACACTAAGATACCATGAGGTTTGTATTCATCATTTTGCCCCCAAAAATGTGCTTGTGGGGATTTGTGCTCATTC
Source organism: Silurus aristotelis (assembly GCF_946808225.1). Taxonomy (NCBI): domain Eukaryota; kingdom Metazoa; phylum Chordata; class Actinopteri; order Siluriformes; family Siluridae; genus Silurus; species Silurus aristotelis. Next base: position 16,084,694 of record NC_139594.1, read on the forward strand.
AGGCACAAGGGTGTCAAGTAACGTCATGTAATGATGTAATCGAGGTGAGGAGGCCTGGGGTGCAGTCAGCATCCACATTCATTCAATAAGGTTGAGGTCAGATGTATATTATATATATATATTTATACACACAAACAAAAGTAAGTACGCCCTTCACGTTTCAGCAACCATTTTAGTGTATCTTCTTAAGGGACATTACTGTAAAATGAAACTAGGGTATATTTTAGTCAATGTGCAGTATGTATGGCAGTACAGATTTACTATCCTCTAAAATAACTCAACATACAGCCATTATTGTCTAAATAAATGGCAACAAAAGTGAGTACACCCTCAGTAATACCAGCTGTACGTCATGTAACAATGCAAAGCCACACCTCCTATTCATCATGTTTATGTTTTTGTCTGCTTGGCAATTGGTAAGGATCTCTTTTTGATCAAATATTTGATGGAAAAATTAAGATACAAATGTAGAGTGCATCCAGAAAGTATTCACAGTGCTTCACTTTCTCCACATCTTATGTTACAGCCTTATTCCAAAATTGATTAAATTCATTAATTTCCTTAACATTTTACAAACAATGCCACATAATGACAACATGAAAGACGTTTGTTTGAAATCTGTGCAAATTTATTACAAATAAAAAACTTAAAAAATCATGTATATACTGTATTTTCCGGACTATTAGTGAACCCAAATATAAGCCGCACCCACTAAATTTTACAAAGATTTTTATTTTGAGCATAAATACACCGTACCTGTCTATAAGTCGCAGGTGTCTACATTGAAATTAATGAACTTTACACAGGCTTTAACGAAAGACAGTGTCTGTTACACGACTTGTATCTAAACAGTAGCCTACCAAGAAAGTCATAGTTCACCGTCTTCCTCCTTCCTTTCACAACTATTTCTCTCGGGAGTTTATCTTTTGGCATCGTCGTGTGTTTAAAAATCACCATCGGTGAAGCTTTTCTCCCGATGCCGTGCAGCTCAGAACACAGGTGAAGTGCGTTTTTTCATGCCCGGTTGTTTTCAGCGTGACGAATGATTTGCATTTCCTGTTGACAGTCCGAGTGAGCGGCAGGTCAGACGTCAGAGTAACATCATCCATATTTATGATGTGGTGCGGCCCGAATCAGTGGGAGCGCATCTGATTTGATATAAAGAATTTCATTGGTTCACTTTAACCTGTTTGGAAATTTCATTGGTCTAATGTTACGGGGCTCAGTTTTAAAAAAAAAAAACAGGAGAAATCCATAAATTAGCCGCTTTATTGTTTAACCCGTGGGTTTTAAAGTGTGGGAAAAAAGTAGTGGCTTATAGTCCGGAAAATACGGTAAGTATTCACAGCCTTTGCAATGACACTCAAAATTTAGCTCAGGTGCATCCGGTTTCCACTGATCATTCTTGAGATGTTTCTACAACTTGACTTAAGTCCACCTGTGGTAAATTCAGTTGATTGGACATGATTTAGAAAGGCACACACCTGTCTATATGAGTTCCCACAGTAAGCAGTGCATGTCAGAGCACAAACCAAGCCATTAGGTGCAAGGAATTGTCTTTAGACCTCAGAGACAGGATTGTATCGAGGCCCAGATCTGGGGGAGGGTACAGAAACATTTCTGCAGCATTTAAAGTCCCAATGAAGTTTGGAACCACCAGGACTTTTCCTAGAGTGGGCCGCCCGGCCAAACTGAGTGATCGGGGGAGAAGGACCTAAGTGAGAGAGTTGACCAAGAACCAGATGGTCACTCTGAAAGAGCTCCAGCATTTCTCTGTGAAAAGAGGAGAATCTTCCAGAACAACAACCATCTCTGCAACACTTCACCAATCAGGCCTGTATGGCCTCGGTAAAAGGCACATGACAGCCAGTATGGAGTTTGCCAAAACGCACCTAGAGAACTCTCAGACCATCAAGAACAAATATTAAACTCTTTGGCCTGAATGACAACCAGGCACCACTCATCACCTGGCCAATAACTATCCCTACAGTGAAGCATGGTGGTGGCAGCATCATGCTGTGGGGATGTTTTTTTTTCAGGAACTGGTAGTCAGGAACTGGTAGTCAGGATTGAGAGATGAATGCAGCAATGTACAGAGACATCCTTGATAAAAACCTGCTCCAGAGTGCTCTGGACCTCTGACTGGGGCGACGGTTCATCTTTTAACAGGACAACGTCTCTAAATCTAAAAAAGTCTCACAGCCAAGACAACAAAGAAGTGGCAACGGGACGACTCTGTGAATGTGCATGAGTGGCCCAGCCAGAGCCCAGACTTGAACCCGATTAAACATATCTGTAAAGATCTGAAAATGGCTGTGCACTGACACTCCACATCCAACCTAATGGAGCTTTTCAGTTTGGGCAAAGAAGAATGGGAGAAACTGCTCAAAAAAAGGTGCCAAAAAGACTTGAGGCTGTAATCGGTGCCAAAGTGCTTCAACAAAGTATTGAGCAAAGGCTGTGAATACTGATGTCCATGTGATTTTTTATTCTTTTTTAAAACAAACTTCTTTCACGTTGTCATTATTGGGTATTGTTTGAAGAAGTCAAGTTTATTTCTATAGCGCTTTTCACAACATTGTTTTAAAGCAGCTTTACAGAATTTAACAGTGTGTAATTATCCCTGATGAGCAGCCATGGTGACTGGCAAGGAAAAACTCCCTCAGATGTTATGAGGAAGAAACCTTGAGAGGAACCAGACTCAAAAGGGGAACCCATTCTCATTTGGGTGACATCAAGAGTGTGATTATAGTCTTTAAACAATACAGAACACTGGAGAGTGAGAACTAACATGAGCACTGGAATGTAAGATTATGAGTAATGTTCTTTCTACAGTCTTTTACAGTCATTTATGGTTATAAAACTAGGAGCTTCTAAGCAACTCATAAAATAGCTCAACATTGTGATCATCACAGATCCAACACCAGAAGAACTGAGAAAAATAATAAATTAAATCCATTTTGGAATGAGGCTTTAACATAACAAAATATGGGGGAAAAAAGTGAAGTGCTGTGAAAACTTTCCTGTGAAAAATGTCTTCTCGGTCCGATGTTGCTCGTGTGTGCAAAAAAAAAAAAAAAGGGGGAAAAAAAAGGCATAAACAGGCCTTCATGTTCATTTTTACTAAATTACATTTCATTAACTTACTTAATTCATGCATGAATTCAGCTCTGAATGAAAAAAAAAAGAAGAACTGAGGACATGCTACACGGGGAGATGATCATGATAATAACCTTCTGTGCTATATTGTTTTGAACACACCATGTGAGAGACCCTCCAGATCCTGAGCACTGCATGGGGTTTGTGAAATATGTTAACACATGCTGCCAGATCAACAACAGGCTTTTATAATACATGAAAATAAACATGTGAGCCCCAGGCGTTTACAGACGACAGTAATCAAAACTGTCTGGTTTTTGTAATGATTATTTATTTAACTCTATGCATTCTCAAGGTAAAAACACTTTTTTTTCACAGCCTACGCCATCGACAGAATAAAACCTTCTTGCGTGTTTTGAAATGTCAAGTGGGTTTGGAGTGAAGAGAACTCCATGCAGACACTACACCCTCCCATAAAGCTGATCTAACATGGCAGGTAGAGAAAGAGACGATAAACCACTTAACACAGTTAATTATGTCCATTTGTTTCAACAGCTCATTGTGGGTTCAGTCATGTTATCGAGAATAAATGAAGGGAGAGAACTCAAGTTCACTGAGGCCTGAGAGAAAGTGGTCACAAACAACCTGCTGCACACAACTACTCTGGAGGCGATAAAAAAAAAAAAAAAACAACAACAAAAAAAACATGTATTCTGTCATTTTCTATCATAATATAGTGTGTATTATGGATAGTATGATTCAGTGATTTGCATCGGCATCAAAGTTAAAGATGTGATTCTATTCCAATCCATAATAAAAAAATCTATGAATTTAGGAGAAAAAATAAATAAATAATAAGTTAGCTTGTTTACACAACCTTTGCTATTAATATTACTATTAATAACTTCTATATAAACCTATGAACTGGAAAAATAACGTGTTTTCTAAAGAAATAGTAGTAATAAGCTGTAATACACCTAAAATAAGGATGTAACGAACATTTAATAACTGAATAATGAGTAATAATAATAATAATAATAAGCCTACCCCATTGGATGCCAGAACGTCCTCACTCTCCTCTTCCTTATTGTTGATCTGCATCTCAAAAGGGTTTCCTTCCTGTATGTACTGCTCGAAGAGAAACAGCTGGTCAGGGTCTCTGGAGGTTGGCTGTCTGCTTGGAGACGCAGACGGCGAGCGACACTGGCCCATGAACTTAAACTCCTGCAGCACAACGGTGTTCAAACGATTACTGCAGAAATCATCAGGTTTAATGGTTGCACATTTGTTCAGTCACACAGTTTAAAGTAAAAATAACATAAAATATCAATCCAATAGACAAACGTTTGTGGACACCTGACTATAAGAGTCGTATGTGCTTTTTAAACATCCTATTCCACGTTAAGCTTCCACTTTTATAATAATGTCTTCCTGTGGAGATTTGTGCTCATTCAGCCACAAAGGTGTTAAGTCAGGTACTGATGTAGATGAGGTGACGAGGCCTGGGATGCAGTCAGCGTTCCAATTCTAATTCCAATCCAATAAGGGTTGATAACTCTATAGCAGACCACTTAACATTTTCCACTCCAGCCCTTGAACACCAGATCTTCATAGAGTTGGCTTTGTGCACAGAGCCATTATCATGCTGGAAAAGGTTCGTGTCTCCTTGTTCAAGTGAAGATCCAAGATGTTTTGTGGTAACAGTTTGGGAAAGAACCCCATATAGCTGGAAAAATCAGGTGTCCCAAAACACAAAACACAAAAAGTGTATGTTTAGTGAGTCTATTCATTTGTTAGTACCATAAAAATATGGACACGTTTTCTGATGAAAGTCTCAAAAGCGGTTTTATATTAAGTAATGTATATGTGGGGGAAAAAATCCACATTCCAAAATTATTGGGACACCTAAATTTCATTTTCCATTATCTTCTGTCTACATTAGGGGGGGGGGGGGAACCTATTTTTTTTATTGAAACATTCGAATAATATTGAACATAAGAAAATGTTCTTTGGGTTTTTTCCCACAGATTGACATCATAGCGACTCTGGGAGGCTCACAAAGGCTCGTGTTCAAATACATTTGACACGCACGTCTTTCCTGTTTCTCGATACAGCTGAGAGAAGGCGATAATCCACGCCAGGATTCAGCGTCTGGCTACGATCCCATAGTCGTAATGCAGTTTTTTCTCTAAAGTCCTGACTAAAAACTTCCCCAAAATCCACACAAAACAAATTTCTAACAGGAAATAATTACTGAGTATGCTCAGCAAATTCAGCGCCCTTTCAATAATACTGGCACCCTTGATGAATTGAAGTGAAGATGATGATCTTTTTTTTATTTGAAAGAAATCACAAAAATACTATGCTCTCGTGAAAATTGCAGTAAGAAAGTAAATGTAATTTGTTACTGTATTTAAGTCGCTTTTTTGCGTATCTGTACTTCACTGAAGTATTTATTTTAAGTCTTTTTATTTGGAGAAACTTTAACTTTATTACAATTTAAAGTCGAATATTTAACTTTTTACTCAACTACATTTTGCGAAATCAGTCGTTCCTTTTCAATTTATAAGCGGATAAAAACTTAACTGGTCAAAATTTGGCTCGGACTTGTTTTGATTGCCGTTTGATGTATCTACTTCATCACCAACATACAGTTCAGCATCAGTTCAACACCAAGCATTTTGGAAGCAATAAATGATGGAAGAAATGGCGGACTAAAACTTGCTTCAACACCAGTGACCTTATTTGAGCGATTAAATTTTTTTTAAAGAAGGTTTTTGCCTAACTTGAAATTAACCAAGTTTTTGACTCATTCTTCTTCCTTCGGCTTCTCCCATTAGGGGTCGCCACAGCGGACCATCCGTCTCCACATGCCCCTGTCCTCTACATCTGCCTCTGTTACACCAACTACCTGCATGTCTTCCTTCACCACATCCATTAACCTCCTCCTTGGTCTTCCTCTTTCCCTCCTGGTGGGATGGTGGCTCCATCCTCAGCATTCTCCTACTGATACACCCCATGTCCCTCCTCTGCACATGTCCAAACCATCTCCCTCACCTTGTCTCCAAAACGTCCTACATGCGCTGTCCCTCTAATAAACTCGTTTCTAATACTGTCCATCATCGTCACTCCCAACGAAAACCTCAACATCTTCAGCTTTGCTACCTCCAGCTCCACCTCCTGTCTTTTACTCAATGCCACTGTCTCTAAACCATACAACATCTCAGGTCTCACCACAGTCCTATAAACTTTCCCTTTCACTCTCGCAGATACTCTTCTATCACTAATATCATTCTATTAATAGATCGGTGTGTTAAGTGTAACATTGAATCGTTTCACATAAACTGAGTTGATTAAGCAAAGAGTCTTGTGATAAATATGATAATAGGAACATTACGGCCATAATAAACCATAGTACTTTGGATACTTAAGTGCATTCGAAGGCCTTTTACTCAAGTGAAAGTTTAAAGGGCCACTTTTACTTTTACTGGAGTCATATTTTAGCTACTGTATCTCTACATTAACTCAAGTAAATGCTTTGTGTACATGGTCCACGTTTTATCAAAATATATGCGCCACAGTTATTGGTTACTATACATTCATATGCATAAAATGTATTTAAAGTCTATTCCTATTGATTTTTTTTTTGTACACATGGGAGATTAGGAAATGAAGTGTTTAACTATGACTTTCTGCTTCACAAGGGCCTAAAAATGAGGTAACCCACAAGCCAAATTTTAGACATTCATTACAGACTGCTCATATTCACCAAGGGTGCCAATATTTTTGGAGAGCAATGTATGTACATGTAGTAACCGGCAGTTTTAGGATGAACTGGAGAACCTCGATGTGAGGTTTTGTTGTTTCTGATCAAAACAGCCGCCTCAGGTGAAGTGCTGAGACTTACGTGAAGTTGAGTGATACTGAAGTTGGACTTCACAGGACACAACTCCCACGTTTCATTCTCCAGAAACATGCGCAACTCCTCCAGGCGGGTTCTAACGAAGAGGAAGAGAAAGAGAGAGAGAGAGAGAGAGAGAGAGAGAGAGAGAGAGAGAGAGAGAGAGAGAGACACACACAGAGATGGAGTTTACTTCAAGAAACCTGAGGAAATTGGTGAACGATGCGATCATTGCTTCTGAGGAAGAAAAGCACCTTGGTTTTGTTCAAACCACCACCACAATGTTTCCTCCCTGTATATTCAGCAGCAAGGCTCAGAATGATGGCGGCAAAAAAGAAGACATCAGTGTTAATAACGCAAAGCATGGAAGATCACAGCCAGAGGAAAAGGAGGTTTTAGAGCTCCACTACATCATCATCATCATCATGGGGATGTGGAAGCTTAGTGGCGAAGGCGTCGATTTTGAATCCGAAGGTCAGGAGTTCAAAGGAGTCCAAGCCACCACTTCCGGGCTCCTGAGCAAGGCCCCTGACTGCATAGCTGCTCAGTTGTACGAGTGAGATAAATAGAATTTGCTCTTGTTGTAGGGCTGGGTGATATTTTGATATTGTGATAAATATGTGAAAAGACGTTGTTGCTATAATGTATAATGACATTTTATTTGAAATATTTTACAGTTTTTTTTAATAGCGTATCAAATGTTTCGCTGTTTGCTGTTTTACATAATTTTAAACAGGGCCTCACTTTCAGACGTCCATGTAACGCTACCTCTAACGCGCGTTGAAATGCTAACGCAGCACTTTAGAATGTTTTTGTTAGTAGTTTTTCCGTGGCGATGTAATTCTTTCTTTCGCCATTACAAATATTATTCACTGCATTACGACTACAAATGAGACCGACATGCAATCAGCTTTCTGTTATTGGCACCAATCGCTCTTGAATTGTATTTATATATAAGATAAGAAAAGATAAAATAAGATAAACTTTTATTTGTCCCACAGTGAGGAAATTTCTATGTTACTGCAGCAAAAGAAAAGAAATGATGCCCCACAGGAGCTCAATATTGTTCAGGTCTGAAAACATACTTGGCCACTCCATCATATTAAACTTTACTAACAGCCATGTGACTGAATGGATCTCCACAAATCTCCAGAAGGACACTCCAAAATCCAGTGGGATATCGTCATAGAAAAGTGAAGGTATTATAACAGCAAATGGAAAAATAAAATCTTATATTTTATGTATTTTTTTCCCTTTTTCTAGTATTTATAGAGTTTTTTAATAGGTTTAAAACAGTTTTTTTTTTAATCCAATGGAAGAAAATCGGACTATTGTGCTATTTATTGCAAGTGTTACTTTTGTTGTTTTTTTTTTTTTTTTTTTATCAGTCACCACAACAACAGACATGAGCTACGGCTCTGTTGCTTGTTCTCTTGGAAGTGAGAGGCACCCAGCTGTTTATGCAGATGTACAGGAACAATTCCTACCCAGAGATTTTGTCGTATTTTTTTGTAGAAATGCCACACAAAATCCATCTCTACGTGACTGTATAAGCTGCAACCCTTGGGCCCTTGAGCAAGGCCCTTATCTGTGCTCCAGGAGCGCCGTATTATGGCTGACCCTGCGCTCTGACCCTAGCTTCCGAGCGAGCTGGGATATGCCAAGAAAGAATTTCACTGTGCCGTAATGTATATGTGACAAAAAAGGCTATTCTATTCTATTAATACAGTATCACACTGTAAAACACATTGCATTCTGTGGTGGGATGTTTCCAAGCTGTTTAAGCTACTACACATCTCTGTGATGATAGGCATAGACATCTGTGCCTGTGTGTGGTTTTATTTGGAAGAACAAAATGAACAAAAACCCAAAATAAAGGATCTGTGATAAGATCATTCAGAGTAGGTGAATTAGTGAAGCGTTTGTGAGCTTTGGTTAGCTTTTCCTTTCGCTTGGAACGGCACACGACGGAGAAATGATGATATAACTCTGGAGAATCTAACGTTTGTCCCTGTCACAAGGATCGGTGGACTTTGGAACATGAGAAGATGGATAAATACATGTTTGTCTGAGTATTTGTACAGTATCTAATCCTGAACAAAAACATTACTCAACTTTTCACTTTATGCAAAGCAAAATTCTCTAGAGAACATTCAAGCTGAATAATCTGATGAAGCTACGATCTTAATGTAAGACCAATCTGTCCTCTATTTCGGTTTCCGGCTCATTTTAGAATATATTGTAGTCTGACGCCATTTTTTTTTAGATCTTTTTTGCCCCCTCTCCCTCCATTCCATCTTAGCTTTCTCCAGTTGCAGGTTCCTTTCCAGCCAATTGGTGGATTACAGAGAATTGTTGCACCGATTGAGGATGCAGATGTCACAAGAGAGACGGGGCTTCCAGAATTAAAGGGCCACCACGAGAGTTTTGGTAGGAAACTCGCTGCTTAGCATTGACTTCTCTTTGTATATTGACTCTTTAGTGAAGTCAATGTGCAGCTCGTATAGCAGTATAGATTTACTGTCCTCTAAAAATAACTGAGATCTGCCAGCACTGCTTGACTGGTACCACCTTCTCTCAGAATAAAAGGTAAGTACACTTCAATGCTCTTCTCTGTTCTGTCACCGAGGTGGTGGACTGAATTTCCCCAAGATGTCCGTACAGTGGAGTCCCTGACTATCTTCAAGCGACGATTAAAGACCTACCTCTTCCTGAAACACTTAAATTTAGCACTTTCCAAGTGTGCTTTGTAGAATTCAAGAGTTATATTTATATCAAGTTTGTAATCTTGTGTACCAGTGTAGATTTATTCATTGCTAGAGACTCAAAGCACTTTTGCACGTCGCTTTGGAATGCTAAATGCAGCAAATGTAAATGTAAAAATATCTTAGCATACAGCCATTATTGTCTCAATAACTGGCAACAAAAGTGAGTACACCCTCAGTGAACATGTCAAACCTGTGTCCAAAGTATCAAGCGTACTCTGATGACTTTCACTGAATAGAGTCAGTCAGGGTTGTAGAGTCCGGACAGTAGCTGCTGGTAACCAGCCTCAAGCAGACTATCAAATGACCAAATAATGAAGTCATGGTGAAACAGTGTTTGGACTTAATAATCTTCAGTTGGGAAAAGGCAGACTCATAAGTGGAGATTTGCAGTCACTCGATTAACGATTAGAGTACTCGATTAACTTGCAGAATTATAACAGACAAATGTCATACTTGCCTAGTTTCTTTTTTTGTGACGTACAGTAAATACCCGTTTAAATTTACTTCTCCAATTCATTGGAGAAAGCACAGAGCTAAAACCGCATGCTTTGCGTTACGTCCCGCAGGACCCGCGGGGTACCAATCCCAAAGCAGCCCTCTAGCCTAGACGTTAAAAGGGTAAAGCAACAACTACATTAAACATGAGATCTACAACAGTAATATGTGACTGGTCACATGGTCCATCCTTCAGTTCAACAGGGGTTGAATGAGTTCCTTCTCAATTCACTTGTATTATCTGCACTGTTAACCGTTAATTGCACTTGGATAGTTTTTTAAATAAAAACTATCAAAGCTGGAATTTCAGCTTGCATGTTCATTAAAGCCAATTTTCTGCTCTTTTTTTTTTTCTTAAGTTTAAGTTTAAATCTCAAAGCAAGTTGTTTTCAATTTCCTAATTCTTTTACTGTTCTTTTCGATTCAGAATTGTGTGATTATTAACAATATAATGTCAAATAATTAAATAAATAAAGCAGTTACATTGCGACTGCATTATTTCACTGTTAAAAAAAAACAATATATTACTGTAAACAACAGTTTTCTGTAAAACAAAATATTACAGTAGGATACTGTAAATGGGAAAAACAGCACTATATTGTAAATGCTGATTACGGTAAAAGTGCTGTAAAAATACAGCAAAATCGCCAGTATTTTACTATAAACTAACTCTGAAAGGTTTTACAGTGTGGACATGTTCAAATTCACAGTTTTTACAGTCGATTCCCAGTTAATGAAAATCTCTAGTCGCATCATTTCTGCCATATGACATGGCAATGTGTATCTAGCGGTGCCTCCGACGAGCAGACAGTTAATCATTTTTTAAAAGCAACCCAGGAATTTGCAGAATAATAATCAAGATATAAATCTCTCCCATGCCGCTAGTAAAAAAAACCACTGTGTTTATTAGTGACGGTAAGATTCACGGATTTGCATAAAAGTTAAATCAGATAACTTCAGATTAAATTCGATTTCTCGTCGCTAAACCGTTTCTCGAGCGCGTTCTCTCAGCACCGCTGCTGCTACGTGAATATGACGCATAACAACGCTACGGAGACCGAGGCGTGTCCTGAGACTCACATAGAATACAGATTAACATTGCAGAGGTAGAGCTGCGTCTTCCTGTAGAGAGAACAGGAAAAGAACATCTTTTATTTAATCTTTATTTTTATATTTGTTTTTTTGCAATACAAAGGCCTGATTGTGAAAGGGGCAATGAGTTAGAAGTCAGAAGGCACTTAAGTAAATTGATGATTTGTTGTCTGTCTGAACCAAAGAAATAAAAGCGAACTATTTGTACCATAGTAAATTGCAGAGCATCATATTTTTTTACCATTACATCGTATTGCATTGAATCGTATCGTGTTGAATTGCATCGAAATCGGATCGTACTGCATCGGAATAGGAGTGAATCGCATCGGCAGCTGCTTCATATGTATATTTAATGATCGTAGCGTTTTTTTGAGATGCAAATCGCATTATCCAAAGGACACACTGTCATGTTGTATTTGAGCATTAGTGGATGCAAGTGCAGTTCAATGGGTGCATTTTATTAAACCTGCACAGGCAGAGAAGTCTGAATCGGCAGGACTAAGTCTAAACAGGAAACAGGGAAAAGTCAGGCAACTACCTAGGGTAACTGGGACTAACTAGGGCAAATTAGGAAGAACAGGAAAAAAAAAAAATGAAACAAAGGATTGATATGAATCAGGAGCAAACACTGAACTTTGCACCAAAACTGCAGAAAAAAAGACAATACACACATTACACAAAACAAGGAAGTAGAGACACCTGTCGATGAAAAGACGTATAAAAATGAACCAATGAGGCAACAGGGGTGGAAATATGACATAAAAGTAAAAAACGAACATAGCAGCAAACAGGGGAATGAGGAATACTATAGCTAATGGTCTATTTAAAAAAAAAAAACACCTCCGGCTAGAAACACATCAGAGAGAGAGATATTTCTTGACACACGGTGACAATGTTGTTACCAAACTCTTTAGAATTAAAATAACCTGACACATCAGTCTTAAATAATCTGCCCCTGATAAGTTGTGAAAAGAATGTGGGAAAAATGTTACAAAATAATTAATAACCAGAGTGTGTGTGTGTGTGTGTGTGTGTGTGTGTGTGTGTGTGTGTGTGTGTGTGTGTGTGTACGCTAAAAGTGAAGGGATCTGCACTACAGGGACCGTGTTCATGTTTGCATAACTGAGAATCACTCGGTCTTTGTGTTAATAAGGTCAGAGTAAAAGTAAACACGCACAGCACAGAGTAACCATTTGTTAGATGTGAACCTTAGAGCTCGCAACACATCAAGCAGTCAGATTAAGACATTACAATTGTAAAATAAGACTCAAAATAACACAATACACCCCGGGACAAACGTACTAGAGAAGAGGAGACGAGAACACACACACACACACACACACACACACACACACACACACACACACAGGGATAACGATGGTTTTACGATGAGAAACATGAGGTCAGTTTCACAATTCTGCAGTTATGACCCCATAAGCATATGGGCAAATATTTGTCTATACAGTATCGAATTAAAATCTATTAAAATCCATATTCTTTCAGACTCAGAAAAAGTGCAATATTTTATACAAATTTCAATTTGTAACTATATATACCAAATATAACTATTATAAATGCATAGTATTATAATGTATGTATAATATATTATATCATATATACTATAACATCATATATCAGGAGGGTCTATTAACTTTAATATCCAATTTCCATTGGTCGCCACAGCGGATCATCCGCATATTTGATTTGGCACATGTTTATACACTGGATGCCCTTCCTAACGCAACCCTCTCCATTTATCCGGACTTGGGACCGGCACTGAGAGTGCACTGGCTTGTGCAACCCTAATGGCTGGGGTTGGTTCCAGAAGATGTACTAAAATGGTTGCTAAAATTTGAGGGGTGTACTCACTTTTGTGAATTACTGTGTGTGTGTGACTCATAATCACAACTTAATCGCACAATTTTTCTGTACCTTAAATTTATATTTATCACATTTGTAATACTCTAATCAACATGGGAATGGACAAATATGGATGCTTTATGAAAATCTATTTTTATTATTAGTGAAACCAAACATTGTTGTAATTATGGAGTTTTAAATTATGTAAATGATCAGGACACCAAACATAACTTTTGTTATGTTTCCAATAAGGTAATACCAGAGAAACTGTACCTCTTCTAACTAACATACATTTTGATTTCTGGATTTTTTTTTTTAGTTTATGTCTCTCACAGTGGACATGCACCTACGATGACAATTTCAGACCCCTCCATGATTTCTAAGTGGGAGAACTTGCAAAATAGCAGCGTGTTCAAATACTTATTTTCCTCACTGTGTATATATATATATATATATTAAGGAAAGGAATAATTGGATTCCGTGCAGAATGAAATCGAGGTTGTAGTCTGAAGAAAACTAAACACACGTGAAAACCAGCTAGTTTAAAATTCAGAGTTGCTAAAAAAAAAACAACAACAGTATTCATTTACGAGTCTACAGAAACAGAATACTATTTTATAAAAACGTAAAAATGCTGTGGAACAGACGATGACCCAAAACACAAAGGACTTCAGGGGAAAAAAGTAGTAGACGCTGCTTAAATCACTGCTGAAGAGTAGCAGGAAAAGAGGAACGCACCGGCTTGGTGATTTCTCCAGCGCGATGTGGCTATTGCGATAGGCAACTAAATATTGCATATTGTTTACTTTAGCACGAGTGAGCAAAGATTCAGGGAAGAGCACAGGATGGACAGCTCACCTGTGATAGTTTTTGAAGTAGTTCACGCTCTGTCTCTTAATGGACTCCTGAAGAACCTCAGACTTGCTGCCACAGAACTCCTCCCCCACCTGCATCAGCCTAGAGACACAAAGTGTAGAAGAAATGCAGAAAAATAGGATCGTGTTTGGCCATGAAAAAGAAAGACAAACAGAGAGAGAGAGCTTGCATACATTAACAATAATAGTTGCTGGCACTCTTTAGAGATCCGAGTTCTTATTAACCCCATACGGTTGTTTTCACAGCACATCTGACCTACGTGTTGCTATTGCTGCTATCCCATGAGCTGTGGCCCCACTCACTCAGCGGCCTTTTAATTAGACGTCTTGTAAAGAAGCTGTCTGGAAATCCTCTCTCACTGTGGAACAAGCGGCTTCATTGATGCCCTCCCTCATCGGCAGGTTAAACACACTGGGCTCGGACAGCCGAGAAGGCCTTGTGCCAAACTAATTAGCGCTAATGAGGACGAGGCTTCTTCTTACCTGCTAATAATGTCCAGCACCACAATGAAGTCGTCGTACTTGAAGTTGGACATGTCCGTCCCCAGTAAATAGGCTTTCACTTTCAGCTGGACGTCCTGGAAGCAGGAAAACAGGTAGGTGCATTAAGAGTGCTGACAAAGAAAAACAAGAATGATTTGCGAAACTGGAACGTGGGAGTGGTGCTGACCTGCCAAATCCGGCTTAGGCCATGTTCAAGCTTTTTCTTCACATAGCTGTGGCCCACTGTAGATTCCTCTGAGCCTTCAACACTGGTACCATCTGTAAAAACAAGACCCCAAAAAAGGACATTAATAATATACAGTATAATTAAAGGGTGAGTGAGTGAGTGAGTGAGTGAGTGGGCGAGTGAGTGAGTAAGTGACTGGGTGAGTGAGAGAATGGGTGAGTAAGTAAGTGACTGGGTGAGTAAGTGAGTGAGAGAGAGGGTGAGTGAGTAAGTGAGAGGGTGCATGAGAGAGGGTGAGTGAGTGACTGGGTGGGTGGGTGAGCGAGCGAGCGAGTGAGTAAGTGAGTGAAATTGACCGGGTGAGTAAATGAGTGAGTGAGTGACAGTGACTGGGTGAGAGAGTAAATGAGTGAGTGACTGGGTGAGTGACTGAGTGATTGATTGAGGGACAGTGAATGGGTGGTTGAATGAGTAAGTGAGTGAGTGAGTAAGTGAGTGAGAGGGTGAGTGAGTGAGAGGGTGGGTGACTGGGTGAGCAAGCGAGTGAGTGAGTGAGTGAGTGAGTGAGTGAGTGAGTGAGTGAGTGAGTGAGTGGATGAGTAAGTGAGTGACAGTGACCGGGTGAGTAAGTAAATGAGTGAGTGAGTGAGTAAGCGAGTGAGTGAGTGATTGAGTGACAGTGACTGGGTAAGTAAATAAATGAGTGAGTGAGTGAGTGAGTGAGTGAGTGAGTGAGTGGATGAGTAAGTGAGTGACAGTGACCGGGTGAGTAAGTAAATGAGTGAGTGAGTGAGTGAGTAAGTGAGTGAGTGACTGGGTGAGTGAGTGAGTAAGCGAGTGAGTGAGTGATTGAGTGACAGTGACTGGGTAAGTAAATAAATGAGTGAGTGAGTGACAGGGTAACTGAGTTACAGTGACTGGGTGAGAGTGAGTGAGTGAGTGAGTGAGTGAGTGAGTGAGTGAGTGAGTGAGTGAGTGTGTGATTGAGGGACAGTGACTGGGTGGTTGAATGAGTGAGTGAGTGAGTGAGTGAGTGAGTGAGTGAGTGAGTGAATGAGTGAATGAGTGACAGTGACTGGGTGAGTAAGTAAATGAGTGAGTAAGTGAGTGAGTGAGTGACAGGGTAAGTGAGTGACTGAGTGAGTGAGTGAGTGAGTAGGTGAGTAAGTGAGTAAGTGAGTGTGAGTGAGTGGGTGATTGAGGGACAGTGACTGGGTGGTTAAATGAGTGAGTGAGTAAGTAAATGAGTGAGTGAGTGAGTAAGTGAGTGAGCGAGTAAGTGAGTGAAAGTGACCGGGTGAGTAAGTAAATGAGTGAGTGAGTGAGTAAGTGAGTGAGTGACTGGGTGAGTGAGTGAGTAAGCTAATGAGTGAGTGATTGAGTGACAGTGACTGGGTGAGTGAGTGAGTAAGCTAATGAGTGAGTGATTGAGTGACAGTGACTGGGTGAGTAAATAAATGAGTGAGTGAGTAAGTGAGTGAGTGACAGGGTAACTGAGTTACAGTGACTGGGTGAGTGAGTGAGTAAATGAGTGAGTGAGTGAGTGAGTGAGTGAGTGAGTGAGTGAGTGAGTGAGTGTGAGTGAGTGTGAGTGAGTGTGAGTGAGTGATTGAGGGACAGTGACTGGGTGGTTGAATGAGTGAGTAAGTGAGTGAGTGAATGAGTGACAGTGACTGGGTGAGTAAGTAAATGAGTGAGTAAGTGAGTGATTGAGTGACAGGGTAAGTGAGTGACAGTGAGTGTGAGTGAGTGTGAGTAAGTGATTGAGGGACAGTGACTGGGTGGTTAAATGAGTGAGTGAGTAAGTAAATGAGTGAGTGAGTGAGTGAGTGAGTGAGTGACAGGGTGAGTGAATAAATAAGTGAGTGAGTGAGTAAGTGTGAGTGAGTGTGAGTGAGTGATTAAGGGACAGTTACTGGGTGGTTGAATAAGGGAGTGAGTGAGTGAGTGAGTGACAGTCACCGGGTGAGTAAGTAAATGACAGTGACTGGGTGAGTGAGTGAATGAGTGGGTGAGTGAGTAAGTGAGTGTGTGTGTGAGTGAGTGAGTGAGTGAGTGAGTGAGTAAATGAGTGAGTGAGTGAGTGAGTGAGTGAGTGAGTGAGTGAGTGAGTGAGTGAGTGAGTGAGTGAGTGAGTGAGTGAGTGAGTGAGAGTGACTGGGTGGTTGAATAAGTAAGTGAGTAACAGTGACTGGGTGAGTGAGTGAGTGACAGTGACTGGGTGAGTGAGTAAATGAGTGAGTGAGTGAGTGAGTGAGTAACAGTGACTGGGTGAGTGAGTAAATGAGTGAGTGACAGTGACTGGGTGAGTGAGCGAGCGAGCAAGTGACGGTGACTGGGTGAGTGAGAGGGTGAGTAAGTAAGTGAGTGTGTGAGAATGAGAGAGAGACTGAATGGGTGAATGAGTGAGTGAATAAGTAAATGACTGAGGGAGTTAACGGATGATTGAGTGAGTGACAGTAAGTGGGTGAATGAGTGGCACCGAGTGAATGAGTGACGTGGTGAGTGAGTAAGAAACGTACGGAAGGAAGACTAAATTAAAAGACATCAAACTTTCACTATTTACATTAAAGAAAATGAAATGAATTAAACTGCATTAGCCGGGGTTCCTCTCAAAAATGAGAAACCATCACACACACACACACACACTACAGCATGCAATGTACACTGTTACTCTCCTGCAGGTCTGTAATAACCCTAATAGTAAAAAATCACTGGCTATTTGCTAATAACACGAGAGCGCAACAACGCCATTCTGTGACTCGACCAGCACCGGATCACAGCTGCCACTCAGCTTCAGGAAATGTGGCATGCTCCTGCGACAAAACATTTTTGTGTTAGCACTCTATATTCATGTCCACTGCACAGAGATGTAAAGCTTTATTACAGCAGTCTGATCTTATGCTGTTTAGCAATAAAATAAACTGCTTTATGTAGCCTCCAGTAGAAAGGAAAGGGAACGGTTGGTGTAACACACTTCTGAAAACCTTTCATTCCTTAAGTACCCCAGAATGGCCCCTTCTATGTGAAAAGTGTGCCTTAGAAAAGAAATAAAGTTATATGACTATATTACAGAGCATGTAATGGTGGCAGTAAAAGTAAATGTCTTGTAGACACTTTGTGCTTGCTGACTAGCGATACGAGACGTCCCAGTGCAGGCCAGGACATTATAACAGAACAACGTGAAGAAAAATGTGGCAGTTACCTTATTATTCAGGGAGAAAATTAAAGTTTTCTTTCCAATTGGACTAAAAGACATTCTGTTTTTACAATTATGTCTAAAGTGTGTATGCATTTCTAAAGTATTCAATAATATACAATATGATCAAAAACATTAGGAGTGAGTTTGTAAGGGATAAGGTGATTGCATAACTGAGTAAAGGATGAAGTGTGTGAGTAAAATGTGAATGATTGGGTGAGTGAATGAGTAAGTGAGTAAGTGAGTGAATGATTGAGTAGATAAGTGAGTGAATGATTGAGTGAGTAAATGATTGAGTGAGTGACTGAGTGATTGAGTGAGTGACTGAATGATTGAGTGAGTGGGTGAGTGAGTGAGTGCGTGAGAGTGAATGAGTGACTTGGTGAGCAGGCGAGTAAGTGAGTGAGTGAGTGAGTGAGTGAATGATTGAGTGAATGATTGACTGGGTGAGTAAGTGAGTGAGTGAGTTAATGATTGAGTGAGTGAGTGAATGATTGAGTGAATGATTGACTGGGTGAGTAAGTGAGTGAGTAAGTGACTGAATGATTGAGAGAATGAGTAAGTGAGTGAGTGAGTGAGGGGGTTAATGATTGAGTGAGTTAATAATGATTGAGAGAATGAGTGTGTAAATGAGTGAGTGAGTGAATGATTGCTTGAATGAGTGAGTGAGTAAGTGAGTGAATGAATGAGTGAGTAAGTAAATGAATGATTGAGTGAGTGAGTTAATGATTGAGTAAGTGAGTGAGTAAGCGAGTTAATGATTGAGTGAGTGAGTGAGTGAGTGAGTGACTGAATGATTGAGTGACTGAATGATTGAGAGGATGAGTGAGTGAGTGAGAGAGAGAGAGAGAGAGAGAGAGAGAGAGAGAGAGAGAGAGAGAGAGAAAGAGTAAAAATCAGAATTCTCTTTTAGAACTAAAAGCAAAAATGATCCCTGAAAGAAGAGCTGCATGACATTTCCATGGCATTCAGGGGGAAATGACTGCGCTTCTCTAAAGTAAAAAAGCACACTAGAGGAAAATCGGTATTTGCAGCCGGGACCAGATTTCTGAACCTTTTCCACAAATTGGACTGTTTTCTGGTTATGCCGTGTCTCGAGTTTGTCCCCAGTCCCGCATTAAACACAAGCCGGGTCTGTATGCACGCTCGAACATCAAAACATCAAATTCCCACGATGCTCCGGTGCTGACGCCCGGTGGACAGAGCTCCAAGCCCTTGCTGACGTTTATTTCTTGGACACGGCACGCATGTTTTATAAACTCTCCATCACTCACAGGCAATTTCATCAGTGACTCACAGAGGTAGAGTACATGTCCAAACCACACACAGAACAAAATTTGGTAGAACATTAACAACCGCCCCTCCAGCACGGTCCAGGGATTACACTGCTGTGTTTAAAACAAACTGCATGAACTAACCCATTTCAGTTTGTTCAGATGAAAAAAACATCTTAGAGGCAGGCTGACCGTGCTCGTGTTCAAAAACCTCGTACCATACCGGTGAAGCACAAACGCACGTGATTTATTTGCATAAGAACTGAGTGACATCAAATAGATTTAAAAACACACAGAGTGGCGCTTTCTAATCTTGGCTCACTGCAAAAATGCTGTAGAAGCAAAAGGGGTCAATTGGAGTTCTTAAAAAAAAAATTCTAATAATTAAAAAAATAGACACACCCAAAAAGTGCTTCTCAAGTAGTTTCCTGGGAGTAACTCCAGCTGCTGATGTATAACAATATATTCTCTTCAGCCCCTCTATTTCTGGTCCTAAAAGATCTCTGTAAACAGGGTTTCTGCAGGACTTTTTTTTAAACCATTACCGGTGAAACTTAAGACGTATATTACATCACAACACAAATACGATGTTGCAACTGGCCTGTAAAAATAAAATCCGTTTTACGTCTGTGGTACAATCTGAGAGATTCACTCCAATAACAGAAAGCTGATTAGCTGTTGCATGCTGGTCTCATTTGTAGTCGTAATACAGCGAATTATATTTGGACTGTAGAAAGAAGAAACTACAACACCAAAGAAACAAACAAAAACAATCTTAAGTGCTGCGGGAGCATGGACACTGGAAAATTAGGACCTGTTTAAAATTATTTAAGACCTAGAACAGCGAATTTAAGAACTTCTGAAGGCCTGCAATTCTCTTGCAAAATCTTAGAAATAATTGTTTTGGTCACAATAGAACATGGAAAACGTATCAAATGTTTAGACTGGGGATATATATCATTTTAAGGTGCAAAAAAAGGTCATTTTGAATTTTATTGGATGCAAAAAGTAAAACAAAATAATTATTGGGACGGGCAGCAATAAAAAATAGCATTATTAAAGATAAAATAAAAATTATTAAAAACAGTTAGAGAAACATTGTCAACTAATTAGATTAATAGATTATATAAGTGCATTAGTGTCTGTGAAATAGGCAGTTTGCACATGTGGAAAGTCTCCATCAACGCTTAATGGTATTTACAGGTTTTAGAGCAACAAATGCTTCCATCCAGAAAATGCATTTTTACATACATATTGCATATTTGAGCAAGACAATGCTAACTGCCTAATGCATCTATTACACTTCATAGTAGAAGAGTCTGGGTATTAAACTGGTCTGCATGCAGTCTAAACCTTTTAAACAAACAAAAAACACAACAAAGAACACCCAGAACTGTTGAGCAGCTAGAATCCTGTATCAGACACATTAATATGAAACAACATTCCTCTCCCAAAACTTCAGCATCTGGTCTTCTCAGTTCCCAGATGTATACAGACAGAAGACGTGATGCTATGCAGTGGTAAATATGGCACTGTCCCAACTTTTTGGAGACATATTGCAGCCATCAAATCATTGTTTTTATGTACATTTTGCACAGCTTCCTGAATTGGGGTTCTAGATATTTCACTTGAACAACGAGACCCAAACCTTTTCCAGCATGACGATGTGTGAAACTGGGCAAATCTGCCACAGAGATGTTAGACATGGCATACGTTTGAAGAACATCAGAAAGACGATGAGAGATCAGGAAGACTTTAGATGAGCTCGACCCTCCAAAAATGTAAAATACGGCAACTGGTGCATGATGATCGTCAGAGAACAATCCACAAGATCTCACTTCCGTACCCACCCTACTCACCAGATATGGCCCCTGCAGACTTCACCCTCTTCCCAAAGATGAAGATCCTGGTCAAAGGTTGCCGTTTTCATCAAAAATTTTCATCGAATCACGGAAGGTGACTGAAACGCTTCGTCAAAGAAGACTTCTAGGTAACATCCCAGAAGTGGCAGGAAGGCTGGGAGCACTGTATTACTGTGCAAGGTGACTATTTTAAAGGTGATATTGTGTGAATGTAAATAATTCCGATAGTTTCTTGTAAACAGAGCTCGTCTCAAAACTTTTTGACTCCATCTCATATGTCTTTCGGCTCACTTTAGAGCTCACATTTAAGGAAAAATAAATCTCACCACAAATCAGATGACGTCTTTGCTTCCTGCATTCCCTTCATTACCTTTCCCACTGCAATGAAAGCATTACAGAGAGAACCAACTCGATCTCCATCATAGACTGGTCGTTTTGGACCACACCCGAGTGTAACTGCTGAGGCACCTTAAATACACTGACTCGAAGAGGAGACTGGGTTCGGGTTCACACACACCGAGACGACAATGTAAGAACAGTCATGAGTAAAACAGCCATGAGCTCATCCACAAGCTTCCTGGAGGATTTTAATAGAAACTAGATCAAGATCTATCTAAATGAGCATGAGAAAAAGAAAAAGCTGTCTGTCTGCTCTCACTCGGCTATAACGAGACTAATATTGCTTTTCATTGAAAATAAATAAATAAATAAACACATAAAAAAAAAAAAAAAAAGGATGACAGCTGACATATTCCCAGTTTCCGTTTCTTGCATGAGCTATAAAACCAATCGTGTCTGTTTTGCATGGGTGTCCGAATAAGTTTGCGATTTAGTGTATATGTACCCAAAAAGCTCAAAACACAAGTGTATGCAAAAAGATCCATTTTTGATCTGCGATGTGATAAAATTACAATTTATGTAATGCAGTACCACCAAGGGCAAGTATTCAACTTATGGAAAGCAGGTTTTCCGCCAGGTAATAAAAAATGCAAAGCATAACGTTATAATAATTTTTTAGAGAATATAATAGTATTATATAATGTATGAGGTGGTATCAAAAGGTTTCCAGACAAGAAAGTACTTTATTTATCTAAGTTTGCACACTTTCATCTCCAAAATAGTTGCACAGCTCCCGATGTACACAGGACGAGGTTTTTTATGGCACAACGACTTATAAAGGTCGGTGCTCCCTGTGGCTGTGCGTGCAGCCTTGTGCTGCCATCTGTTGGTGTGTTAAAAACTGGTCTCGAAACATTCTAATAAATAACAGACGATATAGAGTTACAGATTTTCATTGCACAAATTTATTCTTAATATCTTGGGAAATTATGTGCCATAATAAAAATATTGATAATATTTGTTACATGTGCAATATCAGTTTCACTTCTGCTCCATATTTTGTACAGTTTATTTCAGTAAGATTGAAAATTCATTGATTGTACAGCATTTACATTTAATATACAACTTAATAAGAATTGTATATTCAATCACATAAATTTTAGTTTACATGAATTTTCCTGTGAGCTACTGCAAACCAACAATGTTCCTGTGTGATAATTCAATAAATTATTCTGATTCTGTTATTATTAATGACCTGTTACAGATGTTAAATATTTCTTAACATAATAAAAAAGTTTCTCATAACTGCTTTCCTTTATTTTTTTTTATTGTATTTTGTATATATACAGTACTTTAATAATTTCTTGGTGATCTAAAAACAGACTTGTAATGTTGACATTTTCAGAAATATGAAATATTAAAATATGTAACATCCGTTTAAGTTTATTTACGAATATGCGTGAATTGTATTACGTTCAATTTCTGCAAGCTTCTAAGCTCCAAACATTTACAACACAAAATGTTCAACTAAAGTTGCACCGTTCACTTGAGACTTCTATTCTTCTACTTCTGCTAATTCTGCTTCTGCTGAAATCTGTTGAAAGCTAATAAACGGCCATTTTTTTTTCCTTTTATTTATGAAATCAAACTCATTATTCTAAACTCCCGAGAGAAAAGGCCAGGTGTGAGGTCAGTGCTATGATTGAGGTGTTGAGGGTAAAAGATCCAATCCCCCATGAGTGAATTAAACTGTTACCTACTATTGCAATGACTCATTATCAGCTTTCACAGTGTCGAAACTTTTACGGATTTATACTGTTTCTTTCTTTAGTGATGAACCATGAGAGTCTCCACAAAACGAGTTTCAGAAGAATACATTTATGAGGGCGCACAGCATAAAAATCTTAAAAGAAATAAACCCACAGAAGGGCCACTTATACGACCGTTATAAATGGCCGGTGGATTCTTTAAATACCTTAAAAAAATATAGTACTTCCAGCTCACTTTTACTTCTCTGATTCAGACAGACAGCAATTCATCAATTTACTTAATTGCCTTCTTTATATATCTTAATTGACTTTTTACACATGGTCCTTTGTAGCACAAAAAAAAAGAAAAAAGGATGAAATAAAACCATCTTTTCCTGTTGTGTCTCCAGGAAGACGCAGCTCTACCTCTGCCAGGTTAATTTGTATTCTATGTGAGTCTCAGGACATGCCTCGGCCTCCGTAGTGTTGTGATACGTCAAATTCACGTAGCAGCAGCGGTGCTGAGAGAACGGACGTGCTCGGGAAACGTTTTAGCGACGAGAAATTGATATACATATCGAATATTGGTCACGTTTGGTAACGTTTTTGCCGATGCACTGATAGGAATCCCTACTACGTATGGATCTATCGCTCTAGATATCTATCTAGATAGATACACACTGGGGTAAATATACTGGGATATGCAGTGCATAGGGTTACTGCACATGGGGGAAGCACCATTGCATGTAATGTATTGATTCTTATATTTACCACTTATTTGTATGTAAAATATGTATACAAAAAAAAAAAACGGTAGATTAGACAGAGAGGTACAACTTCCTCTCTTTTTTTCATGAATACGGGCGATTAGAGACAGAAACCCAGCATTCCTAATTAGCATGGATGCAACAGTGCAAGTCTGGAGCTTCATTAATTAGATCAAAACATTGCTGCAGGACACTGGTTAATCTGAAATGTCTCCCTCTGTCGCAGGGGGGAAGAAAAAAAAAACAGGAAGTGAAATTTAAAAACAAGTCGTCCAACACTAAGATCTTATAACACACCATAAAAGCGTTGCTTTGAAAACAAAATTTAGAGCAACTCATGGCTAGACCCTCGTCATCTCTTCACTTCCCTCCCTTTTCTCCAGTTCCTTGAAGAACAAAGACAACCTGCTGAGCTTTCCATAAAAAAAGCAGCACTGAGCATTCCAAGAAACGGCATCAATCTTTACTCCCGGGGAGTAATCCTGCTGAAAACGAGCCCAACATCTAATCCTGAGCATTTTTTATGAGATATCACTTTTAATCAGATAGGGATTTTTTTCCACCTAACTCCGGAACGTTGCATTGTTGCCGATTATGCGCTACGCTAAATTAGACGCCGAAGTCAGTCACAGGCCAGCAGAGCCAATTTACCTGTTGACAGCACTGCCAAATTAAAATAGGCAAGGAAAGTAGACTTAACAAGGGCAGAGATAAATGCAGCAGGCACTGGCAGGCAATGAGAAGTGTAATTGTCAATTTGAAATGGGATTGGTACATTATTCAAAGTTTCACACACATACCCAAGCAGCTGCTTTTTTTTCCCCCACAAGTGCAAAAAAAAGAGCCCAAAAATTTGATAAATAGAAAATAAATAAAAATTTAAAGCTATGATACTTCAGGTACTGTAACACCCCATGAATCCTATGATAGACAATTCAGAAAATAGTTCATTATGAATAGCTCTAAAGTGCTTTGTTTAGCAACATGACTATTTATAAGATTTACAGTTTGTCATAGAAAATCATTACCATATTCACTTAAACTTTTCACTTTACAGTATCAATGAAAAAAATAAAGAAAAAAAATAAAAACAACCGAAAAGAGCCTCTGGTTATTTTTTATTCAGATACCATCAGTTATCAGTGAGCTTGGGTATATTCGCTTTGAAAATAATTTCACTGTAAATAAAGACCAATCATGCTTGATAAGGTCAGTCTACGATGGCGTATAGGAGTGTAGAAAAGATAAAAAGTAACCTTGCTACAAAAAAATCCTTTCTGCTACACTGGAGGCATTGACATCGCCAGGAAACCATTCCAGGAGGTGGGGTTATGGAATATACTAAATCTGGATGCCAGGCAATAGTAAGACCTGTAAAAACACACTTTTCTTTGTTTTTTTTTTGTTTTTATAAAAAAAATTAACCCACAAGCCACTGTCAATTGATCTTGCTGTATTAATATACATCGGTTCTGCCAATTATATTCACCGCCAGTTGATTGATAGAACGATCTGCAAAAATCTATACTGATAGTTTTTCCGGGTTGCGCCTGGGCATTAGCAGTTGAGAAAGTTCGCTGTCATTATGCTGCATGAGAGCGGCCTCTAGAGGCGAATCACTGATGCCATGTGCTTTTGTTTCAGACGTGCTAGTCTGCGTGCTGTACCTCGTTCATGTTAGTTTGCAGTGCACTAAAGTTACCAGATAAAAAGTAACTTATTTTTAAAATGTATTAATAAATACAATGCGTCTAAAGCATTTACTAACCTCAGTTAATGTTACCAATCAAATCTTACTGTAAAGCGTTATCATGTCGTTATAGTATATATAATTAGTTGATAACCTCAACAATGATAAAACTATACTAAATGGACATTCGGTGCCCCCGTATGAGGGCGGGTTCCCTTTTGAGTCTGGTTTCTCTCAAAGTTTCTTCCTGATACAATCTCAGGGAGTTTTTCCTTTCCACAATCGCCACTGGCTCACTCATTAGTGATCGACTTATAAGGAATACACAAATTATCTTTTTCCGGCTGCTCCCATTAGGGGTCGCCACAGCGGATCATCGTTCTCCATCCCACTCTGTCCTCTACATCTGCCTCTTTCAAACCAACTACATGCATGTCTTCCTTCACCTCATACATACTGATCTGGTTTCTAAATTTAAAAGTTATATTCGTAATCTATTTGAATCTCTAAAGCTGCTCTTGGACCATGTCTATTGTTAAAATAAAATTATTTTTTAAGTGAATTGAACTGAATTACAAGGGTTCTTCCCTGCAATGGGAAAACTTAGGTGGAGGTCATATGTGTTTTTTTTTATAAAAATAAATGGCCACGGTTCTATTACTTTCTATGAGTTCTTTCATAATAAACCTATAAATAAATAAGTGGCTGGATGTCAAATAGAAAGATTATCCATCATGAACAATCTGGCAACAAAAACAACGTCAACGAAGGAGCATGTGATTGGACTGATGTTTGAGTGATTGGTGTGTGACAGATGCTTATTGCCAACCTAATCAAACAGCTGATTAGATATTTCTTTCGAAAATCAACTCGGGATCGCAGTTACAACAAAGTTCGAATGCGTTCACAAGTTTTTCAAAAGAGAACCGCTGCTCAAATGTTTTTTTTATTGTATCTAGAAGTTGTTCCAAAATTTGGGTTTTTTTTCTTACCAAAAGAACCTTACAGAATTTACATACGTTTTCATTAAAACTTTGGATCACAAGTTCAACCAGCATTGCCAGGATTCTTTCACAAATATAGTTTTAATTAAAAACTAATTTCCTTTCAAACCCCTAAAACACCAACAACATCTACCCAGAAAC
This sequence comes from Silurus aristotelis, assembly GCF_946808225.1. Classification (NCBI taxonomy): domain Eukaryota; kingdom Metazoa; phylum Chordata; class Actinopteri; order Siluriformes; family Siluridae; genus Silurus; species Silurus aristotelis. The sequence goes on from NC_139594.1 coordinate 16,111,478, forward strand.
CATTAGAAGTCTTCAGAAAATCTAGTAAACAATGCACATACTGATCCTTTCACTTATCGCTCTTGATGTTTACTACTTACACACAAGCTTTGATAGACAGCGAGGATCCTTTTGGAAATGATTAACATGCAGGCACCCGTTTTTTCCTAATATCCCCCCATTTTTCTCTCCAAATCACCGTCCAAATCCCATCCAAATCGCTTTCACAGATACACCCCAAGCCGTTGAAGTGCGTAATTTTAAACCGACACTTATGTTGTGCCACAAGGCAAAGTAACCCACTTGAAGGAAAGCGCTATCTACCCTCTACTGCATACCTGATCTTGGTTGCTTGAACGGGTTTCCTGTTAGTCGACCAGAAAACCAGAAAATTGTACTATTAATAATTTTTTAAATAATAATATCTTAAATGAATCAGCAGGAAGTCTTCAAAAGCTCTATTAAAAATTACGTAGTGAGTCTTTTATAAAGAAGTGTTCCCATAGTCATCAAAAATACACTATATTGCCAAAAGTTTGTGGACACCTTGACGTGTTTTTTAAGCATCGCATTCGCACATTTAGTCCCAATTTGCTTTTATAATCCACTCATAATCCTGCCACTCTTCTGGGAAGATGTTCCTCTAGATTTTGTAGTGTGTTTGTGAAGATTTGTGCTCATTCAGGTTAATATAGTCAGATACTGATGTAGGTGAGGTGTGGAGGTCTGGTATGTAGTCAGTTCTCCAATTCACCCCAAAGTTGTTCAATAGGGTTAAGGTCAGTGCTCTATAGCAGTTCACCACTTTAACCCATGCACAGAAGATCTACATGGGGTTTGCTTTGTAAACAGGGGCGTGCTGGAACAGGTTTGGGTCTGAAGGAAAAATGTCATGCTACTGCATCCAAAGACGTCCTAAACAATTGGTGTGCCTTCAGCTTTGCGATAACAGTTTGGGAAAGAACCACATGCAGTGTGGAAAGTCAGGTGTCCCAATACTTTTGTCATCCACTTCTGATGTACTTCTGACCAGTTACAGTACTTAAGTCTTGACTTAACTTCGTATTTTTACTCAGTATCAAACATATAAGCAACTTTTACTCTCTACTCAAAATTTACGATTCAATATTTGAATATGTAAATTACACAATGAGCGTCACCAATTACATTTTGCACCTCTGTTGAAGATTAACACTCCTCAACCCGCATCTGCGCGACTTTTTAGCCTCATTTTCAGTCCAAAAAGATCTTGGATGAATTCCATGCGCTTTGAAAACCAGCTTTTGTTGAAGTTGAATAAAAATATTGTCCCTCTCTGAGACTGAGAGCTGCATCACGGCAAATCACATTCAGCTCTGAATATTTGGTTTTATTTTATAAAAAATGATTTACTTTTATCTGATTTGTCCCTTGAATACTAATAGTTCTTCTTCCGCATGACATGATACTGTCATTTTATTGGTTAACTGACCCTAATGAAAGATTGTTTTACTACTTTGTCTTTTTTTTGTTTCATTCTGGCATGTTGAAGAGGCTGTTGTGTTGATCAATGCAGTGTTGAGGTGTACAATTTAAATTGTATTTAATGCAATAAAACCTCACAAATCAACTGTTTTGGAGTTTTTCACTAACACAAATCAAATACGTCACCACTTTGCCTCAAGTCATATTGAAATTGGTGACTTTTAAAGACTAAGCTACAATAAAGGAAAATGACCTCATTGCTACAATTTAAAATATATTTAATTTGTATTTCTTATAACAATAGTGAAAATGCTAAGCAGGTTTTCTGGCAAGAACCAAAAAAAAAAAAAAAAACCTTGGATGTCAAATCCCAGCTGTATGAAGTGAGATCTGCATTAGTGCAATACATTTTATGTCAAGTCTTTTGTCTCTCTTTGCAGGACATTTTTCTTTTTCTGCACACAATTAGAATTGCCATTGGAGGTATTTAATATTCAGGGTGGCGTTTCAGCATCGTTATTCCTCTCTGCAAGGCCTCAGAAGACAAATGGAATGACTTTTTGAATAATGCTTTTTCCATTTAGAGTGCTAATGAAGTTGCCATCATTAGTGTAGACAAGAATTAGTACACAATGACCCTTTCGCCGAGTATACGGAAGGGACGCGGTAATGTAAGTAATGCGATTATCACCCGAAGACTGTCCTTATAGTGCTGTCTAAATCTTTAGTCATATGCGCAAGTGTCTGGAATGATAAGGTCACAATTTATTTAGTATAAAACCAACAATATCGAAATAACCCAAGCTCATATATTGTGTATCCTGGATTTTGTGTCCAGACAAAGCCGAAAACCAAGCGCTTGCCAAATACAGGACACTAAACTATAAAATATGGATCACTTCACAAAAAAAAAGCATGCTTCAATGTTTGGACAAAATGATATTGTCTAAAGTCACAGGAATATACGGACAAAAGGTTGTGGACAACTGATCAATATATTAATAGTGAGGATGCCTGGGGTGCAGTCAGTGTTCCCATTCATCCCAAAGGTGTTCAATAGGGTTGAGGTCAGATCTCTACAGCAGGAGATCATCCACTCCAACAAATGTAAAGCATATCCTTATGGAGTTGGGCTTTGTGCACAGGGGTATCGTCATTCTGGAACAGGTTCGAGCAAATGTTATGCTACCACATCCTAGTGTCCCCACAGGTGTCTAGTCAGGTGTCCCCAATACTTTTGTCCTTATAGTGTAGTTCGGATAGTGTTTTATTTTTTGTTTTTAATTTCAGTGTATGCTCCTATTAGAATTTTGTTCACCATGAAATATTGTGGGGGGGGGGGGGGGGGGACAATTAAGCATGAGCAGTTGAATTTATCACTATGTGGAAAAAAATTTGAGCTCTGGATAAATGTATAATTTTTTTCCTCACAAAACACTTTTTTCGACAAACGAGGCAATGCATTATATATATATATTTTTCCGTCGTTTTCTCGTGATCACGACGTCATTTTCTCGCTAAAACAAAAGTTGTTTTCTCGTTGTCACGACATAACGGTAGTCGTTTTCGCGCCTTGTAACCTGTCAAACGCTAACACGCACAGAGCTATTTCAGTTCGAGCGAGTCCCTGATTAAAGTAAGGTGATCATCTATGATTCTGCGATTACGCTGCCTCTAGAACGTGCTCTTATGCCGAACACAGAAAAAATTAATTACTGATCGGAGAAAACAATATTTATTATATCGAGATCACGTGATAACGAGAAGACAACTTTAGTTATGACAAGTTCATGAGAAAACCACGTTATGACAATAAAATTTGGTCCAGATCACGAGAAAACAAGAAAGAAAATAATATTATAATTTATGGCCCCTTAGGACTTTCGTATGTTTAAATATTAGAATAAAATTAAACAAAAAAAAACTGCAGTGCCCATATTGTATTGTCTGATTTAAACCTTACCAACTGTAATTCATTAAAATAACAATAAAGCCACTTTACTCAAAATGGACTCAATTCAGACATGTGCGAACATGTATTTAAATATGCATTAAGTCCTTTAGTATGGCTGTAAACAAATGAATTTGCAGCCCATATTTTAGTCAGGATTCCTTTGGTTGTGTACTTGAGGTCAGGAGAAGATCAAGGAAACTCTATAGTCGGAAAAGTACTTTTTTTTTAATGAGAAAACAATAAAGCTTCCTGCAATTTTCTTACTTAAGAACAAAACTTTTGAGAAGGTTGAATTTGATAAAAGCGCAGCCTGAAAACTACCTCCGCAACCTTATTGCTGCTCTGCTCGACTATCCGAGCCAGAAGATCTAAATCATGAGACAAGCAAGAATCCCAAGCTTATAACGGATAAGCCGCGGCCTGACAGCTCGGCACTGTACATCCACACCCTTCATGCTTCACTGTCGGCAGATTACAAAAGAATCAAGACGTACTGGAGGAACATCTGCTGCGGTGTTTTCTTTGACAATGAACGAGGTGTTAGGAATGAGCACAAAGAGATGGAGCATAAAATTGTTTTACCTTCTTGCTAGATTTGGAGTAAAAAAAAACAAAAAAACAACAACATTCATTAGGAAGAGACACCATCATTTCCTGTCATCCTTAAATCAATAGTCTGGCCAAAAACTACATTTACATAATTACGTTTTTTTCCCCTCACCTCACATGTAATCAATCAACCGGGACACAAACTTTTCTCTCACCACTCGTGTTGAATTTTGCACTTTGTGTATTCTGTACTTAGTCATGCACCTGTTTAGAAATAAGCTCAGTAAAGGCAAGTAAACGTGGATGGCCATCAGGGCCAGCATGGTCTTCTCTGCTCAATCAATAATTGGGAGAAAGCCAGAGCGAGAAAGTGTGTATCTGTTCTTGGAGTTAAATTCTAGGGCGGCCATGTTTGAGAGCCTTGTTTTTCGGGTGGAAATTTAAGTCCCACAGTGACTTGACACATTCCACTTACATTTTAAACCATAAAGTTAAAAAAAAACAAAACGATGTAATTTCCTGTATGGGAATTCAGTAAGCATCGATGTCCATTGATTTTTTTAAGGGGTGTGATGTCTAACGTCTTAAAAATGGCCGACTTTCTTAAAAGTGTCCTGACATCTATAGTGGACAATGTCAAAATTTCACAGTGTGAAGAGTTTACTCTGCACGTACGAGGTGGTCTCACAGTCACAGGGAACACCTCAAGTCAGTGTGCCAAAAGACATTGTCCTGTGCACATCGGGAGCTGTGAAACCGGTGCTACACTGATAACGTGTCTGTAATTCTGACCACGTGCGGAACCCGGCATCAAGCTCTCAGCTCCTGATACACGATCCGCACCCACCCAGCTCGCCAGATTTGCCTCCTGCGGACTTCGTCCTCGAAGATGAAGATCCGGCTCAAGGGTTTTGACACCACTGCGGATATCCAGCAGGAATCGCAGAAGGTGTTTGACATGCTTCGAAATTAAGACTTCCAGGACCTGTTCCAGAGATGTCAGAAATGCTGGGAACGTTGTATTGCTGTGCAAGGGAACAATTTTGAAGGTGATATTGCGTAACCATAGATAAATAAAGTACATTCTTGTAAACATATTAGCTCTGAAAATTGGGTCCACCTAGTATTTCTTCAGTCGTAGTGAAGAAGCACAGTTCAGTAAATTAATAACAGTTCAAACAAAGTCACAAGCAGGCTGCAATGATAAATCTGAACTCCAAAATATATTCAGATTAGAAGCACCTCATGGTTCTGGCTGATCTTTCTCTCACATCCGTTACTTGCTCATATAGAGTGGTTAACACATTGACATTAGTACAAAAATAAGCATTCTATTTGCTGTGTACATGGACCTGCGCCCCAGCGCCATATTCAAGGAATAATTGACAAACCTTCTGATGCTTTCAAACAGAATCGTGTGCCCCTGCAATTCCTAACTAATATATACAGTAAGAAATGCACTGTAATTCTGCTGGTACATAATGCAAACATGCAGAGAACTTAAGACGGACTTTAGACATTACAAACATGTTTGTGGGGGCAAAGCCTGAGTAAAGAATGCCAAAGGACTGAATATTACTAGGGGCAAATTCGATGACACAGAACTGAAAGACTGTTAAAAACGTACATATTGCAAAAAGTACTGTGAAATCAAGTAACTAATACCCGTGATGAGGTTGCCATGGTATTGAGGTACGAGGGGACACTCAATCACAGCTTGTCAGAGTTTTGAGTCGATGGGTTTTGCGCTAATGAGTGTGAAGGAGTTTTACTGAAGCAGGATTCAGAAAGAAGCAGGATTCAGCAATTAATCTAAACTGATCAGCTATAACATAAAAAACACTGCCAGGTTTAGGAAACAGCATTGATTGTAAAGTTACAGTGGGGTCCATGTACCTTCAGGTCATTTAATTTTCATTTTCTAGCTTCTTCGTCGATGCGCAAAAAAAAAGAAAGTCTGAGCAAAACTAAAACAGAAAAATGCTTGATTATTTATGTCTTATTGAAGAACTGCAAAAGCAATACATAAGAGTAGTTTTAGATCAGAAGTGGGCGGGGCTTATACGGCCTATAATGCAGCGTTCAGCACAACATACTTTTTTTTTTTTTGCTGAAAACCCCCACTGTTTCCACATATTTACACACCAAGTACTCTAACATTCTAACATCATATTAAGGGGAGGTTCCATTGTGACAAACCTGTTTGATTTTCCTGCTACAGTAGTCTGGATCCCCTGGTTAAACAAAAAGTCGTAATTCTTCTGTTTTGGTTCTGGAGTATTATTCAAAAAAAAATATAAATCTAAAATGGTCCGTTTTTATATTGTCCTTCTAAAATGAAAAAGGCCCGTTATTTTTATTTTCTTCTAATACTCCAGAACCGAACCACTGAAAAAAAAAAGTTTTTCCCTTTTCTCCGCAGATGTGCGTTAAAAGAAAATCGAAGGGAAACTATGGAAGAGGGCTTGATTTGTTTTTGTCTACTTGCAGAACCTCATGGTTCTGGCTGATTCTTTCTCTCACATCTTCGACTTGCTTATATACATATACAATAAAAGAAAATTGCTTGTATAAGGTAGGCAACAACCTCTATAAGCCGTATGAGCTTGGCCCACTTCTGATCTGAAACATGAATTGTAAATTCTAATTCTAATTGTGCACATATATATATATATATATATATATATATATATATATATATATATATATATATATATATATATATATTACAATTTGAATTTACAATTCATGTATTACATAACTATAATATTAATGAACATATATTTATTTCCTTTAGCATATTTTCATGATATTTTCAAAGGTTTTGGCTATGAGCTGTTCATTCTGTGCAATAAAACTGAACTGAATAAATAATTCTGGTAAACATCTTTATATTCTCTTTGCTTTGTCTGAATGTAAATGATCTGTGTGTTGTGCTAGGATTTTTTTTTCTTACAGGTTGGATGGTTGCCAGATATTTACATGGTCATTTATGAACATTGGTGTGAACACTAATTGTAGCAAACCCTTACTTTTCTTAAGAACTTTGTACGATTTCAGAGCATTTTAGCGACATGAATTTCCTTTTCCATGTGTGCGTCACACTAACTAGTGGGGGCGGAGTTAAAGGACTATACCGCATGGGGGCGGAGTTAAAGGACTATACCTTATGGGGGCGGAGTTAAAGGACTATACCGTATGGGGCCGGAAGAGACCAAACAAAATGGAGCTCAAAAGAATAACCTTATTTACTATTTTCTTAGAGTTAGTTACACTAATTAGTACCACAGATTGCACCACAGCCAGTGTGAAATGTACCAAATGAAAACCTGCAAGACTCGATATGGAGTAGTCATATGACCCAGCTGTTAAACCTTACCTGCCAGGTAACTACAGATAGTTGAATTTCTTCTTAGAGGAGTTAATATAGCTTTGAGTAAGCACCAAATGAGGAACTCAGCTTGAAATATAAATGAAAAGAAACTGATTTGCAGTTATGTTCTCAGGCAAAGCATTTGTCCTCTATAAAAGGTGCAAGACGGCAGATCTGTTGGAGTTAATAACAATCAAGAGAAACATAGTGCTTTATTAATGCATACTGCTATCCATTCATTAGAGTGGCTCACAAGGGTGCTTTAGTTTGATTCAATGAATTCCCAATGTCAGACTTGACCAACTGCATACACCAATCTATTTCAGGTCTGTTCAATGACCTCGAACATCAAAGCCAGAAGAAGGTGTTGGTGCTCCAAAACATAGTACACAAGCATGCCAATGAACATCCCCAGCAATTACCTACCTGGGCTCCCTCACTCTGGTCACCCTACACTTCCTTTATAAAAGAAGCAATACCTTCTACAGTAAAAAAAAAAAAAAAAAAAGGCTAACACCTATTAATCCATCAGCTGCAAGGGTAGTGGGTGAAACTCTATCGCCTTCTGATCACTTTGATTTAGGATCAACGATAAAGTAGCCGGCAGCTGAGGTACAGATCGCCCTGCAGCTTTATTTCTTTTTCAAAGGACAAGAGAAGAACAAGGGCAGCTGTGCTGACAGAATTAAAAAACTGTAAACGGCTGCATTTCAATGAAACACGCCAGATTTGTGCAAGAGTCCACTTTGCCGTTGGCATGGCCAGGATAAAATCACTTAAACAGCTATTAAACTCTCGCGTTGGAACGTCACGGAAATAGGCTCGAGGTTAGAATTCGTGCAAACATGGCAACGTTGTATTTTGCTTTTGGCAAAATAGTACTCAACCAAAAACATTTCATTAAAGAAAACACGATTTAGTTATAATTCAATAATACAGTTTCGATATTATTTAGAAGCAAAGACAAGGAATAAATCTAATTAAACAATTGCAAAACCGCCTTTTATTGAGACAGCGGTAAAGTATGACATCATCTAGAGTTCAACTTCTCAGCAGATCCGCTGAACTCCTCCATTTCAAACATTATAAACACTTCCTTGCTGAAGAAATCAGCGAGTTATAAATCTACCAAGCGACATATTCAGTGTTCCTACTTTAAATTAAGTGAATCCAATGCAACATTACAACAACTGCTCTGTCAGGTGTGGCTTAACCCTGGATACGAGGCATGCTTAACCTTACTGCGTCATTAAAAATAGGGCGGAGCCAAACTATACCTCCCCATCCTGACCTCCTGCTTCAGAGGAAATAAGTCCACACATAGAAAGAACTTCAGATGAACTTTTAATGCTAGTAGTGAAAACTATGAGCACAGGGTTTTTCTAATCTTGCAGATAAACATCAGGACTTTTTTCTGTTCTGGCACAAGGTAGTAGAATGAACTTCCCCTAGAAGTCCAAAGAGCTGAGACACTGGCTATCTTCAAACGACGGGTAAAGACCTTCGTCTGCCTGTAACACAAGCTTATTTTCCCTGTTTGTTTTTTTGTCTTTCTGCATTAAATAAAAAAGTATGCTATAATTCCTCCCAAAAGAATCTTGGGCTGATGGTATTATAAATTTGCAACCTATTGAACCAGTTTTGATGAAGCCATTAATAGAGAGCCCTTTTATATGTCGCGGCGGTATGAAAAAGTTTCAAGACTTGTTTTGTAACGCGCCATTTCCTCAAAACAGTTCTGGTTTCTGAACCCACCCTACTAGCCATATTTGGCTCCTGCAGACTTTGCCCTCTTCCCAAAGATTAAGCCTGAATAGCAGAAGGTGCTTGGCATGCTTTGAAAAGAGGACTTCCAGGACATATTTCAGAAGTGACAGGAACTTTACTATACTAACTGGGGTGGTGGTAGCTTAGTGGTTAAAGTGTTCAGATGCTTGTGAGTTCAAATCTCATCACCACTAAGCTTCCACTGGCTGGCCCTTGAACAAAGCCCTTAACTCTCAATTGTTTTTTTTGTATGAATGAGATAAATGTAAGTCGCTCTGGATAAGGGCGTCTGCCAAAAGCCATAAATGTGAAGTTGGAAATTTAGTCGAATATTTAAAAGCCAAAAATGTAAATGCACAAAAAAAAAAAATGCCTGGGGTTTTCGGTCAAAAATCCCATGTGTTTTTACTAAATAGAACTGCAAACCCCATTAGGATTGACAACTCCCATTTTTATTTATTTAAAGAAATTTCTTTCTTCCAGTAAATACAGCTCATTTGTCTGCATGTCATATTACATGTCATAAAGTAAAAAAACGCTTAGAAAACTTGCACAAGAGGGAGGCAAAATAAGGTATGAAAAAGTTACCTGTGTCAGCATCCTTCACCTCTTCTTTGTTATGCTCCTCATGCCATTGCATGGTTCGGTAGTAACTGAGCATCACCTCCCACAATGCTTTGCACAGGTCAGTCAGGCAGGGGATGTAGCTGTCTGGAGTGATGTGCTGGTGAGAGAGAACGCAGAGCATCAAGCAGATTCAAACAGCTGCCAGCCACTTCAACTCTTCGGGGGAATTTCCCTAATGCACAACTCACTGACAGACACACGGATAACAAAAGGCCAGAAAACATGCAGCAGCATTCTTGCCATTTTATTACATATATAACTATCAAGCAGTCAACTTTTTCCCTTTTTTCTGTCCCGTATACACTCAAGTGTACCTAATAAACTCCTACCTCCGTGTTAGAAGACGTACAACTGCAACGGAGGTCATTATTTTCCGGATGCTTGCTCGAATCATCTACAGAACCTTGCTTGAAGGTCAAAGGACACATGCTCATTTGGGAATTGTTTGTTTTTTTTACACTTCTGGAGCTGGGAGGTTTTCAAATAAATGTGCACTGTTCTCTCTGCAAGCTCATTTCACAGCTCCTTGCATTCTCTATTGAAAATATCATGTAGGACATGACTGGTGAAGAGGTCCATACATTGTTAACATGGAAAACAAAAAAACAAAAAAAACCCCACAACATTTTTTTCACGGAATGGACATAATGACTCCAGTTCTATAATAAATAAAAGATCATACAGATTGAACTTATCTTTACCTGCAAAATCTTTTCTAAGTAGCTGAGTGTATAAGCAGACTAGTCCATATTATAGTGTAGTCAAAGATTTACTGTTGCTCATGTGACCTAATGATGTGTTGATATGTGTACATCTAAATATTAGGACACTCAATGGATTTAGGACTTACATCATAGGACATTACATTACACAAAACAAGCAGTGTCGGACCAAGTGGAACACAAAGCACTCAATATACACTCACTTTAAAAGAAAATTGTTTACATTTAGCTACCGTAGGTAATCAGCCAATCAAGTGGCAGCAATGAAATGTATAAAACAGGGCTTTCGATCGATTACAATATTGAATATTGAAATAATGATTTAACTCATGAGTGATCGTAATTTAATCGCCCATTTTCATCTGTTCTAAATGTACCTTTAATTATTATGGCAGACGGAAAATTTATTTTAGTACACATGCACGATGTCTGAGCATCAGCAAAATCTGAGAGTAATAAAATAAATCATATTCAAATATAAGAAAAGAAAAAGAGCTTCAGTAAACATGGAATAAAAATGTGCCTCACATTTTAGCAGCCAACAAGTTTCTGTGATTTGGATAAAATCATCTTAAACTAGTACTTAATAGGCTCAAAATTCAAAACATTTGATTTTGGAAAAAAAACGCTGCCGTACTCCCACCCGGAAAGTCCAATCTGCTGTCTGGGCGGCCCGACATGGAGTTTGTTATGTCTCGAACCACAACATGGCCGACTCATCTATACACACATTTCTCAGCCCAAATGACAGCTACATGCAGGGCTTTCATCCAGGTCTTTTTTTATTCTTCCTCCAATTAAGGCAGTGTATATGGAAAAGCTTGGTTGAATTACAGTCTCAGGCTGGGTTTTTAAGAACAGAAATGGCACAGAGCAATATGGCCTCCAGCTGTGGAAAAACTAACATCCACAAAGCTAAAAATGAATCACACAGATGAGAACACGGCTCTTTTTTTTTTTGCCTTGCAAATTCGACCTGATCTGCTCATATTCTGCAATATTTTAGACCCTAGTGACAAATCCCAGTTTCTTGCTTCCAATCTGTTTTATTGAGAAAACTGTGAGGAAGTGCACAAAATGTAGCGCAGGAACATTTTCGATCGGATCGCCAGCTAAAACACACCGCTGATGCCAGCAACTATAAAAACGGTCCGTGAGATTAATTGAGCACTTTATCTGTTTGTTCTTTTTTGATGTACTATCAAAGTAATCTTGTTCAATCTGGAAAAAAAAACCCCGATGAAACCATCATTCAATTTAAGATGAATGTGATCTACGATTACACACCCAAAGTCTGAGTGGATGAAATAAATCGGATTAAGTCTGACCTGTACATAGTGACTGCTTGCGTTGGGAATATATTATCACCTGTGAACATTTTCACAGCTGCAGATACACAAGCTTGCATGAATCAACCGTGCAGATTCCAGCTAATGCAGAAAGCTATAACTTAACATTAAAAGGATGACAGGAGCAAAAGACAATAACATTCACACCAGCCAAAACATTGCTATTTTTAAGTTGTTTGGTATGTCGGGGTAGTGTCCTTTGTTTACATCTAATCTCCTTGCTTTGTCTAGTAGCCAAGAAGTGTTTCATGGAGTCTGGGAGGTTACACTGGCATTGATTCTACGATTACAGGGCAGGAAGTAGAGTTTGGCAAGACTGAGGAGAAATGGAAAGGATCCATGCGAACCGCACGATCAATCTCTCAGCTTTGCCAGTCGACTCATTGCTCATGGAGGACCATTAGGTGTTTTGTGTTAGGAAATTAAGATTTAGAGGTCCAAGGTTGTAGATCTGATCTTAGAACCCTCGTCTAATTGGGACTGCTAAATTTTGTCAGGTGTTGAAAGACACAGTTGTTGTATTGGTGTGGATTCTAAGAGTTCTCTAGAAAGAACTGGGCATCTTACTGACCAGGTGCGTTCCTATTTTAAGCTGATTCACTCATTTAAATGCTTTAACGGGCAAAAGAAAGAGAGAAAAAAATAAAAATTTTGCTACCATCAGCATCAGCGGAATTGCAGTGCCAGCAGACCAATGCGCAGGTCTCCTCAATCAAAGCCAACTCTCTACAAAGTAACCTTAATGCATTTCCACTGCAGCCCTGAGGAAAGATTCAGCAGGGAGAAAATCTGCTCTAGGTTTCAATAATTCCCAGCCCACTTGAGACATAAAAAAAGATTAAGAATGATACCTGAACTGCATGGGGTAGTCATACATTCAAGGATCTTTGGGCCCCTTGTGTCAGGTGAACAAATTAGTTGTGGACCGCCAAGACAAATAGCCATTCACATCTAATCCGCGTCTCAAATGCCGGTGACCACTTGTGGTGCTGGATACACAAAGGAACACTAGTCCTTACTTAGCAAAAGTAGGAAATACCACAAACAGCAGGGCTGGTGAGTGGGTGTAAAGCAGTAGAACAAAAGGACGAAGGTATGAGGCGCCTCATTTCTTCCCCCCGCACTCTTCCGTAGAATGAAACAGTGGCAGCTCAGCTGTAAAAGCATTGGACAAAAGTCGTAAGTTCAAAACACTGCAATGCAAAACCGCCACTGTTTTGCTCCGGAGCCAAACCCTTAAACCTCATTCTGCTCAATTTCCTGTACTTCGCTAAAGTTACTTTGGACAAAACCAACCAAATGAAAAAAGAAAAAAATTTACATTTATATACAATACAATCAGCCACCACAAAAAATAAATCCACCTGCCCAATATTGTGTAGCTCCCCCTTTAAAAAGAAAGGGGGAAAAAAGCTGTCCTTTGAGGCTGTCCTTTCAATGCATGGATCCAGAAGAACTTTAAAGATCCACTGTGGGATCTGGCAGCAAGATGTAAGCAAGTTAAAAAGTGGGGCCTCTTGTTTGTCCATCGCATCTCACAAACGCCCAATCGAATGAACTTAGAGGCCAAGTCACCATCAATTCTTAGTCATGTTTTCCACCCGTAAACAATTTTTTGCTTTGTACAGTAGCAGCGAGCGTATTGCTGCAGAAAGGATATCTTTCTCTAGCTTCAAAAGGTTGGTGACCCCTGGTATAAATGGTATGAGGTAAAAACTCCTTGACAGGTGCGAGTGTGTTGATCAGTGTTATTCACTTAAGCCTGTATATTTAGCTACTCATAACACTATACTAGTACAATGTTCTATAGCAGGGGGTCACCAACCTTTTGAAACTGCAAGCTTCTTCTGGGGTACCGATTAAACTGAAGGGCTACCAGTTTAATACAAACAAGTTGAAATAACATACAAGTTCTGAAATATCAAAATTTGCTTAACTTACCTTTAATTATATGTTATTAATAATAATTATTGATATTTATCTATATCTACTCTTCTATATTTAAATACTGTCATTTTCAAATTCACACCAATGCAAGTGTTAGATGCAGCTCACTGGTAAGTGGCGCTATGGTGAGCTATTTTTTTTTTTTAGAAAAGGCCATGTTGGTGACCCTTGTTCTATAGTGTCATTCAATTTTCTCAGTAATGCAAAATTTACATTATTCAAGCAACTAGCATAATATAGAGTGTTTTTTCGTAGATTTAAAACCATGCGGTTCTGAATAAAGGGTTCGGCTAAATGCTGTGATTCGAAATACCACCTAAATCTGTGCTCCACACTGCATGTTAACTGCAGAATGATTCTTTAGCATGCACCTGAACTCGTGTGTATAAGAAAGATTGACAGCCCCATGTAGCTCCACATCAACTAAATTGCTTGATGAGCTCCTCTAACCTTCAGACGTGTCCTTTGCCATGATTCACTGAGGAACAGCGCACTAATCAACACATCACAATCATGTACACCGCCTGATTCTTAGAAACGTGATCGTGCAATTAATGTTTTTTTTTAAAAAAGCCCTGACCTTGAGCTTCAATTCGAATCCGGTGACCTCTTAAAGCTCGAAACGTTCGAAACATACATGTACCCATACGGTCCTGTGTCCCTATAGGAATTCTTTATAAAGATCTAATCAGGGCTATACAGAAGGGTGACGGTGAGTGGAAGCATTAAGTCTCTTTTACATGGCACCTCTGATTCATGCTAAATCTTAACGATGCAGCTCGTGTTCTCGCTTATCAGTAGACGTCAATGCGGCCCCATTGCTGAGCTAACGCACAGAATTAATCAAATGTTCTCTTGCCTGGCGAGGCAGATATTTCCCAGCAAACCACGTATCGCTCTGTGAGTAGCGTTCATATCAGTGGTAGGACAGGAGCATCCGAGACATGTCATCCGAGCAGCAATCAGCTCAGAGTTATAAATAAGTTCCAATCAAGCTTTCCACTGTGGTGGAGGAAAGTCTGAATAATGATACCAACAAAGGCATTTTTATATTTATTGCTATTGAAATCAAAACATTTACTTATGCATATTTATATGGTTGGTGGGTGAATCTACAGAAAATTTGGCTACGCTAATTAAGTAGAATTCGACCAAAAGTGGATTTTCCCAATACCGATAGCTGGGTTGGATCGTACTTGCCCGATAATCGATTTACCAACCGAGTTTTTAAAATGGATCCTGGATAAAAAACAAACAAACAAACAATTCAGTTTGTTTACTCGAGTTATGTGTACTTCTGTGTTCAGTTTGTACACAGAAGTACACATAACTCGAAACAAACAACACAAAAGGCACATGTGCAACATTCAGTGCAAGAGAAAAAAAAGGATATAATAATATAAATTATAAATAATAAATAGGGCGCTTTCCATGCAGCGCGCAGTCTCGCGTGTATAAACAAACAGCGCTCTCGTGATGACAGCGGACCGGAAGCCTGAAAAACTATCGGTATGGATCTTTGTCAATAGACGATAGTTCTAGCAATCCACTATCAGTGATTCGACCTCCATTAATAACTGATGGAAATTTTATTTTGAAAGCCAACCTTTATTATTACCGTAATTTCCGGACTATTAAGCGCACCCATATATAAGCTGCACCCACTGAATTTGACAACGATTTTTATTTTTAACATAAATAAGCCGCACCTGTCTATAAGCCGCACTTACACACACATACACTGAAACTAATGAACTTTAATGAAAGACAGTGTCTGTTACATGGCTTGTATCTAAACAGCAGCCTACCAAGAAAGTCATTGTTCACTGTCTTCCTCCTTCCTTTCACAACAATTTCTCAACAAGTTTCTTTTGGCATCATCGTGCGTTTTAAAATCACCATCGGTGAAGCTTTTCTCCCGATGCCGTGCAGCTCAGAACACAGGTGAAGTGTGTTTTTTCATGCCCGGTTGTTTTCAGCGTGACGAATGATTTGCATTTCCTGTAGACAGTCCGAGTGAGCGGCAGGTCAAACGTCAGAGGAACATCATCCATATTTATGATGTGGTGCGGCCCGATTCAGTGGGAGCGCATCTGATTTAATATAAAGAGTCTCATTGGTTCACCTGAACCCATTCAGCAATTTCATTGGTCTAATGTTATGAAATGAATGGGGCTCAGTTTTTTGGTTTGAAGCTTGTGAAACAGGGAAAAACCCCGGAAAAATGCATAAATTAGCCGCTTAATTGTTTAAGCAGCGGGGTTCAAAGCGTGGGAAAAAAGTAGCGGCTTATAGTCCCGAAAATACGGTATATTTATTATACAGATATGATATGAGTAAAAAATATTTAAAATAACATTTTCTAAATCTGTCTCTGCTATTGTTCAGAGGGCCGTTCCAAATGTGGGGGCGAGACCTATTCGGCCAGTGGGCCATAGTTTGGGGTCCGCTGATCAAAATATGTTCAGTTTGTTCACATGACTTCGGCAGGTTGACTTTTTTTTTTTTAGAGCTCCTGTTTGTCTCGTGTGTCAGTTTTCATATATCGATCTAAGGTTTTGCCTTCAGGATTATTCAAACTGGATTAGTTTTACAATCTGGAGCACTATAAAGATCTCTGGGATTTTTTTGTATCCCTTGAAATGTGTTATGCCAGTAATTCTTTGTCGATTGTGCAGGCACACATCTGGAAAAGTTATTTTAGGATTTTATCTTCTGTAAAACGATCAGTGAGAATAACCTGAGGTGACGGACTCCCAGTACATCCTGTAGGAAAAGAGCTTTCCTACTTTTCTTACCCACTTAAGAAACCACAGGTCTGTTGAATGACTCTCAAATGAATACACACGTTGGCTCAGAATAAAACGACAAAACTATTAAATGAAGACATTTTAAAATATCTTGTCGGAGAAACAATGCTTCTGGGAACTTTAGGTATATACACACACAAACACACACTGTCCACTTTATTAGGAACATCTGTCAACCGGCACATTTAGGCAGTTATCTAATCTCTAGCACTATCACAATGCAGAGACAGGTCAAGAGCTTCGGGTAATATTTACATCAAACACCAGAAAGAAGACATGTTCTCCTGTGACTTTTATCCTGAAATGGTTATTGTTACCAGATGGGCCGGTTTGAGCATTTCTAAATCTTCAGTGAGAAAAAATGTGATCTCTGTGACTCTTACTTTAGCATAGTGGGTTGGTTTGAACATAGAAATTGCTGCTATACTGTGATTTACACACATTACATTACACCGACATTACAAAAAACATCCTACGTGTGGAGAATCTGCAGGCGAATAAGAAAATAAGGTTCGAGAGAAATGAAAAAGTGGTTTCAAGCTGCCAAGAAAGCTAAGGTAACTCAAATAACAGTGCTTTATAACGGTTGTGCATGTTGAGATGCTTCACCCAAGTTCGCCCAAACAGCTGATAATTAGAGGGGAAAAAACATACCTGGTCTTTTTTCTGTCCACATTTGATTCAGTGCTCATGATAGCCTCGGATTCTTGTTCTTGTTTAACAGGATCCCAATCACCTCAAGGTTTATATTAGGGATAGTAAGCTTTGCGTCAGTGCATCGGCATAATATCTACCGCTGTGATGCGTTGTTTTAAAAACGTGTGCATCAGATACACGTTGGCATTTGTATGCATAGTTTTGAACACATTTGCATCATTTTTATTAGATGCGCTCTACTTTTATTATTTACAAAGCGACCAATAATTTGTGACCGATATTTGATGTGTAGATCGATTTCTCGTCGCTTCACCGTTTTTCGAGCGTGTTCTCTCAGCACCGCTGCTGCTACGTGAATATGACAACACTACAGAGACCGAGGCGTGTCCTGAGAGTCACATAAAATACTGATTAACATGGCAGAGGTAGAGCTGCATCTTCCTGGAGACACAACAGAAAAAGAGCGTCTACAAAAGCGTGTTTGTGAAAGGGGTCATGTGTTAGAAGTCAGAAGGCACTTTAGTAAATTGATGATTTGCTGTCTGTTTGAGCCAAAGAAATAAAAGTGAACTCTCTGTACCATATTGAATTGCATACCATCATATTTTTCCATCGAATCGCAGTGTATTGAATCGAATCGCACTGCATCGGGATGCGAATCGCAGCGGATTTAGTTATGGAGATGCGCAGTTTATGGAGATGTAGTTTATAGTGTTTCGTATTCTGAGATGCGTTTTCTTCTCACCACAGTAAGAAGCACTTATTTGAGCTACTACAGTCTGGTGATTTTTCTCAGATTTGACCCCACAAACATCTAAAGATGTACCACTTAATGTAGAGTGGACTTCTTTGAACATTCTTTGAATCCTAAGTTCCTCAGGAGCTCCTGGTACCACAACATCAACTGACTATAAGACTGTGGAATGGACGTTACTCATAATCACACACTCCGGTGTTCATGTTAGTTCTCACTCTGCTATGTTCTGTATTGTTTAAAGAGTTACAATCACACACTTGATATCACCCAAATGAGGATGTGTTCCCCTTTTGAGTCTGGTTCCTCTCAGGGTTTCTTCCTCATAACCTCTAAGGTAGTTCTTTTTTTGGCCACAGTCGCCCCAGGCTGGTCATCAGGGATTAATACACATCATTCACTTATATTCTAATTTATTGTTTTATAATTCTTAATGTCCATTGTGAAAATAGAAATAAACTTAAAATCTCTCATTAGTCTGCCAAGACTCTACACAGGATGTTTTTTTGTTTTTCGCGCCACTCTGTATAAACTCTAGCAACTGTTGTGTGTGGAAAAAAGGAGATTTCTTAGCAGTTTCTAAAATATTAGACCAGCCCCTCTAGTTTCAAGTAAATACCACAGTAAGTACCACAGTAAAAGTCACATTAGGTGTGTTTACATGGAGCATGTAATCGGTTTAAAAGAATCCGAAAGAAAAATGCTCCATATAAACACCTTATATTTGTAATGGGTTTGAGAGGGGTGGGACAAACCTTTCTATAAACCGCACAAAATATAAATTCTGCCATGTAAACATGTTAACCAATTACTGCCGTTGATAAGAGCCATTGGCTTGAGACACGGGTCCTCAAATCTGCGATTTCGAAAGTCTCCTGTTCACCTGGAATCCGTATCGGATCTTGTATCGGCTCATTCCCTTGCAGAAATTGTAGCCAAACTTTTGTCACTTTTTTCTAGATATTAATTTGCCACAACATGGTTTTTCCACACAGGTTCCGCGTCTGTGTAAAACAACCGCGACACGCATAATCAGGGGATGAGGGCGTCTACCAAAATGCCATGAATGTAAACATGAATATTCCCTGAATCTCTTGACTTCTATTAGCAGGATTTCTGCGTCTCGTGCTGCTACATGACTGGCTGACTGGCATCAAGTGGTAATAATAAAGTTCGAAACAAGGGGTTGAAAATGAAAATAAGGTGTATTGTAGTACGCCCAGGCTTATTAGCATAATCATAACCTCCCCTTCCTCCGCTTCGATCTCAGTGATTTATGCACCGATTGCCTCATTGCCCCCTCATAGCACGTAATCGCTACACAAACGGTAATAGCGCATGATCATGGATGGAAATTTGATCCCGTTCAAACTGCACGCTCGCGTCTGCTTCTTTCTTTTCCAAATTATTTTTACAGAACGTGTAACGTCGATCTCCTCCAGCGGAACATGGTAGGGAACATGCGAGACTTCGCTCAATAAGCGTGATGACTCGGACTCATGGCTAAATCATTAAATCAACCACCACTAATTGTCTCCAGATAACCTTTATTGGCTTGATACAGACACGCTCTAAGTCTATATTAGTTTGTGTGACAGTGTCTGGGTTGCCTGGTGGGGAAAAAAGCACCAAGAAGCGGGAACAAATGCAATTTTTCAGCAGGTTTTTTTTTTTTTTTTTTAAGGAAAAATTATGATTCTATTTGTTTGTGGCATCGAAATTACTGTTTGTGACTGTATGAGAGATCTTAACATAGTCAAATCTGTATGAACACTGGTAATGGGAGAAAAAGAAAAGAAATAAATAAAAAGGTGATGATACAGTGCCTCTCGAGCACAGATGTTTAGGGGTCTTGCTCAGGAGCCCCAGAAGTGGCAGCTTGGCGATAATGGGGCTTGAACCCAGTACCTTTCAATCAGTGAGACAAAGGCTTTAAAATAGCACTTCCCCGTTGCATTTAATTCATATATTATGTCAATGGCAATGATTTTTCGATATAAAGTTATATTTTTGGTAAATCTTTTTGATTGATTGGTTTCACTTAAAAGGCAAAACCGTAAAACTATTTAAATTAATTTTAGTTATCAGGTGTTATGAGCCAGTTTATGGCCTGTTAAAAAAGAAAAGAAAAAGAGGGAATAAAAGGGATTCATAAATGTGATGTAAAATGCTCCGTAAAAAGCTTCTATTCCCGATTAAAAGCCTTCATGCGTCCTTCAATTCCACGGAGCCGAAACCTGACGCGGCTTGGCGTGCCATTCGAACGGACAAAGCGACTTCTACAGCCGATCTGCTTTACAGCTCATCTCTGAGTGATTAAATCATCATCGGGGAAAAAATAATCAATATCAGACCAGCCTACTGAGGGTGAGCTTTCAATTACAACATTGTGAATGACTAAAGAGTATCTGAGGCGAAGCAGTGGCTGTGTGGAATACAGAGTACACTGAGCAGATGTTTGCCTCAGATCACAGGCTGAGGAAAGAACGCAGGAGGGGGGAGTCGGCTAAATGAAATATGAGCAAACATGACCCATATTACAAACACACACACACACGCACACACGCACACACGCAGAGCTGTAATTGTAATGTTAAGCCTCTCTGTAGTTACTTACTACAGAATTGCAACTTTATCACACATTACATATAACTGTGTTGCATTATGGAATACGTGTGATGATATAACAAATTTAATGCCTTTTACTCATTATACAAACTGACAGTAAGAAGGAAAGAAAGAAAGACAGACATACAGACAGACAGACAGACAGACAGACAGACAGACAGAAAAGTCTGAACAATACTACTCCAGACAGAAAAACATAAAACGTAAAGACAGGAAAAAGTAAGGAAGGGAAAGAAAGAAAGAAAGAAAGAAAGAAAGAAAGAAAGAAAGAAAGAAAGAAAGAAAGAAAGAAAGAAAGAAAGAAAGAAAGAAAGAAAGAAAGAAAGAAAAAAAAAAGACAGACAGACAGACAGACAGACAGACAGACAGACAGACAGACAGACAGACAGACAGACAGACAGACAGAGAAAGAAAGGCAGACAGACAGACAGACAGACAAAGAAAGAAAGAAAGAAAGAAAGAAAGAAAGAAAAAAAGAAAGAAAGAAAGAAAGAAAGAAAGAAAGAAAGAAAGAAAGAAAGAAAAAAAAAGACAGACAGACAGACAGACAGACAGACAGACAGACAGACAGACAGACAGACAGACAGACAGACAGACAGACAGACAGACAGACAGACAAAGAAAGAAAGAAAGAAAGAAAGAAAGAAAGAAAGAAAGAAAGAAAGAAAGAAAGAAAGAAAGAAAGAAAGAAAGAAAGAAAGAAAGACAGACAGACAGAGAAAGAAAGACAGACAGACAGAGAAAGAAAGACAGACAGACAGAGAAAGAAAGAAAGACAGACAGACAGAGAAAGAAAGAAAGAAAGAAAGAAAGACAGAAAGACAGACAGACAGACAGACAGACAGACAGACAGACAGACAGACAGACAGACAGACAGACAGACAGACAGACAGACAGAGAAAGAAAGAAAGAAAGAAAGAAAGAAAGAAAGAAAGAAAGAAAGAAAGAAAGAAAGAAAGAAAGAAAGAAAGAAAGAAAGGAAAATAGACAGACAGAAAGAAAGACAGTCTGAACAAGACTACTCGAGACAAAAAAAAACAAAGCATAAAAAAAAGAAAAAGTCAGGAAGGGAAAAAAATTGCTGTCCGTGATGAAATCGTAGTGCTAATGCATGTAGTCAGAATAGCATTATTAGTCTCGAAACGTTTTGATGCCACCTTGTGTTTTATTTCACTTTCTTTCGTTGTATTGTAACTTTCATCTTCACCTTAATTTCACTGTGAGCAACTGCAACAAAACAATTTCCCTGTGGGATCAATAAAGTATTCTGATTCTGAAAAGACTCGTTATACATCGAAAGTGAGCTCGTAGAACACACTAACACACTGCTTCACGCAGCTCTAAATGTGAGAATCGATGCTTTCGCCGTTCCACGGTAGTCCTGATCACACCGATCACACGATGCTTTGGATCGATTAATCGCGCACGTCCTGCAAAAACAAAGCGATAAAAATGGACGGATCGAGATTGCGGCTCCTTTGATTGTGAATGCGGTGCTTCGTTTCAGGCCGATTGCAACCGAAGCTTTGAGAGCGAGGGGTAAGGAGCTAAGAGACGGAAAAAAAACCTATGATGTCCTTTTTAACCGCTCTATTCCTGTGCATTAACTCTGATTAATTGCTTTGTGACATGGCCATGAATGAGCCAGCATTTCTCGTCGCCTTCCACGGAGCGCCGGGCCGCCGTTCCCGTGTCTCTCCGTGCTCCAAAATGCAGACGGATGGGGCCTTGTGGTAAGCAGGAAAATCATTTCCTGCTTGTCTGAAGCACAAAAGTGGGGCGAGTTATTCATGAAGGCGCTTAACTACAGCTGAAGTCGTTTAGGAGATTACTTTCACCCGGAGCTCTGTGAAGCAAAGCGGCTAATCGAAAAAAAACAAAACTTTTTTTCAGGTGGGAGAGAGGAGTAGGAGGAAAGGGCTGGTGGTGCTTACCGTGCACAGATCCTTATACTGCATCTTCTGGAATTTAGTGTCAGCGTTGCCAGCGCACAGCTCCACGTATCCCAGCACCACCTGGAACACGGTATTGTGTATGGCCTGGGTGAAGTGCATGTGAAGCTGATCCATCGCCGTCTGAGAAGCAAGAGAAAGAGAAGAATAAATATCTGGGATATAAGCTGATACATGCTGATACACGTGCTAAATGCAGGAGGCTGTATATGTACATATACTTCATTAAACTACATGCTACAATATCATTTACACCTCACAACTTCACTGCGTAATTAAAAAAGGTGTGTTGATTTGCAAGTACAAATAGCCGACCTGATGACAGGTTTGTTATTTACGTTACGTCTCACCATCGTTACTCGGGCTGTTAGATGGCTGATTATAGCCTCTTCCTAATCAGCTTGATGAAGGGGAGCAGATTTTGGTTCATCTGTATTTAAATTAACTGGATGTTATTAAATGTAAAAATATACTACTTTCTTTTCGGCTTCTCCCGTTAGGGGTCGCCACAGCGGATCCTCCGCACGTTTGATTTGGCACATGTTTTACGCTGGATGCCCTTCCTAACGCAACCCTCCCCAATTTATCCGGGCTTGGGACCGGCACTAAGAGTGGCTGGGGATGGTTCCCTGACCGGGAATCGAACCCGGGTCGCAGCGGTGGGAGCGCTGCACCTTAACCACTAGACCACCAGGGGACCTTAAATGTAAAAATATATTGTACATTAATGACAAAATGAATAACAAAAGCAGAAAAAAAAAACATTAGCCACCTGTTAATATTGAGTGTATCATACTGTATATAAAAACTTTCTTTTCGGCTTCTCCCGTTAGGGGTCGCCACAGCGGATCCTCCGCACGTTTGATTTGGCACATGTTTTTATGCTGGATGCCCTTCCTAACGCAACCCTCCCCAATTTATCCGGGCTTGGGACCGGCACTAAGAGTGGCTGGGGATGGTTCCCTGACCGGGAATCGAACCCGGGTCGCAGCGCTGCATCTTAACCACTAGACTACCAGGGGTATATAGACTACCACTAGACTACCATACTGTATATACATTGTTAAAATATGCAATAAAATGTATTATGGACAGACGGACGAAAGGACGGACGGATAGATAAACTAGTAGATTGAATAGATGGATAAGATGAATAGATGGTTGAAGGGTTAGAGGGGATGGGTGACAGATTGCATGGATGGATGGATGGATGGATGGATGGATGGATGGGTAGTTTGGTGGATGGAACAATAACTAGATGAGTGGCAAAATGAAAAGATGAACGGATGGATGGATGGATAGATGAATGATGGATGACCGAATAAATAAATGGTTCATCAAGCAGATGGGTGGCAGGATGAATGGATTAATGGATGGATGGATGGATGGATCAATAAGTAGATGAATGGTAGGATGGATGAATATATAGTAGATAGGTGGATGGAACAATAACCAGATGAGTGGAAAGATGAATGGATGGACTGATTGATGGATGGATAAATAACTAGATAAGTGGCAGAATGGATGGATGGATGAGTAGACAGATAGGTGGATGGGTGGGTAAGTTGATAAATAGGTAGACCGATAGACGGGTGGGTGGGTCTTTCGATAAATAGGTAGACAGATATATGAATAGGTGGTTGGATGGATGGAACGATGGATGGATGGCAGGATGGATTGCTTAGTTAATGGACTGTTCGTAAAAGAATAATTTTAATAACAGCCCATAAACCTAAAAAAAAAAGATATTTGAGCAATGGTCCGTATTTATATGACACGACTAATGGTAAGTTCACACGTCTCATTTTAATCCGAACAGGTCACCAATTGCTTTCAGCTGCCAGTAGGCAATTTTATGACTAGTTGCCATAGTAACTTTTACCCGTGTGTGACAACTTGCATTCCACTTTTGAAAACAGATCAAGAGACGAATTAAACTCTACTGGGAATTCGTAGCAAAGGTCGCTCAATAAAAACGCATACAATTAAACTTTTAGAAAATGTTTTAATGCTGGACATATCCAGATGTGGTCACCGATGGTCACTCATGCAACAGGACGTCACCATGATTCTATTTGAAGAGCATCTAACACCTTTCTGTTCCCATCTCTTCGCTGCAGCTCTAACACTTGGGATAAGTAAAGTGTTGACACAAACCTTTTCTATAAAACTGTTACAGCACGATCTCCATTCAGCTTTAAATCCAGGTTTGTTTTTGTGTTGTTGCTTCACAGCTCCAGGGGTTTGATTCAGGAACTTAGGTTACTGTGGAGTTCCTGCGCAAGTTCTCCCCATGGGATTCCTCCTGCTGTCCAAATCATGCTTCTGGGTAAACAATGCCTTCCCTAAATTATCTCTCTATGTGTCTCTATAAATGGATGGATAGAAAAGGTAAATGAATGAGTGTATGTATGGGTCAGTGAATAAATGTGTGTGAATAGATGGATAGGTAAATAAATGGGTCAATAAGCAGATGGATGGATGGCTGGAAGGGTGAATGCATGGCTGAGTGGATGCATGGATAAATTAATGGATGGAAAGCTGGATAGTTGAATGTGTGAATAGAGAGATAAATTAATGAGTGGATGGTTGATTCAATGAATGGAAAAGTGAACGAATGAGTGGATGGATAGATGGATGGATGGATGAGTCAATAACCGGATGAATGGGAGGATAAATGGTTGGATGGATGCATGAACAAATGGGTCAATAAGCAAATGGGTGGCAGGATGGATGGATAAATAGTTTCGACATATAAACGTGGAGTTCGCACAGTGGCCTATGATGAACTCGTATTCAACAGAGTGTGTATTCCTGCCTCACGCCGTCTCTACGCACAAACTCCCGAAAAAAAAGAACGTACTGAAGACGAATGAATAATGTGACATGTATATTTACAGGTACTTTGATTTTAAGCCAGATTTTGTGAGCAACCTGAAAGACGAAGTGAATTATGCAGATGCAACGTAAAATGTATCCATATTCGAGAATAACGATTGTGAAGCGCAAAGATTTTTCACAACCTGAGTAATAAAACACGACCGTATTTTATTCGCTCACCTGCAAATACAACAAAGTGGAAAAATTCTCCCTCGGCGTCTGTCTCGCTATAACTTTCGACCGCACACTCAATGACCCGTTATTCATCAGCGTGGAAAGGAGGCCGGATTCGAGGGCCAAGAATGTAACTGAATTTGCAGCTGATTAAAAATATCAATTAAAAAAAAAAAAAGACAGCTGCATTGAAAAAAAAGAAAAAAAAAAAGAAAGAAAAACCTATTCCTACCGCCCAATAGTCCTTTTGAGTCCTACTGAGACTAATCTATTCAGATGTCGTCACGCCAAACCAAATAAAAAAATAAAAATAAAATAAAAGCAATATGAAGGCCCGAATCATCCCAGAGCCAAGGGGAAAAAATTGCGAGGGGAAATCTTCCAATCATTTTCCAGCTGAGTTCGAGTTGCTTACTTAAAAAATTTGAATATTACTGCTGGTATCACCAAAAGTCCAAAAGCATGATCTTGTTATAATAAATGAAGAAATTCTACATGTACAGCATCTGGTTGAAACCCTTATCCAGAGTGAGTCCTGCTAGAAGAGGTACAACTATAGACGTCTTCTGGAACCTGCAATTCATCAAGCGACCAGTAGAGGACAGTAAGGAAGTAAATGTATTTTGTTACTGTATTTAAGTAGCTTTTTTCACGTAACTGTGCTTTACTGAAGTATTTTCATTTGGGAGACTTTAACTTCACTACATTTCAAAGTCAAATATTTGATTTTATTTAACTAAATTTAGCGAAATCAATCGATTCTTTTTTATTTATGAGCGGATAAAAACATGCAGCAATCCATGAATCAGTGTAAAGCGCATGCTCCGTTTTAAACTAGTTTTGATTGGTGGTATCTACCTATCACCATCATACATATATTTCTTTTAAAGTATTTGAGAATACGTTTTTTACGGGTATTTTTTCTCTCGTTATAGAACAAGACCGAACTGATATTAGATTTGACCATAATGAATTGAATCGGTGCTGAAATTCAATTAGATAATAACCTCACAACCTTGCAAGAACATCAAAGCATGTTTAAATATCCTGAATGGAAGGGATCTCCTACTATACCTGTCCTACAGCAAATGACAGAGAAACAGATGAAGCCATCGATCAGTTTAAAGTCATTAAGACGAGGAAGTGGTGGTGGTTTATTATAGGAAACAAACCCACCTGCTAGGGGTGTTGAAATTAATCATTTCAATGATGCATTGTGATGCGGACGTGGATGATCCTGGACGATGCAGTAATATACCAAAATGGATTATAGCCTACTGACGTCATTTGACGTGCTAGCTTTAAATGGTGGACGGCGGTTACTGGTAAACACAAACTGGACAAGACACACACTGTGTGTAAAGCACACACACAAATAAAATATGTACAGAACAGAACACACATCCCTGCCTACATTTTTCAGTACAGGGTTCTATACCGAATGCAATAATTTTTACGTGCGTAACATAGTTATAATCTGAGTTCCCTCAGGAACGTATTCAGTGGCGGACCGCATGATTGTTTAGTCTCCGACATGCATTTTAAACACAGATTTTAAGTATTACTAAACTTGAAAAAACATACACAACAATGAGAGGGGTATAAAAAATAAAACTCAAGTGTGACTGTGGCTAGTAACGCCGTACCGGAAATATGATATGGATATGGATTCTTGAGCATTTTATGTCTTGCTTCAAGAATTTCTCTTGAAAGGGGGAAAATCCTGACAATTCCGTATTCCGAGAGAGAGAATGAAAGCAAAATAATTAAGTAGATAAAATCTTTTAGAAAATTAAATATAAAAAACACACACACACACACACACACAGCTGTATTACTTAAATGGGATCTAACAGCTATAAACTAATAAATGTCATTTTTCCATTTATTTAATCAAATTAATTTGTGCCAATTTAATTAATACAATAAAAATTATATTGCATTTATTTAATTTATTCTATTCTATTTTTAAATATTTTATTTTAATAAAATATAATTTTATATATTATTCAACCAAACGGGCGTTTAATTTCAATGTTTTCAAAATGTAATCCTTTGATGTTCACAAATGTCGATACACTGTGTCAATAAACTGTGTTAAAATAAATAATAAAACAACAGCCAATTTTATGTTTTGCATTTCTAACAAAACCTAACGGTCCCGAAATTTCAATGAACTGTGATTTAAAAACTGAGGTATGTACCGAACGGGGAATTTTGCCTACCGTTACACCCACAGTAGAGAATAAGACTAACTTAAGAAACTACGTGTCAAATCGTGAAACGGGAAGATTTTTGCCCCTACCACCTTTCCTACTGGAAAAAGTTACACAGAACAGTGATTGTGAATACCTCTGTTCATCATCCCAACGGTATTCTATCCAGGGGGCACATTTACCTCATTTTAACGCGATGCTCTGGGAAGTGCTATCGGAAGTCTTTTCTGCCAGCTGCCTTCTCTGCAATGCTGCTTCCCAAAAGGGACTCGAATGAATAACGAATAGCGGTGGCTGAATTCTTTCATATACGTTAAGATCGACAGGGAGAATCACAATATATGTTGGCAATGGCCTTAAACTTCAAAAGCTTTAATTAAAACATCAAAATATTAATTCCAATCTGACAATTTTCTGTCCAACCAAGTCTTTCCATCTTGCATAAAAAAAAATAAGAATCAAATTATGTGAACCATCAGTGTAGAACCTTTTAAGAAAAATGCGCTTAAAATAAAAACAACCTCTCCATCTTGCACAAGCATTCAGGAATTCTAGCCTTTTCTAGCCAATCTTCGCTTGTCATCAGACTCTACAATGCCTTCTCCAAAGGAACTTGCCTCCAGGCTCGCAGTATGAATAACAAAAACAGAATTGATTCACGTACTGTACACAGCATTCACATAGTTAAGAAAGAAGTATGAGTTAAGTAAAAAAAAGAATGCACTAGTCATGTGAGTGTGTGTCGTCATGGACAACATGGGCCTGATGAAGAAGCCCAATAGGTCTGGGCTGCAATAAGACGGCAATAACAAAAACACCAGCACTGCGACTCTGCAATCTACGATGCATAAGAAAGTAGTCAGAGAAGGCGGGCATTTTAGCACACTTTGAAGCTCTACAGTATCTCTAGTAGAAAAAAGCAATCTTTTTCAAAATCAGAGGTTAGTTGAATTTAGAAAAAGGAAAGAATGTACATTTTATACAGTGGGTACAGAAAAGATAAACCCCCTTTTTTTAAAAAAGAAAAGAAAAAGGTAAATGTCCTTGCATGGCCTAGTCAGAACCCAGACTTAAGCCCCACTGAAAATCTGGCCACCTGAAAAGTTACAAATGGTCAACTTATAATGTATCTGAATCTCAGCAGTTCTACTAAAAGTTAGCTTTCAAACCAATTTTTATTTTAGTTGTTAATATAGTTAAATCCCGATTGCTGGAACGATCGTTTATTGGCAAAAATGCATCAGATAGTTTTTCCGGCTTCAGGTCCGCTGTCATTACGAGAGCGGCCTCTAGAGGAGAATCACTTTGTTTTTACATGTCAGACTGCACGCTGCATTAACAGCACTATAATAAATGTATTATTTATAAGTGATTAATTCGATATTTATTCTTGAACATTATCATTCGGTACTGTTTAAGATCAGCACTATTTTACATTAAGTGTTTACTTTTTTTTTTTTATGTCCATTTTAAATATCATCATCACTTGGATAATCAGTTATCAGCAAATACGATCCGACCCAGCTCATTTCATTAGCAATGTATATGGAAAAAAATTTTAATAGGTTATATATCTCTTGAAAAATAATGCTTCTTTGTCTGTACAGTGCAGAACAAAATAATAAACTAATCTAGCATTAGGAGGTGTAATAAATACATAATAAACTCTCCACAGTAATACTGGTGGTCACTCCAGTCCATAGAAGTTTCTGGTACAGACCGACCCGGCTCCACATTAAAGAAAGAACGATTATATGGCCATCACAGGAAATAGTTTGGGGACCGATGGACTACAGGCTGTATTAAAAAAAAGGTGGTCCAACAATGGATTAGTAATTCTGGGATTTATTCATAGAAAAAAACTTCTGACATGGTGTAATATCTTTTACTTATAAGATACTCAGTTGCACTGAGTACATACAGCTAAATAAAACAAAAACTGTGTCTGCTATTATTACAAAGCTTTTTATACCAACTGTACAGTGCATCTGGAAAGTTTTCACAGATTTTCACTTTTTCCACAAATTATGTTACAGCCTCATTTCAAAATGGATTAAATTCATTATTTTCCTTGAAAATTCTGCAAACAATACCCCATAAATGACAACATGAAAGTAGTTTGTTTGAAATCAAGTCTGTTTGAAATTTGTTACAAATAAAAAAAAAAAAAAAAGTAAAAAATCACGTACATAAGTATTCACAGCCGTTAATCAATACTTTGTTGAAGCACTTTGGCACCAACTCCAGGCTCAAGTTGTTTTGACTATGATGCTACAAGCTATTTTTGGGCAGTTTCTCCCATTCTTCTTTTCAGAATCTCTCAAGCTCCATCAGGCTGGTTGGAGAGCATCAGTGCACAGCCATTTTTAGATCTCTCTGAGTTGTCTTGTAGCCACTCCTTCCCTGTTTGTTTAGGGTAGTTGTTTTGTTGGATGATAAATCGCCACCTCAGTCTGAGGTGCAGAGCACCCTGGAGCAGGTTTTCATCAAGGATGTTTCTGTAAATTGCTGCGCTCATTTTTCCCTCGAGCCTGACTCATCTCACAGTTCCTGCTGCTGAAAAACATCCCTACCGCATGATGTTGCCACCAACATGTTTCACTGTAGGGATGGTATTGGCCAGGTGATAAGCGGTGCCTGGTTTCCTCCAAGCATAGCGCTTGGCATTCAAGCTAAAGAGTTCAATCTTTGTTTCTCATAATCTGAGAGTCCTTCATGTGTCTTTTGGCAAACTCCATACTGGTTGTCATGTGCATTTTACTGAGGATTGGCTACCATACAGGCCTGATTGGTGGAGTGCTGCATAGATGGTTGTTCTTCTGGAAGGTTCTCCTCTCTCCACAGAGAACCGCTAGAGCTCTTTCAGAGTGACCATCGGGTTTTTGTTCACCTCCCTGACTAAGGCCTCTTTCACTTTGTCATTAGGGGGTATTGTTTAAAGAATTCTGAGGAAATTTTGAATTTAATCCATTTTGAAATGAGGCTGTAACATAAATAATGTGGAAAAGGTGAAGTGAATGTGAATACATTCCGAATGCACTGTAAATTATAGCAAGAAAGGTTACTGTCCTTTTTATTTATTTTTTTGGCCAAACAAATAGAGGGATTTCTGCTACACTGGCGAGCATTCTCATTAAAGAGCTTACAAATCATACATGAATACCTCTTAATGAATACCCTTTTCCTGCAAATCCTGCCTTGAATGAAAAAAATCAGATTATCACACAATAGCCTCTAGATCCAATAGCAGTGTAAACAGGAGCTGTGACTGCAGCATTACACACTGTAGTCCTTCTCTAAAACAGTCTGACCATCTTTTTTTTCCTTCACATGAGGAGGGAAGTCATGGATCGATTTCTTGCCATGTGAAAAACATTAATCCTGAATATCAATGACACGAAGGCTAGAGCGGGGAATCCTGCTAGATCAATAGCAGGAAAAGTATAGTTGGGAATGCTGGGGAATATATACACAACTACCGGTATATGGTGTACGGGAGCAAACAATGATTTCATATATCTTTTATATATATATATATATATATATATATATATATATATATATATATATATATATATATATATATATATATATATATATATATATATTATAAACATCAAGTTTTGCCGATTAATCAGCAACGAGAGTTGACTGCTGGAACTGATAGTTTTTCCGGGTTGCGTTACACAGTACGAGAGTGGCCTTTAGAGGTTTGTTTTTTAGTTAGCGTTATTTTTTTGTTTTTAGTTTGAATGCATGTCTTTTATTTTCCTCAATATTTATTAATATAATGAATGTATTCATATTTATTGTATTTAGCACATTTTCATGATTCAGTACTTTTTATTTTTCTAACCATGTTCAGTATTATTTTACATGGAGTGTTTGTTTTTTTTAATCAGTCGCTTATTCTGTTACTGGCAAGTATGATCCAACCTAGCTATCAGTACATGGTTGACATCTTATAACTTATAATAATAAAAATAATAAATATATTTATACTAATATATATATATATATATATATATATATATATATATATATATATATATATATATATATATATATATATATATATATATATATAAATAAATAAAATATGGTTTAAACCAAAAGTTTCACTCACCTGAGTCTTGCCCAATAACGAGTATGCGTGCTGAACTCTGGTGTAGTGAGCGACATCAAAGTGCTTGCAGGTTTTCGACAGCGCCACATCCAGCTGCTCCTACACATACAAGGAGAAAGAGAGCGAAATGTTTGAAGGGCATTATGCATTATGGCTGATAGGCAGTAGGAAACATTCTTTCTTAATAACTGCACTCTCTGGAGAGAACTGTGGTGGTCGTGGTGGTGGTGGGGGGGGGGGGCATTATATCTTCATATCTTATCTTACAGATCCGGGGGGGGGAGTGGTGGCTCCAGCGGTTAAGGCGCTGGAGCCACCGATCGGAAGGTCGGGGGTTCAAGCCCCAGTATCGCCAAGCTGCCACTCTTGGGCCCTTGAGCAAGGCCCTTAACCCTCTATGCTCCAGGGGACTCTTACGAGAAAAATAAATCAAGGACTGTGACGTCGGAGCGACGTGGGGCCGCCTTCCCGTGGGCTCATCACCTGCAGGAGGGACCGTAAGGGACCGGTGCTGAGAGGATTGGGCAGCAGTCGAAGGCTGGGGCCTTGACAGCCCGATCCCTGGACACCGAGAAGTGTCTGGGAGATTCTGCTTAGACTGCTGCCCCCGCGACCCGAATTACGGATAAGCGGGAGAAGATGAAATGAAATGAAATGAAATGAAATCTTACAGATCTCTGGCCGAAATGATTGTTCAGAGCTGATCGTCCAAAAACCCTGATTAAAAAAAAAAAAAAAAAAAAAAAAAAAAAAAAAAAAACCTGGCACATATAAAGCACAATAAATTGGATGAAGAACACAATCCCTATACTACATGATAAATCATCTAACCAGAAATGTACAGTGGGAGAATTTTACATCTGTCTGAAATTAAATTATAATAAAAAAAAATTAATCCATGCGCCCTATTTCTTTTTTATATCTTGGATAATACAAAAATACACATTTTTTTTAGACACTTATAAATGAACACAGGACAGAGCTACTAGCTACTTCTTAATCTATGAACCCAGATGTTTGCATCTCACACACACACACACACACACACACACACAGGATCATAAATTGATTTTTCAGAAAACTACAATCCTAAGATCTGTCTGTGGTGGAGTTCCGTATGTTCTCCTTATTCACTGGGTTCCTCCAACCTTCGGAAACCCCTTGTAGTTTTGCTTTATATGATATGAAGATAAATGTGTGTGCAGCCAACGTGCCCTTGTAGACGAATGAATGAACATAATGATGATATGCGGGTATAAGAGTGTACAGCGACGCAGCCGTCATCGTAAAGGTCAGTTAAATCAGCGTACGTTACATTTTTCCCCATCTGACAAAACCTCGTTTTGGCTCCCAGCAAAGACAGAAAGTGACGTGACCCCAAGGAAATGCATTCGCATTCATTTCCACTCCATGGGAAAAATGAGCAGACCACCGCTGAGACTTACGAAAAATAGCAGGCAAAAGCTTGGGAGGTTTTTTAAGGAGAAAAAAAAGGGGGGAGAAAAAAAATTTCAAAAAATCAGGTAGCATCTGTAAGAGATTGAAATTCTCCACATCCCACATGTAGTCAGTGATTTTTTATTTTAATTTCAACTAAATACACCTGTGGTAACTCAAATTTAAATAAGAGTCTATGCATTTTTTTCTTGTTTTCTCGTGATCACGACTTAATTTTCTTATACGAATATTTAACGGTCATTATCCAAGA
Organism: Silurus aristotelis; assembly: GCF_946808225.1. Taxonomy (NCBI): domain Eukaryota; kingdom Metazoa; phylum Chordata; class Actinopteri; order Siluriformes; family Siluridae; genus Silurus; species Silurus aristotelis. The sequence goes on from NC_139594.1 coordinate 16,145,114, forward strand.
TGTTGCTTCTAGAACATGCTCTTATGCCAAGTACAAAGAAAAATGAAGTACTGATCATGAGGAAACAATGTTTATGTCATGTCGAGATCATGAGAAAACAAGAAAGGAAAAATATATTATAATGCATGGCTTCATAGGACTTCCATAAATTAGAGCATTAATAAGAGCATATCATGATTATTATTATTTATTTATTTTATTTTATTTTTTTTATGAAGGAAGTGGGTCAATTATTTTCTTGGATTATTTGCCATGAACTTTACCATAATGTAAAAAAAAAGTGAAAGAATCATTTAACAAGAAAATAAAAAATTAGCAAAATAATTATATATATATATATATATATATATATATATATATATATATATATATAATATAAAAAAAAATCTGATATAATACTAATACTGAGTCTCTCTCTCTCTCTGTCTTACTCTCAATTCTTTTGCATATAATTATCTATCCCTCTATTACTGAGTCCACAAAGAAAACACTGTCCATCTCCAGCTGCAGGGAAACACATTTTCACACACACACACACACACACACACACACACACACACACACACACACACACACACACAGACACACACAGACACACACAGACACACACACACACACACACACACACACACACACACACACACACACGGGCGCGCTCTGAGCACCACTCATGCTTATGTGTAAGCTCAGACCTCACAAGCTGAGTCTAAAATTGGAGGAACTTTCACAGCTGAGTATCTTAAGGGCAGGATGTTTTTGATTTCTACATACCTCGATTTGTTCCAGAGTGTCCTGCAGCTTCGAGTTCAACTCGCTGAAAAGAAAAAAGGGCACATTTCAGATCAGGTTTAGCGATCACGAGCCCGAATAAAAACCTGTTCCTCGATTAAAAGAGTGTGTGTGGGGCGCGATGGATAAACGTTTGTGGAACTGATCGATAAGATGCTTTTTAAACATCCTGTTCTACATTTGGACCACTTATAAGAGAACCTTATAAACCTAACCCTTAACCCTTAGCCTAACCATTTGGACTAGTTGCCAAGCAAATTAATAGTTAGAAGGAAAAAAAAAAAGAAAAGAAAGGTACATGTACATTACAGTGGTGGACGAACTACACAAACCATGTAGTTGAGTTAAAGTAGAGAGTAAAAGTGTCCCTTTAAAACTTTCACTTGAGTAAAAGCACAAAAGTATTTGCCCTCAAATGTACTCAAGTATCCAAAGTACTGTTATTTATTATGGCTATAATGTTCCTATTATCATTTTGCTTAATCAATTTCGTTATTTAAAAAGACACTAGTGAATACCTTTCATGTCATTATCATGAGCCCAAAACTTTTCTACATCATTGTAAAAAAATAAAATAAAAATAATAATAATCACACAAATAAGGCCATGGGTGATGTGGCTTGCTGTGTGATTGACCAGTTTTTATCCGCTCCTAAATTAAAAGGTACAACTTATTTCACATAAATGTAGCTGAGAAAAAAGTACGATATTTGAAATGTAGAGAAGTTAAAGTCAAAGTCTCCCCAAATAGAAATAATATACCGATATGTCAAAAATCTACTTAAGTACGGTAAAGAATTACATTCACTTCCTTACTGTCCATCACTGACAGCCATTAAACAGCACCCCCTGGTGAACAGAGGGTTAGGGGCCTTGCTCAAGGGCCTCAAAAGTGGCAGTTTGGCGATACCAGGGCTTTGAACCACCAACAATTCTATCACTAACCCAGAGCGTTAACCAGTTCTACCACTTCCTCTTAAAGGTAAAGAATATGATGTTTGATTACTAATATAAACATCAAACAAATAATCAAAGATAAAAAAACACACACGGGATTAAACGTTGAATAAAAACGATTTAACACTAAAAGTATCTGAGAAAGAAAAGGAGCTTCTTTTCAATCACTCTGACAGCAGATGCACCGGGTGCGTGGTTGCGAGACTCTGATGGAGAGCTTTTGACTCACTGAAATGTAGTAGATTAGTAAAGACTACCGTCTGCCTTTTAGTGCACAGGCCTAGAAAACCTGCTGAGTCGGCCCTTCTTCCGGATTAAGTCTCTCAACAATTAACTCCTCTTCGCTGCACAGATACCCCGGGTGTCTAGCGAAGATGAAGCCTGAAATATAAAACGAGGATATTGATACTGAAAAGATCCCGTTAGCACAGACCCCTTGGGATGGAATGAGTGCTGAACAGGATGCCATCAATCTGGTTCCACTATGAGAACTCGTGGCCCAAATACAATGAACGGTTCATATCCAGGATCGAATCTGGAGCTGGAGAGAATAAGCAGGAGGCTCTGGAAATACGGGACGCTCTTGAAAACATTTTTGACATTTTTGTTGCTATATGTAAATAAAAGATGATTGATGAATAAATAAATGCAGGTAGTCCCCGATTTACGACAGTTCGACTTGTGATTTCTTACGATAGCGATACAAGAAAATGTAAAAAATATTAGAGTTTGCGCGCGGCAGGCAAATGTAGCATCGTGTATGCGTTACGAAGCATTAGCACGCTGCCAGGATGTACAAATATCCCGGCTTGTGAGATGCCTTACTATCTCCACGGGTCACTAACCTTTTTGAACTGAGAGCTACTTCTTGGGTACCGATTAATGTGAAGGGCTACCAGTTTGATACACACTTCTGAAATAAAAAGTTTGCTCAATTCACCTTCAATTATATGTTATTATTAATTATTAATGATATTCATCTATATCTAGTCATCTATATTTTGTCATTTTTTTCTTCACACCAATGCAAGTGTGATTTTGTCAGCAAACCACCAGCCACGCCTTCCTCCAAGGCTCTAATTCTCACTCAGCCTCTTCCTGCTCTAATCACCTACACCTGTTCCCCATTACTTTTCCCCTATATAAAGTCCCGATTCCACCGCACTCATTGTCGGATTTACTCGTTGCCATGAGAGATCTAACGGACTTCCTACCACTAGTATTCCCAGTACTTCCATGCTCCTAGCTCCGCTTCGGAGGACGCCCTCAAGATAGGTTTGCCTTTAACGGTTCACACTGGCGATCATCCCTGGACTACCTGCATTACGGATTCTACCCGCATTAAGGATTCTACCCGCTCTCTGGTTCGTACTTCTCCTCAAGCCTCTGCATTGTATATGTTCAGACTAAATAAAGATGGTGTTTAACCATACTTCGGTTTCCGACTCTTGGTCTGTCCGTGACAGATTTAAAAAGGAATAGCAACTAAAAACATTTGATAAGCTCCCTGGAAAGTGGCACTATGGTGAGCTTTTTGTTTTGTTTTTCTTTGAGGCCCACGGGCGACAATGTTGGTGACTCCTGCCTTACTATCTCCGGCGGTTGAGTATAATTTATATTTAAAACAAGTAATTGCTCGTCATTATATGCAATTTAAAATATGCAATATGATTGTACTTGAATGTTCAAATAAAACAGTAAAAAAAAAAAAAAAAGGAAAATAAAATATAAAGGCAGCCGGGATAAATATTCCCCTGAAGCTCTTGCTAAATATAGGGTTTTGCGCCTCGCAGAACGCCACTGTGGGTATTCCAGCAGTCGTTTCACAGCCACTCTGTTTTACTGCCAGTGCTCTGAAATGAGAGGAACAGATGTTGAAGGCTTCCTGTGTACAACGGTCAGTCTCCTGCTAAAGCGGCATGCCAACTTTGTGAAGAACGCCTGAGACGACGCACGTGTCTCCGCCATGCCAGCCTTAACAAGGACATTAAATCGGACTTTAAAGTATTAAAAAAAAATCTAAATACTCAAACCAAAAAATCGGTGTAAAAGCACAGAGAGCTCACAGTGAGACACACGTCCCCTCTGGTATAAAATCAGCTTTATGAAGGTCAAGATGACAAGCGTACAGTACGTACGTGTAGCATGATGCCGATGTGTGGGATATAATAATGGTTATTATACAAGCACGTGTAATTATTGTCCGTGGATCACGAAGCACTGAAGCATTCATTTAGAAATAATTTTAATAAAGAGAACCATTATATTCAAAATGTATGACTATTTGAATGTGAAAGTTTTTTAATTGAAAATAATTTGACAAAGACTTTTTGAAGGACACAGATAAGGACACTAATGCAGTCATTGGTATGTAAGTGTGCAGTACTTGGTGAGACACAGCCAGGAATGTAGACTGACTTGGCACTCGTGAGCATCACAATAAATCAATGTGGTGGAGACGGGCACCGAAAAAGCTTCGATATAATCTCAAACCCAGACAATAACGTCTGGTACGTAATCATTATTAATATTCATTTATTTTTCTGACAAATACTGAATAATGGTTATATAGCGTAACGTATTAATTCGTTCAGAATCTTTTTTCCTCAGATAAGCCTGTACATAGTCTGATTATTTATTTACTTACTCATATTTATGGTCAAAAATGATGAAAATCCCAAAAAGCAGTTTCTATATACCTGTATATTAACCGGTGGCAGGCCGTGAATTTCACCACAAGGTCCTCAGTGGTGTCCTACCCAAATCAATCCACCTCTTAATACCATCATTATGACATCACAGCTATAGAAACTATCAATATTGTAGAGAAACGCAGTACAACAGAGCGCCGCATCACAGACAGGAATCTCATACGGCGAGAATGAATGGCATAACGAAAGCAAAAAACCTAATGAACACAATTCAACAATTCTTCTTTCACTGTAGCCACAGCCGCATACATCGTCTCTAGCAGAAACATCGATATTGAACTCATAACCTCAAGCCCCGGGTTTTCCGTGCATTCTTTTCTGTGCGGTACGGTTTTCCTTTGGATTTGAAACGAAGGCAAGGTGTGTTTTTATGCAAATTCTACAGGAAAGTATAAATGGTTTATAAAAAAGTGACAACTGTTTCGAACTATTTTGATTTTCCCTCACTATGTCCAGCTTTTCCTAAAAAGTCAGATCCATTTCTTCTTCTCTGTCAAGTCAAGTTTATTTCTATAGCGCTTTTCACAACAGACATTGTCTCAAAGCAGCTTTACAGAAATCAACAGTCAAGGTGAACGCTTTGCATTTATCCCTGATGAGCAGCCATGGCGACTGTGGCAAGGAAAAACTCCCTTAGATGAAGGAAGAAGCCTTGAGAGGAACCAGACTCAAAAGGGGAACCCATCCTCATCTGGGTGACATCAAGAGTGTGATCAGAAATCTTTCAACAATACAGAACACTGGAGAGTTAGAACTAACATGAGCACTGGAGTGTGTGATTATGCGTAATGTTCTTTCTACAGTCTTATACAGTCATTTGTGGTTATAAACTAGGAGCTACTGAGCAACTCATAAAATAGCTCAACATTGTGATCATCACAGATCCAACACCAGCTCTGTCAGACATTGTGAAATGAAAAAACAGCTATTGTATCCACATGAATATTTGAACTTGTGCAGTTTGCTACAGAATCGGATAGCGAGCTTTGACTAGTGCGCTTTCTGACCATCCAATCGAAAGACGTGAAAATGCCGATGTGACTGGGTGCCTGCTAGTGGGCCTTGGAGTGACTAAATGCTACAAAATGAAGAGAATAGAGTTTTGGGAATAGTTTAACACGTTTAAAATGCCTTTTGAACTTCCCATTCCTATCATTATAACCGCCACTCTTCAGGGAAGATGTTCCACTAGATTTTGGAGTGTGCTTGTAGAGATTTGTCCTCATTCAGTTACTCAAGTCAGGTACTGATGCAGGTGAGGTGGGGAGGCCTGTGGTGCTGTCAGCTTTACATTCATCCCAAAGGTGTTTGATAGGGATGAGAGTAGTCAACGTGCAGTTTGTATAGCAGTACAGATTTACTGTCCTCTAAAAATAACTCAACATACAACCATTTTTCTAAATAGCTGGGAACAAAAGTAAGTACACCCTAAGTGAACATGTCAAAACTGTGTTTAAAGTGTAAATATTTTTTTGTGAGCAGCATTGTTATCCAGCACAGCATAAATCCTCCTGGGTATGGAATTCACCAGAGCTGCACAGTTTGTTGCTGGGATCCTTTTCCACTCCTTCATAATGACATCAAGGAGCTGCTGGATGTTAGACACATGGCGCTTCTCCACCTTCTGCTTGAGGATCCCCACAGGTGCTCAATAGGGGGGTTCAGGACTGGAACATACTTGGCCACTCCATCACTTTCACCTTTAGCTTTTTAAGCAAGGCAGTTCCCTTTAAGTTTTAAGCAATCTTCCCTGTTTGAGGTCATTTTAATGTTGAAAAACTGCTGTTTGGCCAAGTTTCTGAAGGGAGGGCGTCATGTTCTGCTTCAGAATGTCACAGAACATGTAAGAATCCATGTTTTCCTCAATGAACTGCAACTGTCCAGTACCTGCAGTACTCATGCAGCCCCAGACCATGATGTTACCACCACCATGCTTGACTGTAGACAAGACACAATTTTCTTGGTGCTCCTCACCAGGTAGTTGCCACACATGCTGAACACCTTCTAAGCCAAACGAGTTTATCTTAGTCTCATCAGACCACAGGACATAATTCCAGTAATTCATGCTCTTGGACAGGTTGTTCTTCAGCAAACTGTTTGTTGGCTTTCTTGTGAGAAGCTTCAGAAGAGGTCTAGCAGCACAAAAGCACAGCCTGGCAATAGTTTCGGATAAATTTTCTTTTTTGTTTAGCAGGCAGATCATGGCGGTAGTAAGCAGTCATTTGCAGCCCAGCACAGTCGCCAGAACTGATTCTGCAGCCGTACGTTTATAGAGTCCCTTATATACCTGTAAAAGCATGTGAATACCGACAGTCACAATGCAACTCCATTCACATTATTTAAACCTGATGCAGACTGAAGGCATGGAGCTTCGAGAATACTTTAATAGACCTCTGCTCCCCAGAGGATCGGCTCTGAATTACAAAGCAAGACTGGCAGGGAATGCTGATTTGGGATTCCTTAATGAGCAACAGCGGCAGCAGGCGAAGCTAAAACAGCAGGTAATGCTGCACCGAGCCTTGAACTCAAACCGCACGTCGCCTTATAATCATATTCAGCTCTTTGTGATGTTTCTGCGCAGATTTCAGCCGCCAGCAAAAGAGGTCCAGCTTCTCCGTCGCACATGCATCAGAACGGTGACCCTAATCTGAAAACAGGAACACGGAGCGGACGTATGAAGCGTGAAACGAAAAAGAAAATGAAAATCGGTGATCGAAAAACTTGTTTACCTTTTTGTCAGAAGCAGCATATAGAGTTTAGGGTCTAAAACTACTAGACCATCCATACATTCAAATTTAAATACATGTAATATGTTTTAGCGTATATTTGTCTGATGTCATTCTATACTAATAAAGGCTTAAGGACCAGAGAATGAACTTTCAATACCTTAATGCTGCCATTACTTTAAAAAAAAAAACAGTGTGGTTTGGGACACAGCCTGGGGTTTAAAGAGCCATTGCTCACGGTCATGTGTGTATCCTACGTTTTCTAAACGTGAAGCACGTTTAGAGGAATTATGACCCAAAAGTTCTATTTTGGTCTCATCTGACCACATGACTTTTTTCCATGACTCCTCTGGATCATCCAAATGGTCATTGGCAAACTTGAGACGTGCCTGGACATGTGCTGGTTTAAGCAGGGGAACCTTCCGTGCCATGCATGATTTCAAACCATGACGTCTTGGTGTATTACCAACAGTAACCTTGGAAACGGTGGTCCCAGCTCTTTTCAGGCCAATGACCTGAATCCAACTACTAACATGGCCATGTTAGTGGTTGGATTCTTACTGGTTGTATGGGGTGGACAGGTGTCTTTATGCAGCTAACGACCTCAAACAGGTGCATCTAATTTAGGATAATAAATGTAGTGGAGGTGGACATTTTAAAGGCAGACTAACAGGTCTTTGAGGGTCAGAATTCTAGCTGATAGACAGATGTTCAAATACTTATTTGCAGCTGTATCATACAAATAAATAGTTCATCTGCCTCTCCAGTTCATCAATTCATCCTAACTTCCATATTATCTATTCATTCATCTATTCATCCATCCATCTCATCTATGTATCTCATCCAATCATCCACCTATTCATCCATCATTTACTGTCGTTTCAAATCCTACAGTCTGAGTCCTTTTACAGATTGCAGTCTTTCCTCATTCAAACTTGCCTTTCACATTCTGCCCAGGTTTTTATTGTGCCCAAATCCTAATATCCCAGCAGTGTGCCAGTCGAAATGTCTGGTGCTGGTGAGGGATTGAAAAAATTGAAGTGGGAAAGCAGCATCAATAGGACAAAAGAAAAAAATGTCTGTCCATGAGAAGCGTGTGTGTGTGTGTGTGTGTGTGTGTGTGTGTGTGTGTGTGGATGATGTCCTCCCAGCAGCCTGCTCTCACATGGGATTGTTCTAATGAAATAATGGCCACCCATTAGTATCAGCACTGGCTTATTAATCACTGAGCGATAGCAGAGCCCACTGTTCTTCCTGAAATGGCTTTAGAGTTCATTTTAATGGATGGGGGAAAAAATCAAACAAAATAAACTGGCTTCTAGTTGTTACGCTATGCTGGGAATAAACTTCTGAGTCCTCCAGTTACAGCCATACAAGTGCAAGCAATAAAATATTTTAATGTGCCGTATAACTTCATAAAAGGCTTTCAGCTCTGATCCTTCAGGATTTTATTTTTTGCAGGTAATAAACATTTACTGGACTAAGTGTTTTAAAGGACACTTTTTCCACCAAAGTAGGACAAAGCAGTAATATTGATATTGTGTTATTACCAGTCCTAATTGCCATTTCTGAGATAAAGACCATGAGCACTGCAAAAACAACTGATTAGGTGGTAAATAAAAAAAATAAAAATGTAATGTTCCTTTATGTGTTATAATTTACACAGGACAATAAAGAGTTGTTTGCAGGTTTTTTTTTTTTTATGCAACACCAACGCATGGCTGGTTGCACACAGCAGACTGAAGAAGAATTGCAGTCATCTCCTACCAGGTGAAAATTGCTACAGGTCTAATTACAAGCAAAGTTGAATTAGTTTTGGACAGAAAACAACAAGATGCAACAACAGAAACGCCAATAATGCCAATAAATGTCCTTTAAAATGTCTGTAGGAGTGAAGCTTTTTAGAAGGTTTGTGAAGGTCAAGCAGACAGCAACCAATTCAGTGAGTCCAAGCATGACCGAGCGAGTCTGAGTCAGTTGTTGAGTCTGCACGTGACTGAACAAGTCAGCAGCTGAGTCTATGTGTAAATGAGCGAGTCAGTGGCCGAGTCTATGTGTAAATGAGCGAGTCAGTGGCCGAGTCTATGTGTAAATGAGCGAGTCAGTGGCCGAGTCTATGTGTAAATGAGCGAGTCAGTGGCCGAGTCTATGTGTAAATGAGCGAGTCAGTGGCCGAGTCTATGTGTAAATGAGCGAATCAGTGGCCGAGTCTATGTGTAAATGAGCGAGTCAGTGGCCGAGTCTATGTGTAAATGAGCGAGTCAGTGGCCGAGTCTATGTGTAAATGAGCGAGTCAGTGGAAGAGTCTATGTGTAAATGAGCGAGTCAGTGGCTGAGTCTATGTGTAAATGAGCGAGTCAGTGGCTGAGTCTATGTGTAAATGAGCGAGTCAGTGGAAGAGTCTATGTGTAAATGAGCGAGTCAGTGGAAGAGTCTATGTGTAAATGAGCGAGTCAGTGGAAGAGTCTATGTGTAAATGAGCGAGTCAGTGGAAGAGTCTATGTGTAAATGAGCGAGTCAGTGGAAGAGTCTATTTGTAAATAAGCGAGTCAGTGGAAGAGTCTATGTGTAAATGAGTGAGTCAGTGGCTGAGTCTATGTGTAAATGAGCGAGTCAGTGGAAGAGTCTATGAGTAAATGAGTGAGTCAGTGGCTGAGTCTATGTGTAAATGAGCGAGTCAGTGGAAGAGTCTATGTGTAAATGAGCGAGTCAGTGGCCGAGTCTTCGTGTGAATGCTTTAGTCAGTTGCAGACTGACGGAGAGACTCAAATCAGAAAAAAATTCTAATACTGAACTCGCCCCAAAACAAAACCTAACTTCTTGAATCGCCAGATAGAGTGGAACAAAAGACCATTGTGTAAAAAAGACAGTAAACAGTGTACAAGCGCCAGCAATATTCGGATCGTTTGCTATTTTGAAACAAGGAGTGATTCCTTCGGATCTGACTTGCCTCTCTGGGCACCACAGCTACAGTCCTGAAGTCAAACAGTGCTCAACATACCTTATGCAGCTATAGTGCTTGAAAGTGCTGGCAGCCTTTTGACATTCCAAGCACAACTGGATTGCACCTGGATAGTCCTCTTCCTGCCAAAAAAAACAAACGCATCCACTTTTAGCTGCACAACTAAAGATCAGCCCAGAGTGAGATCTCTTCTTTAAACATGGGGATCTTCAATGTATGTAGAGTTATCAATGTCCAGGAATTCATTTGATTGAAAATGATCTAAAATGAGAATAATGTAGAAAAGGTTTTTGTCAATTACAAAGACATGCTTACCTCCAGCATCTCACTCAGCCGAACATCTGTCCTTTGCTGTATCAGAGAGTAAAAAAAGCTCGTTTTTGACAGATAAAATGACAGTTGACCACGATCTTAAATGAATGTAGTGGTTACCAGAGTCTTGATGGTCCTTAAAGATTTTAACAATCCTGTCAGCAGCTGCCTGCGTCTCTGGTTTGCCAGAAGTCCAAGACTTGCTTCTGTGAAGCCTTCTTTAGCAAAACAAAGCTGCCTATGAACAGAAAAGAAAAGTCTGAATCGCTCGCTTATAACTCCGAACGCCTTTCTTTTTCAATAATGGGATAGTGATGATGATGATGATGAAAAAAGAAGGAGACCAGACCTGCGAGCATTGGTGCAGATAACAGCAGCCAGTTGCAGTGTGGTTTGCAGAGATGTGACTCGTTCCAGTTCCTGAAATATATAAAAAAAAAAAATATATATATATATATATATATATATATATATATATATATATATATATATATATATATATATATATATATATATAGTAGGTACTATTTATATATCGGTCTGTTCTAATTTGCACCAATTTCCGCTTCGTTTGTGAGGTTTCGTTTGCGTTAAAAAGGACGTCTCTTTCTCCCTGAACCAATCTTTCACAAATGTAACCCGATGAATCCTGACAATGTCACCCAGGAATATTCCCATGCTTTAATGGAAGAAGAAAATTGATGGAAAAACCTTGCCTTGACATTAATTTCCCAACGCATTACATTGCTAAACCCAGCCCTAGCTCTGATCGGCAACCCCAGATCATAACACTGCCCCCACAGTGTTGTACAGTTGGCACTTTTATTGGCCAGGCAGTATATTAATTTACCAGCTAAACTACAATGTAAAAATATGGCTGAAAATGACAATGATGTATGAAAGTCCACTAAAGTTCAAACCAAAACGGAAATCAAATTACTGTTGTTCTGCTTTGTGCTGAAAACTATTTTTTTTTTAATTAATGAATTTTTTAAAAAAGGGGGAAAACAGCTTTTTTTTTACTTAAAAGAACATTTTTTTATTTTTTTTTGTCTATTTATAACAAGACTGCCTTTAACTGGGTGATACCAATGACTTCCTGTACCACATATTATAGCAGCCTATTTAGCTTGAAGTGTTACAAAAGCTCCGCCCCTATGCACTATATCAATATGATATTGTACATAACTTATGTTTTTGACATATGACTGAATTCTGTGGCGTGGCCACATGTGTAGTTGTATGTGCATTAAGTTATAGCAGGAGATAGGATGTTGGACTTACGACGGGAAGGTTATGAGTTCAAATCCCAGCACTAACAAGCTGCCACTGCTGGGCCCTTGAGCAAGGCCCTTACATAAAATAACTGTGCCACTGGACAAAGGCCAAAACGCCATTAATGTAAATTTACTGTCAGACCAAATAAATCAACATATAATATTTTTATGAGGATTAGGTCATAAATCTTCGACGTTTTTGAGCACCACTTGTCTAAAGCCCCTTAGAGATATGTATAAAAGCCAGACACTGCAAGGCCTTTTCCTCTGTTCATATTTTCCTGCTGCTTGAATTGTCTCACTTCTGGACCCGACCGCACCGAGGGGAAAAAAGGTAGCAAGCAAAACGCTCTATTTTCACCGAAAAAAGACAGAGCAGTGATGAGGCAAGGCAGGAACATACCCGTGATCCCATGCGCCATTTCTTGCATTATTGCTCGGTGGAATTTGAATTGTAGCGTTTGAAGAGCTTTCGGAGCCTGAGGTAAACGCGTGTTCTAAGAATCCCAGCTCTCAGTCTTAAGACGATGTGCGTCAGATACGACCTTTAGCCCAGAGCTAGCCTTTGGCGAGATCAAGCATCATTATCATCCTACTGTCGTATTAAACATAACTATTTGGGAACAGAATACGAGCTGAAAAAAATCGATTCCACAGAAGACGTGTACACAAAGACTCTTTATGCCCGACAACACAAAACAGCATTGAGTCTTCCGAGAGATTATAGCTAGTTATTACTGGTGTAAAAAAATAAAATATATATTATACCTTCCAGTCATATAAATATGACTGGGAGGCTCCTGATAAAAGTCCAAGACGACCAACACGAAAAACAGGGACAACAGGAGGCTTCAAGGCAGCGCTCTTGCACATGGGAGAGTGAGAGGTTTATTAGACGACATCAAAATTTTAATTACATTGGGAACATTTACATAGAAAATAGGAAGAAAAAAAAAATTGCAAGCAAGAAGTTTAGTTTTCTAATACGTTATTCTGAAAGATTTGCACCTGGGGTCATAGGAAATTGGGGTTTAATCATCTCAGTACAGGAATTTTACACAATAAAGGTGGGTGAATATAAAACGATAGGTGGGGTGATGTGCTATCTACAATCCTACTGTAGATACCTTCAGCTCAATATTATAGACTTACTTATAGACTTGCTCATTATATTCCCAACACACTCCTATATTCACTATATCTATACACTATAAGGACAACAGTACTGGGACGTCAGAATTTTCCAGCCATATGTACAGTGAGGAAAATAAGTATTTGAACACCCTGCTATTTTGCAAGTTTGCATGTCCACTGTGAGAGACATAATCTAAAAAAATTTCCAGAAATCATAATGTATGATTTTTTTAACTATTTATTTGTATGATACAGCTGCAAATAAGTATTTGAACACCTGAGAAAGTCAATGTTAATATTTGATACAGTAGCCTTTGTTTGCAAATACAGAGGTCAAACGTTTCCTGTAGTTTTTCACCAGGTTTGCACACACTGCAGGAGGGATTTTGGCCCACTCCTCCACACAGATCTTCTCTAGATCAGTCAGGTTTCTGGCCTGTCGCTGAGAAACATGGAGTTTGAGCTCCCTCCAAAGATTCTCTATTGGGTTTAGGTCTGGAGACTGGCTAGGCCACGCCAGAACCTTGATATGCTTCTTACAGAGCCACTCCTTGGTTATCCTGGCTGTGTGCTTCGGGTCATTGTCATGTTGGAAGACCCAGCCTCGACCCATCTTCAATGCTCTAACTGAGGGAAGGAGGTTGTTCCCCAAAATCTCGGTCATCCTCTCCTTAATACAGTGCAGTTGCCCTGTCCCATGTGCAGAAAAACACCCCCAAAGCATGATGCTACCACCCCCATGCTTCACAGTAGGGATGGTGTTCTTGGGATGGTTCTCATCATTCTTCTTCCTCCAAACACGTTTAGTGGAATTATGACCCAAAAGTTCTATTTTGGTCTCATCTGACCACATTACTTTCTCCCATGACTCCTCTGGATCATCCAAATGGTCATTGGCAAACTTAAGACGTGCCTGGACATGTGCTGGTTTAAGCAGGGGAACCTTCCGTGCCATGCATGATTTCAAACCATGATGTCTTGGTGTATTACCAACAGTAACCTTGGAAACGGTGGTCCCAGCTCTTTTCAGGTCAATGACCTGATTCTTACTGGTTGTATGGGGGGACAGGTGTCTTTATGCAGCTAACGACCTCAAACAGGTGCATCTAATTTAGGATAATAAATGTAGTGGAGGTGGACATTTTAAAGGCAGACTAACAGGTCTTTGAGGGTCAGAATTCTAGCTGATAGACAGGTGTTCAAATACTTATTTGCAGCTGTATCATACAAATAAATAGTTTAAAAATCATATATTGTGATTGCTGGATTTTTTTTTTTTAGATTATGTCTCTCACAGTGGACATGCACCTACGATGACAATTTCAGACCCCTCCATGATTTCTAAGTGGGAGAACTTGCAAAATAGCAGAGTGTTCAAATACTTATTTTCCTCACTGTATATCTTTCCCAAACTGTTACCACAAAGTTGCATTGTATAAGAAGTATTTGGAAAATGTTGAGTGGCCTGTTACAGAGCTCTGACCTCAACCCGACCGAACACCTGTGGAATGAATTAGAACGCTTAGTAAAACAACCTTGTGGCTGAATGTTCACAAATCCCCTCAAACACACCCCAAAATCTAGTGGAACATCTTCCCAGAAAAGATGCGGTTATTCGAACAGAAAATGGAGACTAAAGCCATGTTCACACTAATAGGTTTTCTTTAGAAAACGCTCTCTGAAGTGGATTGTGAATCTGAATTCACAAAAGTCAGATTTTTTTTCCCAGTCGTTGCAGCGACGTTTCAAAGCACCGGAAATGGCGCGCCATCTTACTTACGCGCCATCTTACAGTACGGGGACGTGATCGGTTTCAGATGTTTCGGTGTGAATGAGCAACTTTTGGAAAATGACTAAAGACAACTACGAACTCTAGTACCTAATAAATCTAACGTGAATAAAATAGACAACCAGTAAAACCAGAGCCAGGATCATGGCCACCCAGGAAATGCACCATAAGGTGTTTTCTTTTAGTTTTAGTTTGAAATTATCCCAAACTTAGGAAACCTTCTGTTATTTCTTTGGCCTGAATCTTCTTCTTTTTTTTTTTTGGGGGGAAAATGTGCCAAATTCCCTTTTATTTCCTCGCAATTCCGAGTTTATTTCCCGTAATTCTGACTTTTTTCCTCACAATTCAGACTTCAGATCTCGTAGATCTCGCAAGCATTCCTGCCACTTCTGGCATGTGTCCTGGGAGTCTTAATTTCAAAGCACGTTGAGCACCTTCTCCGATCCGCGCTCGATCTGCGCCAACGGTGTCCGAACACCGACCTTTGACCCGGACCTTCATCTTCGAGAAGAGGGTGAAGTCCGCAAGAGCCAAATCTGGCAGGTAGGATGGGTGCGTGAGCGAGGTCATGTGGATTGTTCTCCGCCGAACATCATGCACAAGTTGCATGACGGTTTTCACGCTGAATTTTGCGTGTGCTACTTTGTTCTAACATACTGTCCGGGATGAAATCGCAGACGTGGTCGGAATAGCACTTTTTTGATACCACCTCGTAATTGAATACCTGTGGACAGACTCGCATATATGTGCATGTCAGGAATGTCAATTGCTGCTATTACCTTTCCACGAGAATAACATTAGCATAATCTAGTACAGGGAATATACTTAAAGCTAAATATATCGAGTGCTCGAGTATTTTACAGTTTAGAAGATGCGTGAAGTTCACAGTAAAGACAAGCCACAGCGCCTCAGCCGTTTCTAGAACATCGGTGCTGATTAAACACAAACTGTCAAAATGCTCACTTTTCTGTAGCACAGCCTCGGGCCGGAAAAATGTACGTCGTATGGGATTGAATCGGGATTCGTTTATTATACACAGCACAAGTCGAAAGAAAGAAAACTTGCAGCGAAATATAAAAACGTGTAAACTTGGAAGAAATGCTGATGTCCGTATTTCTTTTTTTATTCAAATGCGCAGCCTGCACCGTTTCGATTTCTTTTATTCAAAAATAAAATAACCTGGAAAAAAAAAAACACGAATGGGAAAACGATGTTACAGTCTGAAGCACCTGTTTGTATTTACATACAAACCTACTGTCAGTCACTTTATAGACTTTTCCCAAGACACATTCAATATAGGATCTCGGTCTGAAATCAGCAAGGGTCCAGCACAGCCAGTTCATTCTTATGTGAGCAAAATCAACCATTCTTCTAAAAGAAATGAAGAAAAAAACTGCATAAATTGTAGTTGCAATTCACAAAAAAAAAAAAAATGAATTAAAAAATGAAACTGTACACAGAATTCTTCATGCTACTCTTGGCTAAATAAAATCTGCGTTAAAAAAGTTTTTCTTGATTTTTACATTTAAAAATACAGTAAATAATAATAAAAAATAACAGGACAATGATGTACAGGAACTTGGCTTTCTGGCAACTAAAAGGCTCTTTGTGTCTCACAATGATCTCAAGAAAAAAAAAAAGAACAGCACAATGATGGCATTCCATCTCATAAATTACTACGAGCCAAAGCTTTTTGTATTACTGTTTCTCTTATTCGTGTCCATTTGCGTTACCATTTGAGTCCCAACACATTACGTGGTTACCGTATAACGTTATGATGAGGGTTAGGTCACAAGTTTTCAAAAGTTGTTTAGGTCAAGGACCCCTTAGGTGATAGATACATGGGGCAGGGAGCCACAAACATAGCCAATGGCATTAATAGAAATCGATCATATTACACTAATTATATTATGTCAAGACAATTAGAACCATGTTGTTGTACATGCTTCATTGTCTGTATATTTGTACAAGCGAGAATGTGTACCCACGGTTTTACTAGTAAACATCTTTGAAGTAGTACGAGCATATTTCGGGAAGACGAGCACGTCTTTTGAGGCGTTTGGTTCCGGTTCTGCTCGCCACCTTCGTCCCCACGCTTCATGCTCGGTCGCTTCATCGACGCTGATCAGAGTGCGTTCTCGTTGAACAGCGTCGATTTTTTTTTATTTTTTTTTTTCAACTGGCTTACAGTTGTCCTTTATTCGAATAGGTTCGAACATGAACTTCAGCTTTAATTTGAACAGAGTTTTGTCTGTTTTTATACTGTTTTTGTTTTATTTCACTATAAATTCAGCATCATGGGTTCCAAAAAGTGTAGTGTAGCTGGTAAGAAGGCTGTACAAAGAATAACCATTGAAATAAAATCTAAAATTTTAGAAAAGCCCGAGCATGGCGTACGCACACGAGATCTTTGTCTGCAATACATCATGTCCGGTTCAACCGAAAGTACAATCGTAAAGAACAAGCAGTTATTTATTTCTTTGTTTATAAAATAACGAATTAATCTCGTACACCGGGGTTCCACTGTATTTTCAAAACTTTCGAAAAGATTTATGCATCATAATTAACATATCTTTGCAATTAAAATCAATGTATCGAGTGGCTCACAGTTGTCCTTTATTCGAATAGGTTCGAACATGAACTTCAGCTTTAATTTGAACAGAATTTAACATTTAATTTTACCCTCAGGTGGGCAATTATACAATATCATTTTAACAGAACTTGAATTGAATAATGATAACAATTCACAAATCATTTGTATCAAATTGACCTTGTTTTTACCCGTGCTATAAATAATAAATTATTCGTGGTTCGACAGTAATTAGCAGACCCCCGGTTGAATACCCATGGATTCGATTATTGTGACATGAAAATTTACGCCCTTCCTTTTTATTTCTTTTTTACTAGCTACAGTGCCGTGTTTTAAATGCCAGTCTTAACACTAAACTCACAGGATGGCCGCCATGTGGAATTGAATCAGCTTGTCAATCATCATCATCAGAACCTCTCCCTCTATAGTTGCCTGGACGGTGTTAACAAGATTGGCAAAAGGTGACCATTACATTTCTCCGCCCTCTGGAAAAAGATCTTTTCCCCCACATGCCATCAGGCTACTCGACCTACTGACCTGTCACGACTAGAATGGCTGAACCGTGCACTTCTGCAGTCTTGTCTTGTGCCTTAACCACCAGTCATGTGCCATTTATTCCTTCTCATCACTTTAGATTTATTACAGAGAGTTAAGCTACTTGTGCACCAAACCTTACAATCGTGCAATAACGCTTTGTACTGATGTGCGTCCATTGTGTTATATATGTGTAGTGGTTTTTGTTTTGGTCTTGTTCGCTGTCTATTGTGCTGTCTATGTGTTGTGTGTTAAGTGATACACTACTTAAAATATTACTCCAGTAAAAGTGCTCCCTTTAAAGTTGCCTTCAAATGTACAAAGTATCCAAAATACTACGATTTATTATTTCTTAATCAGCTCAGTTTATGTCAAAAGACTCTAAAGTTACTCTTAGTGCAACAATCTATTAATAGAATGACATGAATAAGACAAATAAAAAAAACTTCGGTGTTGTGGCGAGTTCGAGTTTCTTCCATCATTTATTCCTCTCTGAATCTGCGTGTTTGACCAGTTACGTTTTTATCCTCGTAAACAAAAAGGAACTCCTGTTTTTTAATGTAGTTGAGTAAAAAGTAACATCTTTGAGTTTTAAGTTAAAGTCTCACCAAATGGAAATACCTCAGTAAAGTACAGATACGTGAAAAAGTCACGTTTACATTGTCCACCGCTGCTAAAAACATCTGCACATCCGAGCCTCTGGAGAAACACAAGTCTGCTGCCTGGCTGAATGACAATAAAAGATCGCCTTGACTAAGTAGGAATTATTTCATCCAGCATCCTTTCTCTATGTACAAGATGTAATCGGTTCTCTTGAACCTCTGGAGGACACCCTCCAGCCTCTGTGACTCAAACGCCAAAACAGAGCCTCATGCACGTGTGGTACCCGAGCAGTGCTTTAACTCTGTCACCAATAGACAGATTCGCGTGAATGCTCACACACTGATCTATGAGGTAAAAAGCTCACTTTTAATAATCCAGGCCACCTGTTATACTGGCAGACTGACAGTCTACGAAGGGCTTCGACCCTCAAAGCACATCCAGCTACACAAAACAGCTCGCAATCACAGATGCCTCAAGCCAGTGGAGAACATAGTTCGGGTCTCTCCTGCCACGAGAGCTAAAAAAAGAACAGCACAGAGGAAATAAGTAAACAATGCTATGTTGTGACTTCCGAAGACATTACCGGTCTAATAAGAGTGAAGCTAATGAGATGGAACTAAACCTGAATCAATACAAGATTCAACACCGCATCTATGTAAAGCAAGGATCCGGATGTCTTGGCGGAGCATTCCGTGTCAGGAGTTTAGTTAATGGTATATACAAGGAGGTATGGTTTTTATCATTTCTCGGATCCTCTGAGCATCAATAATATTGTCGAAAAATGGTTTCAGTCATCCTCAAAATACCTGAGGATTTCATCTATAAAAGGAACTCAAATGTTTGCACGTGTGAAAATCATTTTGTGTTGAAATTTCGCACGAAAAAGCGCTGGGTTGCTTTTCATTCCAAAAACGTATTTCAAAAGAGGCACTTTTATGGTACAGGACCAAAAAAATAAAAAAATAAATAATAAAAGAAAATAACACATGTGACTGTTTCACTGTCGTCTAAATCACATCTATAATACAGTTTTATAATTCGGTGTCTTGGCGAAGCGGTAAAATTTGGTCTAAGCAAATAAAAATGTAAATGTGGTAAAGCGCTTGAGTATTCATCGCTGGCTTCAGCTGCGCTTTTTTTTTTTTTCTGAGACGAAACCAGAAAAAACAAGAAATGCTCCAGCAATGCAGTCAACAATGTGTTTAGAAAAGTGAGCTGGATATTCCTCACCGCAATGATGTGGACACCATTTTGTTGAGGTAGTCCCGAGTTATGAGGGTCCGACTTACAATTTTTTCGATCTTACAATGACGATAGCGATATGAAAAATTTGTCAAAGTCTTACATTTACGCACGGCATTACAGTAGAGGTCGACCAATTGATTGATTTTTAGAATTTTTTGCTTAAATCGGCATCGGCCGATTGTGCTGCGAATTAGGCCGATTATTGGGCAGGCGCATCCGACACACCAAACCATGCGTGTACGTTCTGTGCTTGCGTAAAAGAACAAAACTTTCTCATACCAGAAGGTGGCAGTAGTGTGTTTTCGGCATCCGAACAGTGAAATGGGAAGCGCTAGAACTGTGAATATATAAAGCGAGCCGCGTTTAGTTGCAAAGACAAGAGCAAGAATGACTACAAGCGTGTTTTTTCTTGTGTGCTTATTCGCTAAGATTATTAGCCAAAAAAATTTACGGAAAAAAAAACCCGAAGACGTCGGCCGACTGGAGCCAACGGTGCAGAAAAATAAATAATAAAGCTGTCCGATGCTAAAACACTCTCCCCAGACATTCCGACCCTCAGCTTGGGGTGTCCCGAGTTTTAATGCTTATCCTTCGTTCTAAATCCAGCCTCATATCCATAGATTGAGAAGTTTGGAGAGAGAATAAGAAGAACATTTGGAGACAGAAAGAGAAGAACATTTGGAGAGAAAATAAGAACATTTGGAGAAAGAATAAGAAGAGCATTTGGAAACAGAATGAGAAGAACATTTGGAAACAGAATGAGAAGATAATTTGGAGAGAGAATAAGAACGTTTGGAAACAGAATGAGAAGAACATTTAGAGACAGAATAAGAAGAACATTTGGAGACAGAATGAGAAGAGCATTTGGAAACAGAATGAGAAGAGCATTTGGAAACAGAATGAGAAGAACATTTGGAGACAGAATGAGAAGAACATTTGGAGACAGAATGAGAAGATAATTTGGAGAGAGAATAAGAAGAACGTTTGAAGAGAGAATATGAGCAGGTTTTTGGTATTGTATTGTTAGTGAGTCTTCAACCAGCCGTTGTTTAGATCTTTTAAATCTGCGTTTTTAATGCATTGTTTTGCTAAATGATGTACTGTAATTTGTTAAATTATCAACAACAATACCATACTGGTCACCATTCTTTAAGACTCCTCTGTAGACTGGGCCATGTCTACCATATTTTAAGGTTCTGACGGGGTTACTGTAACGGATCTCCACCGTAAGTGGGGGACTATGTCCCTTATGTGGAAAGTGATAAAGGTAAATGGGTGAGTGTAAAGATCTCACGATCATGAAGGCTACACAAATGGGTCAGGATATCTCCTAAACACCAGGTCTTTCAAGCAAAGAAATCCAGTGAAGCAGAAACAGGATTATACAGAAGGCAGGACCAAGGCTTATTGATGAATGTGGGGCGCTAAGGCTAGACTATAAAATGCACAAAATGCTGAAAAAGAATTTGCATTCAAGCATTTGTAGTACAAACTACTGAAAAGGTTCATTCTGGCTCAGATACATTGCATCACAGGTTGTCTACTTGCAGTGTACAACAATGAAAAAAAAAAAGTGTCTATATAAACTGTCCACCACTGTAAACGCCTACAAAGTGGACAGTGGTCCAAGAAAAGACATCCAGTGACCCAGGACAGTACTTGCTGATTATCAACCCACTAAAATGTTTTAAATGGATAATTGCTAAAAAGAAATAATAATAAAAAAAAAATAATCATGAAAATATTCTAAATAAAATAAATATAAATATATCCATTATATAAAACATTGAGGTAAATAAAAGGCATACATTCAAACTGAAACAAAAAGTAACACACCAAATAAATAAAAACTGTTACATTCAAAATGGCCTCTAGAGGCCGCTTCTGTACTGTATAACACAACCTGGAAAAACTATCAGGTATGGATTTTAGCAATCCAGTAATTAAAAATTGGTGCTGATTAAATGGCAAAACCAATAAATCGGTTGACCCCCAATAGAGACCACCTTTACAGGTCTTGTGAAGTCCATGGATTGATGGGTTAAAGCTGTTTTAATTGCAAAAATATGAACCGCATAATATTATACAAGGCAGGTGGTTTAAATATGATCGGTTTAGATGTTGTATTTCATCAAATAGCACCTTTTTTTAGGTGGTATTGTGTTATTGTTTCATCAGAGCATGATTCCACTACAGCTTAAAATCTCCGAACTGAAAAACCCCTCGGGTTCAACATCTAATTAGTGCTGATCAAAAGAATAAAATGCAGTCTGTTTTGTGGAATACTTAACCGCTACATCTGCCGATGTTGTGTCCGCGTGAACAACATTAATCACTTCCTATAATGCGGTCGTACCCTGGTCATTCCAACAACAGGAAATGCAAGGTTAGACACTGCGAAGAATTAGTATGTCAAAGCTCTTAGATGTTGTGTTCCCAAAGTTAATAGAGTAAAAGGCAAGCAGCAGACAATAAAGCACTCGTTCTGACAATCATAAATGATATGATTACCAGAAACTAGGCGAATGCACTACTTATTTCATTACAAGACAAGTCTAATTGCTTCCTGTGCCACTGTGCACAGATGCTGTTTTCTGGGTCATATAAATCCATTTATCAAATGGATGACGGATTTTCCATTAAAAAAGAAAAAAGAAAAAACACAATAGTTAAGCAAGCTGTATTTCAAACAGCTGACTTTATCTCTCCTATGTTCGATTTTCACATTGTTTTCTGACACATGGCTCAGCCATATACACACATACATACATACATACACACATACATACATATAGACATAGAAAAGTTGGTGTTGTTGAATCTATAATAATCTAAGCTGTTGAACTTATTTATGAGTTGTTCAGGAGCTCCTGGTTTCACAACTTCACTGCATAATACTGGAGAAAAGTCATTACTCATAATCACACGCTCCAGTGGTCATGATCAGACACAGCAACCCTCAGTATGCAGGTCTTTCCATATGGACTTATGGATATATATATATATATATATATATATATATATATATATATATTATATATATATATATATATATATATTTATTAGAGCTGTAACAGTACATGTATTTGTACCAAACTGTTTCGATGCAGAGCTTTCGGTTTGGTGCACGTGTACGAATGCAATTCTTTTTAGGTGCGGAAGAGTTCCCTCACGAACGTGTTAAATGATAAACTGCGAGTTTGTTTAATTTCTGCCTCAAACATTTTATTAAACTATAAAACATACACAACAATCCAGGAGTATAAAAAGAAAACTACAGTCAGCGCAGTGTCACTGTTTCTACTCACTCTGTACTGGAAATACGATTTATGGTGCACTGTAAAACTCGCTGTTGAATTTTGTTTTGCGCATGCATTTTACTACATTCTAACAATACGGATGAATTTGCGCTGGTTGTCCAGCTTCAAGAACTTTTCTCAAAAGGAGAAAATCCTGACACTTCAGTATATCGAGGAGTGAATGAATGAGGGACAGATGGAAGGAATGAAGACATTTGTTAAAGTCTGCTGAAATAGAAACAGTTACGTAGGATCATTTATAAGGAAATGTTATATTAAATGTAACACACATATACATATCTGTGTTAATCAAATGAGGTCTAAGAAATGTAAACGTTCATAAAAAAATTTTTTATTTAATTTTATCAATTTACTTTATGCCAATTTAATTGATTACTAAATTTAACCAATATAATAAAAAAAGTGCATAAATTATATTATTATATTTGTATAAAATATTATACAAAAAAATATTTTATAGATTATTTAGCCAAGCAGGCATCTTATATAAAAAGTTTTAAAAATTTTACTTCACTTTTACACATTTTTATAATAATAATCAAAATATATTTATATATATTTACTTACATTTTATTTATAGATAGATAGATAGATAGATAGATAGATAGATAGATAGATAGATAGATAGATAGATAGATAGATAGATAGATAGATAGATAGATAGATAGATATGTGTATGTATGTATAAATATTTATATATATATAGCTAGCTCTGATCCTTGGCAAACATATGATATGGGTATGAAGAGGAATAATATTTAAAGCTTTGCCAGTTGTATTTCCATACAATATTTCCATACAACTTCTCAAAGATGTGCAAAACCACTCATCCTCATCCAGCCAATTTCAGTAAATCTACTTATCCGTCTGTAGGAGGCACATAAAAAAAAAAAAAAAAAAAAAGATTAATTCCTTTCACTCCAGGTCAGAATCCACAAATCCACAGGGCATAGTTTCCTGATCAAAGCCTGGCCAGTGTGGCTATTCAAAAGTCCCAAGGAAAAAAAAAAAAACCCAGGGTAATCCAGTGTGGGATGAGGGGGAGGACCGGGTGCGTAAGGAGAGCTAATGTAGCTCCTCGACTCTTTCTTCTCACACCACTTTAATAGCAAAGTGAATGAAAATCTTTCCCCGACATCAAAACACCCTCATTAGCAGGTTTGTCAGTGGCACCGTCTGTGAATCCTAATAAACAAGCTAACATTTCCACAAACATCATTTCATTATTACAGCTGGAAGAGGGAACATTATTTTATTTTTTTAAGAGGTAAGATATCATGTGAAACAAAACCCATGCAAAACCCGATAGGAAGAACTAATGACTCGAAAGGAGCATCCAGTGTGTCGTCGTAACAATTGCAGTAACAATGCCACTATCTGCATCTGGATTCGTTTAGTGCTCCAGAGATTTGCAGCTGGACGCAGATCTTAAGACAAGCCGAGTAGGCTTTTATTGTCATTCGGATACAGTACAACGAAACAACATTCCCCCAGGACCATGAAATGTGATCAATAATAATAATAGCAAAAAGATTTTTAAATACATTTATTTATAGTATCATCATCATCATCATCATTCGAGGTGCATGAAGAGCACCATATTATATTGATTAATTACAGTGCCTTGCGAAAGTATTCGGCCCCCTTGAACTTTGCGACCTTTTGCCACATTTCAGGCTTCAAACATAAAAGAAATAAAACTGTAATTTTTGTGAAGAATCAACAACAAGTGGGACACAATCATGAAGTGGAACGAAATTTATTGGATATTTCAAACTTTTTTAACAAATAAAAAACTGAAAAATTGGGCGTGCAAAATTATTCATCCCCCCCTTACTTTCAGTGCAGCAAACTCTCTCCAGAAGTTCAGTGAGGATCTCTGAATGATCCAATGTTGACCTAAATGACTAATGATGATAAATAGAATCCACCTGTGTGTAATCAAGTCTCCATATAAATGCACCTGCACTGTGATAGTCTCAGAGGTCCGTTTAAAGCGCAGAGAGCATCATGAAGAACAAGGAACACACCAGGCAGGTCCGAGATACTGTTGTGGAGAAGTTTAAAGCCGGATTTGGATACAAAAAGATTTCCCAAGCTTTAAACATCCCAAGGAGCACTGTGCAAGCGATAATATTGAAATGGAAGGAGTATCAGACCACTGCAAATCTACCAAGACCTGGCCGTCCCTCTTAACTTTCAGCTCATACAAAGAGAAGACTGATCAGAGATGCAGCCAAGAGGCCCATGATCACTCTGGGTGAACTGCAGAGATCTACAGCTGAGGTGGGAGACTCTGTCCATAGGACAACAATCAGTCTTATACTGCACAAATCTGGCCTTTATGGAAGAGTGGCAAGAAGAAAGCCATTTCTTAAAGATATCCTTAAAAAGTGTCGTTTAAAGTTTGCCACAAGCCACCTGGGAGACACACCAAACATGTGGAAGAAGGTGCTCTGGTCAGATGAAACCAAAATCGAACTTTTTGGCAACAATGCAAAACGTTAAGTTTGGCGTAAAAGCAACACAGCTCATCACCCTGAACACACCATCCCCACTCTGAAACATGGTGGTGGCAGCATCATGGTTTGGGCCTGCTTTTCTTCAGCAGGGACAGGGAAGATGGTTAAAATTGATGGGAAGATGGATGGAGCCAAATACAGGACCATTCTGGAAGAAAACCTGATGGAGTCTGCAAAAGACCTGAGACTGGGACGGAGATTTGTCTTCCAACAAGACAATGATCCAAAACATAAAGCAAAATCTACAATGGAATGGTTCACAAATAAACATATCCAGGTGTTAGAATGGCCAAGTCAAAGTCCAGACCTGAATCCAATCGAGAATCTGTGGAAAGAACTGAAAACTGCTGTTCACAAATGCTCTCCATCCAACCTCACTGAGCTCGAGCTGTTTTGCAAGGAGAAATGGGCAAAAATTTCAGTCTCTCGATGTGCAAAACTGATAGAGACATACCCCAAGCGACTTACAGCTGTAATCGCAGCAAAAGGTGCCGCTACAAAGTATTAACTTAAGGGGGCTGAATAATTTTGCACGCCCAATTTTTCAGTTTTTAATTTGTAAAAAAAGTTTGAAATATCCAATACATTTCGTTCCACTTTATGATTGTGTCCCACTTGTTGTTGATTCTTCACAAAAAATTACAGTTTGATATCTTTATGTTTGAAGCCTGAAATGTGGCAAAAGGTTGCAAAGTTCAAGGGGGCCGAATACTTTCGCAAGGCACTGTATATAATTATATTCACGAATGAATCTATTCATATTTATTCCATTTGGAGTACAGTACAATTTTACATGGATTGTTATGCTTGTTTGATTTTTCTTTTTTATGTAGTATCTTTAAAAAAAAAACGGCCGATTAATCGGTTATCGGCGAGTATGATCCATACATACGGTATCGGTAAAATCCACTATAGATATACTGACTGCCAATCATCATTATTATTAATGTCTACCTCTGACCACTACCCTCCCCCACCCCAACTCCACCTTTTTAAATAAAATTAATAAATACACAAACCAGTGACAAATGAGCAGGGGAGGGTTAAGGGCCTTGCACAAGGGCCCAGCAATGGCAGTTTGTCGGTGGTGAGATTTGAACTTGTGACTTTCCGTTTCAGAATATAGACTCTTTTATTATGTTTTTCTAAAAAAGCAAAAGTCATTGATGGACCGTAGAATCGATCGCAAGCAAAAATGTCAAAGGTCAAAATGGCAGTAAAAAAGGGAGGTGGTACCTCAGTGGTTAAGGCATTGGACTTTTGAAATTTCACCACCAACAAGCTGCTACTGCTGGGCCCTTGAGCAAGACCCTTGACCCTCCCCTGCTCGGTTGTAAGTCACTCTGGATAAGGGCGACTGCCAAATGCCATAAATGTAAAATGAAATTCACGTATAAATCTTTTCAAAGCAATTGAAAACCAACTAAAAAGCAAAAAAAACAAACAAAAATAAACTCATAAATTATAGTTTTATAATGTGACTAGTGTCACTATTTTGTGTAAGCAGCATTGTTATCCATCACTGCTTTAATCCTCCTGGCCATAAAACTCACCATGATGCCATTAAATTCCCATTTCTGATCCTTAAAATAGTGTTACCTTTGTCTTATTATAACAGCAGATTGGGACCAAACGTGGAATGAAATGTTCAAAAAGCACATCTCCAGAAGTGATCTTACCTTAACATAGGACGGCTGTTTCTCTAAAATGAGGTCCGCAACTTTTTTGGAAACCTATATGAGCAGAAAATAGGAAAAGTCAACATGGTGTCCAAACACATGATGAAATACATAAAAAAGCATCTTGCATTTTTGACATGAGGACCATTCGGCTACTCATCCATTCATTCATTCATTCATTTATTCATTTGTTTAAATCAAGCAGGCTTTAATTCGCTTGGAACCGGACTAACAGCGAGTTGCGGATTATTTTAACATTGGCGGGAATCCGCAGCGGGACCGAATATTCAGGAATGTTGGAAATAACATTTTATGTTATACCTATGTTTTCACTAGGAAATTTAATAAAAATGTTTAAAACACATTATTGTATTAAAGTGACAGGTCCCCTGGTGGTCTAGTGGTTAGGATGTGGCGCTCTTACCGCTGGGGCCCGGGTTCGATCAGGGAACCAACCCCAGCCACTCTCAGTGCCGGTCCCAAGCCCGGATAAATGGGGAGGGTTGCGTTAGGAAGGGCATCCAGCGTAAAAACATGCGCCAAATCAAACATGCGGATGATCCGCTGTGGCGACCCCTAACGGGAGAAGCCGAAAAGAATGTTATTGTATTAAAGTGACAATGTCTAGATGAATTCACTAAGCTACCATAGGGGCTGCTTCCAAATTTCGCAGTTCAACAAATCAATGTTCCCGCAGAACCAAGGTGCAAGCATAAATTACCAACCGAGAAACACGACTACGCAGAACTACACAAACCTCAAATCTAACAACATATAGCAATATTTAGTGCAAAAGAAAAACTACAACGTAAGAAGAGACTGTAAACACGTGACGCTGTGGCACGATTGTCAGTATACAAATAATACTGTACACGTTACCACGAAGTTCTAGCAGCAATTTTGCTTACAAAAAAAACATTTATGCTTATTTGCTAAAAATGTTTATGCTATTTATAGATTTGTGTCTATTAATTTATGTAATTTGCTAATCACCTTTGTATTTATTCATTCATTCATTAATTTATGAATACAAATGATATTAATGAATATCATTCACGGTTTTTCTTTATGAAAAGACTCTCTGACCTAGAGTAAACCTAGAGCATCTCACATGGCATACATAATGATGTTCACAATGGGAAATTTGATCAAACATGGCATACTATCACCCTACTAATGTACTACAACTTTTCTTTTCTTTCCTTTTCGAATTCTCAGCAGCTCCATGTATCAAAGTTTCCATGTTGAAATGAAAAAAGGGGTGGGATTCAGGAGGTAAAGTTATATATGTGATTCATTCCATCCCACCATGACAGTACATGAAGCATAGTATGTATTAGCAGCGTTACATTGGCCAGCTGAAAGTTAATTATATACTTATTTAATAATAGTTCAAACGGACTTACACTGATAGAGACACAGATTTTTTTTATTATTAAAGAAAAACAAAAGCTATGTGAGCTCAAACCTCCTCTGCTGGAGGTCTCACTTTGACTTTTTTATGTGTAAGAAAAAAAAATTACGTATTTTTGACTTGAAGCTCCTATTTAAAACATGTAAAGGTTGCCAGGTCTGAAACAATCTTATAAATAAATATCTGATGTCTCACCCATACCCCTACCTGTAAGCCTGTAAAAATACATACACCCTATTTTGTCTCTCTAGGTGTCTATTCTTCTGCTGCACTTAAGAAATCACCTATAGCATTTAAATACATGTATAGTGCATATAGTAAATCATTTTATACCACAGAACTGGAACATTCATGGTTGGTCAGATTCTATTGAATTTGTTTTCAACAGATTGAGAGACAGATGTCTGAGAGAGACATATAAAAGAGATAAAAAAAAAACTTAAGCCAGGGGTCTCCGACATCTATATATGTATATAAAACGCGTTTGTATAATCAGAGTAGCAAAAACGTAAAAAGTATTCATTTTATGCTTACGACAGTTCCAGTTATAATATTATGACAGTAATTTTATTAACGCGCAACTAAAGCAACTAAAATTTCTGTTTGACCGTTTTTAGAAAAAATATTAATAAATAAATATAAAAGAGGCCAAATCAAAACTTTCAACGTGACACGCGTTTATTAACAACGTCCTAATAATAAACTCCTGCGAAAAATACATTTTAATCACTAAACATTTGTTTTACTGATGCACAAAGTCTCAAATCAAGCACCAAAATCCGCCATCCAAAGGGGGAGAGAAAAAAAAAAAGAATGATCCTTTTTTTACATTGAAAATGTTCCAGACATGGCGATTCTAGGAATCAGGTTTTAATGGATATCAGTACGAGCCCGTGGTTAGTGTCCGTCCAGTGAAGGGGACACGTTATTCGGAAAAAATAAACCCTCTTCCAAACCCTGTCTGATGAAGTACGGGTAATAAAGTTTCGCTTGAATGGATGGTGTGAACAGGAAGGCAGGATGTCCTGTGGAAGTGTAAATCGTTGACAGGCTCACACACAAAGCGTGAGTAAGTGATGAGCCTGGTGGGGAACGGGGCTCGGGAGTGCTGGTGCTTTACAGACGACAGACTGGTAGAAGATGAAGCATGTCAGGACAGATAACAGCACACACACCTCACACAGAGTGAAAGGAAAGTGAGTAATACTGGGTAGAGTAGCTGTGTGTAATAAAGAGAGACAGAAATAGACTGAACTCAGGCCAAGGAACGAAGACAATAATTTAAGTTTGGAGGCAAAATGGTGTGAATCAGTTATTACCTGTAAACTAATAAAAGCTGATTTAATTAAACGCAAACCTGTGACAAAAGCTCGTCGCATCATTCGTGCTTGCATAGTCATTTGTCACAGACGAATCTAAGTGTATAACAGTAGGGAAAGTGTAGCAGAATTAATCCTTAAACTAAGCTTGAGAAAATAGGATTAATGTCAGCCTCCGGTTCCAGAGGGCCACCGCATTACCACGTTAACATCCTGCCTCGTTTCATACACCTGATATAATCCAGACGCTAATTAGCACTGAGGAATTACTGAGCTTGTGAGAGAAAGAGGGACAGACGCACAAAACTACATAATTACCACAGCACGAACACAAATCCAGAAAAACAACAAGTCAGTAACTCTAATGCAAGTAAACTTTATGAAAAGGACTAAAACTTTTACCTTAGGACAAAAGCATTTCTTTGCGGCATCACATAGTATATGTGATAGCTTTAAGGTTGCAAAGGGGTGGAAAATGTACGCAGAAACTTTATATGAGGACTTCATCTGGGGAATTTTTGAAATCTAACAAGTTGAAAACTTTTCAAGAATTAATGGTAATTTACAGGAATTTATGAGAATTGATGGAAATTCATTAGGAATTTCAGGAAATTTAAATAAACTGTATTTAAAAAAAAAAAAACCATACTAATCTTATGCTCAGGTGTCCACAAACTTTAGTGTATATTGTAATGTGTTAATGTAGAGAATCTGAGTGTTAGTTGTATAAGGTGTGACTATATAAACAATAATGTAGAAGAACGAGTGTATTAACGGAGTAAACATGTAAATTTGGCAATCCGAAAAACAGCACTGCATTTCCAGCTGCTGTTATAGAAAAGTAAATCAACGCCTCCAGACGAATCAGAAGAAGGAATGAACCGTCGCTGTGGTACACAGGGATAAGCAGAGGACCATCTTTTAGTTTTTACTTTTTTAATCTTCTTTGCATCTTAAAATCAGCTGCTTCAATAAGTAAGCCGGAGTAATTAGAAGCAAATTAAACGCAGCACCTATTCGGGTCTCTGGGCTGGCTAGCTCATGTCTTATACTTTAATAAAGATTAAATAATATAGAAATAAATCGTAACTTTTCCCTCAGTGTACACGTGCCGTCTTAAGGGCATCCTGGACAATATGAGGCTACGTCCACATGACATGTCCGAAAACGCTTACGTTCCTGTACGAGCAAAGTGTAAGACGCCTCGAACCGCGTCATTTCCGCTTGTCGTTCTTTTACTTTTCGGCTCTTCGAAATGTCACGTCAAATGTCAAGAGAAGGGCCGTCACGTGACTAAAAAATGCGTCATCGCTTCCGAAAAAAGCCTTCGTTCTCACAGTCCACGACATGACGCGTTTTCAAATTTGTCTGCTTTGGAGAGCGTTTTCGAAAATCAACATTTTTCGTCGAATATGTTGCGCAATTTGGATTAAATTTGCTTAAAAGCAGTTACTCGGTACAGACGTAGAGCTCCGAAACAAGAATCTTGTTTATAAAGGCTTAGAGATTATAAAAAAAGAAAAAATAATGAAGGTTGTTGAATACATAGGGAAATGTATTAAGCCGTCTTGGTGTGGACAGATGGCGTTTTTTAAACGAAAACGTATTAGTGTGGACATGGCCTGAGTAACGATTCAGAGATGCCCATTAGGCTGTTCAACACTGATAGCTAATGACAAATTTATTTATTTCCCCCCTTTACTGCAGACTGGATTCGAATAAAAGAATGGAGAGAAAACAGCGAGGGGTGAGGAAAAGATTCATATAGAGGCCCGTGTCCGCCACATAAAAAAAATTGCATAAATTGCTCACAATTCCTAGTCTTTTTCTCGCAAATGCAACTTTATTTCTAGAATGGCATGTTATCAAACTGAGCATCTGATCCACGGAGAGAACTCGGTCTAACAATCAGCTCTGGAGGAGACGACATGATTACAAGTGGATGCACCAAAAATGTTTGATGTTTATGAGAAATAAAGTCAGAACTGGGAGAAAAAAAAGTCAGAATTACTAAAAAAAAAAAACACGAGATTGCGGAAAAAAAAGTCGGATTAGGCAAAAAAAAATGTATGTGCCGGAAACGAGCTTCCATAGGATTTAAGCCAAAGAAAACGACGCAATGTTTCCATAGTTTGGGATCGTTTCAAACTAAAACACAAAAAAAAATTGTGAACTTTTTTACATTTATATTTAGATTTTTTTTTTTTTTTAGTTATATATTTGTATTTGCATTTTGATGTAATATGCCAATTAAATCGCAGGTCCGTGAGGAGAGGGCGTAGCTGAATGAAACGCACGGTAAAAAAGCTCACTTTCAGGTGAGAAAAGAAGAGAGAAAATAGGTAAAATCAGGGTTTTAAAACACTAAAAACACACAAAAAAGAAAAAGAAAATAAAGCATTTTACAAGGCGGGAAATGCGTACATCCTGGCAGCGTCCCAACCTACCGTACGGCATATACACTGCTTTGCCTGCCGCACGAAACCTATAATATTTGTACTATTTTTTCGTCCATTGTGGTGATGGACAGGTTGATGGACGAAGTCAGACAGAAGTCTCCATGGACTATGATGTTTGTGAACGCTATTGTGATTTGTGGTGAGAGTAGGGAGCAGGTTGAGAGGGAGGGCAGTGGAGTGGTCCAAATGCAGGGAAAAGGTGTGGTGAAGGAGGATGAGTTTAGGTACCTGGGGTCAACAGTGCAAAGTAATGGAGAGTGTGTTAGAGAAGTGAAGAAAGGAGTGCAGGCAGAGTGGAGTGGGTGGAGAAGAGTAATAGCAGGAGTGATTTGTGATAGAAGGGTAGCACATGTAGGACGTTTTGAAGACAAGGTGAGGGAGGTGCGATTGAGATGGTTTGGACATGTGCAGAGGAGGGACATGGGCTATATTGATAGAAGAATGCTAAAGGAGGAGACACCAGAAAGGAGTAAACGAAGAAGACCAAGGAGGAGGTTTATGGATGTGGTGAGGGAAGACATGCAGGTAGTTGGTTGAAAAGAGGCAGATTTAAAGGACAGGGAAGTATGGAGACGGATGATCCGCTGTGGCGACCCCTAATGGGAGAAGCCGAAAGAAGAAGTAGTAGTTTCGAATAGGATCCAGCGACAGCGACATGCCAAAAATGAACAGGTGAGGATCTGAGAGATGGGTAGAGCCCAGAAAAGCAATTAGTGTAGTAATGAACGACTGTCAGGGAACTGTCATTCGTCATCAAGCCTCTCATTCTTCATCATTCAATCCTCTCAGTGAAGAATCATTTGAATTCTTGTAGAACTTTCTCACAGGGAAAAAAAAGCCCTCTGTCCTGAGGACTGGTCCATGTTATATAAAATAAACACGTCCTTACAGGGATCATCGCCATATCAACATTTACACATGTTTTACATTCTCTTTATGTAAAGTGTCTGCCATACAAGTTCCTGTTTAAGTGCTTACTGCTAAAACAGATCCATTCAGCTAAAGCTTCCAACAGTGTGATGTAGTTTGAAGTTTGGAAAATTGAGAATCAGTATATTAAATTTAACACAATCCATCCCCCCACCCCCCAAAAAAAAAAAACAACCTCAAACCAACAAAATCATCTAGAATCATGAGAATTTCAATCACCCGAATAAATACAAAAATAAAAAAAAACGCCTCAGGAAGACGGATAGCAAAGATAAAGGGTTAAAAAAAATCTAAGAATAAAAAAATGCTGAAAAGTAAACAGCTCGTCCTTATCTTCTAAAGTGCTTTCTGCACCGCTCCGACTTCCAGGCATGTGTGATTCCCCGAATCATCCTGAATCAACAGCAAAGCCTTCTTTGTTTTACACATGAAGCATAAGCACATATACACACACACACACACACACACACACACACACACACACACACACACACACACACACACACAGCCTAGAAAATGACAATCTGTTCGGTTCAACACTCACAAAATAACACAAGCGATAGCATGATGCATGTGTCAAAGTTAACCTGTGCAGTGTGTACAAGAGTGTGTACATGTTAGAGATGCGAATGTCAAAAAGAAACAAAAAACGACTGAACAAAAACTGACAAATATGTCTGCAAATGTAGAATGGAAAAAAGCTCCAAGACTTTGCTGCCCCCAAGTGGCACAAGGAGTAAAATAAAAAAAGGAGTACAGTTCATTGTAGGGCTGAAGTTATGATCATTTCGATATAATTACGATATTGTATTAGATCATGTGACAGTATGCGTTTTTGATAAATCATGTTTCTATGAATGAATGTCCTTTGAAATGCCAGCAACAATGTATTTGTGTGTATGTGTATGTATGTGTGTAATTGAGAATTGTATGAGAAATATATATATATATATATATAGAATATGTTAAAAACGATACATTGCAATACAAATGCCAACTTGCATCTGATGCTTACTTTCTTAAAACCGATGCATCACATCGTTAACATTTATGACAACACACAATATATATATATTATACACACACACACACACACACACACACACACACACACACACACACACACACACACACACACACACACAGAGTATATCATAAAAAAAATATTCGATAATCATACATTTTCGTCTAATATTTATATAATTCTTCACCACTATATAAAGCTAAGCTGTAGCCTATAGGGATAGTTTTAGCAAGATAATCAAAGATAAAAATGGACTCACTCAAAGAAACCTAAATAAAACAATACAACAGAGAGATATTATGGAATATGTAAAATAGAAGGCAGCATAACCAAAAACATTTGAAATATGTAAAGTTTGCCTCCATGCATGAAACAACATATAAAACTCCACAGACCAAAACTAAGGGCTGAACCAGGGACCATGAACTTGGGTTTACATTAGAGAGATATGAGAGTAAATTACATTGAGCGATATTTTTGCGGCTGCATTTTTGAAGCTTCAGTAACACTGAAATATTGTGTGGAATTGGTTTAAATATACATCAAACCGGATAAGGTCATTTGAAAACCGCACATATGTAGCCTTCAGCAGAACTGCACACTCAACCATTCTGCTGAAATGGCAAGAAAAGGCCAAAATATGAGATAAAATGAAATAATAGCGTGATTGTCTGCATTCCAAGGAGAAAGTGCAGAAAGCCCTGCAGTAGAAATGCGCTGTGTCACATATGTGCAAGTGGGAAACGGGGAGAAAAAAAAAAAAAAGCAGGCATCAGCTGCTCAGGCACAATTGAAGGCAGTTCAAAAATCATTGCAAATATTTACTTTGTTTTTAGATCTTAACATCCTTCTTTCATACCAAATTTTATTATAATATTAAACATATTTTGCTAACAGTAAACTAAGTATTGACTTTATTTTGCCTTGATAAATACTATTATTAGAGGTCAACAGATCCATGCCTATAGTTTTTCCGGGTTGCATTATACAGTACGAGAGCGGCCTCTAGAGGCGAATCACTGATGCCACGTGCTGTTTATTTAAAATTTTACTTTATTTATTTCATTTAGCAAATTTGTATGATTCAGTAAGTTTTTTTTATTTTTGTAATAAAGTACAGTACTATTTTACATGGAGTGTCATGTTAGTTTTTTTAATCCAGTGTCCGTTTTAAAAACCATCGTTTGATTAATCGATTATCGGCAGTTACGATCCAATCCAGCTATCGTTAAAATCCACTTGGCCGACCTCTAACAATTATACCATTCTAATCATAAACTGGGTTTCACTACAAATTATACGATTATATTTAGGGATCACGAACTCTTCTATTGAAGTAGTATTTAAAGTCCTCTCCAGAAAGTATAAGGACACCAAGGCCAATTCTGTTGCTAGTTTAAAGGCATTAATTTCAAAATCTATGAATTTATAGCAAAAGGTGTTAAGCACCAGTGTTGGGCAGTAACGTACCGGTAACGCGTTACTTTTTACATTAACTTCGTTACCGTTACCGTATGGTGCGTTACCCGTTTCACTTTAGTTGAGCATAAAGACAAAAACTTTTAAGTCAAATGTAAGCTGTGTCTTTCTGGTTCGAAGCTCGTATCTACTGCGATAAACAGCAACTTCAATCTGTTGAAGCTGCTCCAGGACCTCCATGCCTGAGGAGCTAGTAGCTAGAAGCTAACCCGGTGTTCTGTTGTACATTGTTGATAGTTTTCATACTTCAGCTGTGAAAGGAACATTTTTAAGAGCTCAACACAACAGCAGAAGCCACTTTAGTTTTTGATTGTAAAAATTATTCAGCTTGTTTTGTTATTTATTTCAGAAATCCTTGTAATATATTCAGTTTGTGCAGGTCTGACTTTAATAAAATAGTGTTTAAAAATTACTTTGTGTTTAAGTCAGTTTTGTGTTTGTATAGATCATAACGCATAAAAGGGCATTAATGGAAACATTAAAGAAGGTTATTTAAAAAAGTAACTAAAAAGTTACTTTTAACAATAACGTGTTTTTTGGTGTAATTAATCAACAAAGTAACGGAGTTACTTTTTGAATGAAGTAACGAGTAACTGTAACTAGTTACTATTTTTTAGTAACGAGCACAACACTGTTAAGCACCTTAGAACATTGCACTATACATATTTATGTGATTGGAAGTATGTCTTATGAATGTGACTCATAAGACTTTTGTTTGGCCAGGTCTGGCATGTTATGTTGTTTAAACCAATTGTACCAGTGGTGCGTGAGTGGAGGGCGGAGCCTGACGGAACGAGTGGTAAGAAACACCTGTAGCGCCAGTGTAAAAACAAAAGAAAATAAAGAAAGCTCTGCTTGGTGAACTACTGCCTGTCTATCTTCTTCCAGAGTTCGGTACCAGTGGGATTTGTTACACCAATCAATAGTTCTGCTTGTATCTTTGTTTGTGTCCTGGGTTTTACCTGTAGAGAGTGTACTAGTCATTAAAAAGTATAAACCAACATAAACACCAGAGAGCCATCTATGGGAGACAAGCAAGTCATTTTCAGGCTGAAAAATAAGAGGAGCAAAATCGACCTGAGTTATTGCACGATCACTACGTCCATTTAAAATGAAAAAAGAAAGGAACCACTATATAAACACTGTATAAGACCCCGAACAAGAGAACAGCAACGGTTGAGAAGAAACATACTGAGAGCTATGTATGTAAAATGGTGTACATTTACACTTACAGCTGCTTGCTGTCTCTTCAGTTTATCTCTGTATTCTTCAAGATCCTGCAGGTTCAGGTCTGGGGGAAGTTTCTGCAATCACACACACCCAAACACACAAAAAATATGTATACTCAATCAGGGATGCAATTAACAGTTTTAAGGGGGGTATGCAAGACAGAATTTTGGGCCCCCATATATAATATAAAATAATATTATATATATATATATATATATATATATATATATATATATATATATATATATACACATACATACATATAACTTAAACTTTCTTTTCGGCTTCTCCCGTTAGGGGTCGCCACAGCGGATCCTCCGCACGTTTGATTTGGCACATGTTTCACGCTGGATGCCCTTCCTAACGCAACCCTCCCCAATTTATCCGGGCTTGGGACCGGCACTAAGAGTGGCTGGGGATGGTTCCCTGACCGGGAATCGAACCCGGGTCGCAGCGGTGGGAGCGCTGCATCTTAACCACTAGACCACCAGGGGACCGTACATACATACATATACAATGTTATTATTAATAATAAAGTGAATATAGTTTAATTTTATTTACAGGGAATTTATTTTATTTCACCACAGTGTTATTATTTAAAATATATGTGTGTATGTACAATAAAAAAAAAAAAAAAACTAATTGGAAAAGTTTCAGTTGATGATTGGGGGGCCCCCTAGCACCCCCCCTAACGGCGCCCTTGTACTCAATTAGCACAAATAAATACACACTCATTTTGATTTCTTCTTTAAAACATCAGGAGAACTGATTCATGTCAGTCCACACAGGCCACTCGGGAGCTTGTTCAGTCTAGAGGTCAACCGATATGGGTTTTCCTCCGGCCGATATTTCGAAATCGGGGCAGCCGATGGCTGATATATTTTTCCGGTTCACCGGTTTTCATTCTTTTTTTTTTTTTTGTCCCCATCATCAAACATAATTAATTAATAAGTAGTGAATAGAAACCTGCTTAAATTAAACATATATTAAACAACACAAGCCTTTCCAATTAGTGCACTTTTTGCGGCTTTTGGTTCCCATGCCTACCAGTAGCCTAAACTACAGCTGGTTGAAGACTCACTAACAATCTTCTTCTTCTTCTCTCGTCTTCTCCCATTAGGGGTTGCCACAGCGGATCATCTGTCTCCATACCCCTCTGTCCTCTACATCTGCCTCTTTCAACCCAACTACTTGAATGTCTTTCTTCACCACATCCATAAACCTCCTTCTTGGTCTTTATCTTTTCCTCCTTCCTGGTGGAAATACGTCCATTTGCAACTGTGTTTCCTGTGTTTTATGAGTTATGACCATGCAATTTTCAATTGTTTGCTTATTTTTTCTCCACTTTCTCTTTATGCAGCGTGCCAAAACTCAAAATGAATCGTGTGGTTTGCATTTCCGGTGCCTTGCACTGAAAGCTGTTAATCAAGTGTCATAATATTGGGTGTGTTCGTATTGGGAAGTGACATCACTCGCAGTCGACGGCCAAAGAGGGAAAATTGCCAGTAATAGACGATTTTGTGGAAGACATTATGATGCTCGTGCAGGTAGTTGATGACAGTTCATTCTCTAATTGGATTAAGGTAAATACAGTTTTCATAAATGTATACGCAACATAATCTGAGTTGAGTCTTGTGACAAAAATGACAAGAACATTACAGCCATAATAAATCAGAGTACTTTGGATACTTAAATACATTTGAAGGCAAATACTTTTGTACTTATACTCAAGTATACACCTTTCCTTTTTCTGGAGTCATTTTTTACCAAGCGTATCTCTACTTTAACTACATGGTTTGTGCACTTGGGGTCTGTCCATAAATGGCATAAATGAAAATGTTGAGTGAAGAAAGTAAAAAGAGCAATCATCAAAATACTGTCTAGATTCAAATCCACCTTTCGCCTGAGCTTTTCAAAACAAGATCACCTAGGAAAAATGCCTACATTTGCATTCTAGAAATTTTGATGATGCAATGCTTTATGCATTGATCCTGAATTAGAGCAATAATGTGGAACATTTTCCCACATATATTAAGATCAGGGCAGGAGGAAGACCAATTGCTTTCCACCCCACCTGGTTTTGCAATGCATACGATCCCAAATCTAATGAGCTTTTACACCCACGATAAACGCACAATCCATCAATCCTGGACTTGGGCGCCGCTTTGCGTGGGTCACAGAAACGTCCTTTCGGGCTTCTTGCTTCGTGCTTCCTGCGCGGACGATTTTTCCAGATTATGGAATAGCCAGTGGCCTGAGAAAAGTGTGCATCTGTAATGCGATCCACAGAGTTCATGTAAACGCACCTCAAGCTCGTACCGCACCATGTCGGGGGAGTCGTTCGAGAAGTAGACCTGCTCTATGCTGTCGATGATCTCCTGCTCAGCCTGAGGGTCAATAGGCTGCTCCCTCAGCTCCCTCAACTCCTCCTGAGAGACAAAGAGAAGTGAAAGAGAAGTAAATGAACACAGATCAACCAATGCTTATTCGGAGTCAGCGCTATTTTCTTGGGCACGTGACCGTGGGAGAAAACACATTTCCCTTCAAATAAGCGATCCGGCGCATTCTTTTTTTTTTTTTTTAGACCGCCGCTAAGTACTTAATACTGCCACCCTGAGGGGAAACGCCTCCTAGATCTTAATAAAGGATTAACACAGGCACGTCAATATCAGTAGAAAAACACAAGCGAAAACACGGCTTTGCAGACTTTGAAGAATGATGCTGGGAAGCAGAACTACATGATGCAACTCTGGTTTAAAAAAAAAAAAAATTGAGGTGAAAAGAGCATAAGACAAATAGTGTCAGCTGCCTCCCGCTCTCTAGTTTACCCTGTTCAGTTTTTACAGAATCTATAGGTGTAGATTCAGTAGGAGATTGCCTGAAATCTATTCATCATGTAGGGGAAAAGAGACTTTTCACAGACTTTCAGAGATTAAAATTTTACCCCTCCGGTCTTGATGGGTGAATCGACAATATGTTTTGTTAATAATATTCCAAAACCATTAGGTTTAAATATTGGAAAGAGAACTAGACTGATTATAGACTGAGAAGAAGAAAGAGAGCACGAGAGAGTCTGTGCCACATCTCTACTAATAAGAAAGCTGTTGGTGTTAATTGCTGGTGCCATTTTTATTTATTTTTTTTATTACATTCCTTGTAACATTTTCTTTTCCAGTTCATCAAATGTATCTTATAGATCGGTAATTTATCAAATGCACCACATTCACCCTGATCGCCACCTACATTACACATAAAATCATCCGTTTAGCTCTTAATGGTATACAGGAAATGTCTACTAGAGATTGAACTGGAACTATACGTGTGTTCAACAGTT
The DNA here is from genome assembly GCF_946808225.1 of Silurus aristotelis. Lineage (NCBI taxonomy): Eukaryota > Metazoa > Chordata > Actinopteri > Siluriformes > Siluridae > Silurus > Silurus aristotelis. The sequence continues at coordinate 16,185,453 of NC_139594.1, forward strand.
TAAACGTGCACAAAAAAAAGTTGGGACGGGGCAACAAAGGTCTGAGGAAAAAGTTTTCAAACTTTATTGGAACTGGGGTTGTAATAGCAGGGTTTAAGATGTAAGCTGGTGTACACTGTCCCAAATGGCTTGAGACAAATTCCTGTGGGACATGTTCCAGACTACTAAGTAATTGCTGGGTAACGAGGCATACTGGTGGCACAGGCCAAGGAGCAGAAGAAGGCAGTTGTGATAAATGTGGTAATCCCAGCTGACTCTAACATTAGGAAGAAAGAAGGAGCTGTAAAAACAACTGGAAAAGATGCTAAAGGTAAAGTCCAAAGTGTTCCCTGGAGTAATAGGGGCTGTGACCTCTAAACTGGGAGAGTGGCTCCAGTACAGGAAAAACTCCATGTACAACATCTGCAAAGTTCAAAGAACAGTCAAAATACTGCACTGAAACCTTAAAACTCCAAGGCTGGTCTGTACAGATGTTATCCGTAAGCCAAATGGTTGCAAATTGATATCAGTCGAAAAGTCAGCAGATGGGACCCTAAAGAAGGCACCGGATATTTTAAGTGGATAAAAGCTGGTTTCCTTTTTTTAACCTGGTCAGTACTTTTTGTAAATCAGTTTTCTCTTGGACATGAGACAAATGTACCTCAAATTCTACCTCAGAGAAATTCATCTATCTTCGGCTGTTTAATAAACATCGTTTATTATCGATTTCGTGGGCATCACCAAACCCAAATCAGCTGACAGATGCACTTTGGTTCACTATGGTGAACCAAATCCAGGTTGGAATCCTACCTCATGATCCACCATGACCCTGACAAAAGAAAATGAATAAACAGTAAACCAATGAAAATGTGGCCTTTTTTCATCTTGTCTCCAGACATTTTTTGATTTTCTGCTGTGAATCGGTCACATTCGGTTGCATTTATGTATATTTTTGTTCAGTCTATGTATTTTTTAATTTACTGATTAAAGGGTTTCGTTACTGGTTATTTTGTTCCCCAAAACATCTCCGGGTTACAAATGTTAACGAGCCGTCTAAGTTCTCTTTTATCTTTATTTCCAATCTGCCATCGACTCTTGGTGAACAGATGCTTTCTGTTTTAAGTCATTAGACACCTTAATGAGACAACTGAATAAAAATTATATTAATTAGAGCCAAATGGCAAAATGGCACAATGGATTAAATAAAATTAAATAAATGAAAATTAAATGAATGAAATCTAATTAAATAGTTTACATTTGTTAGACCCAAAAATAACAAATAAAGATGTGTAGATATATATATAATTTATTTATTATTATTATTTTCTAAAGCAGTTTTTAAATAAGATTCCTGCTTGGGTAAAATAAAAATAAAATAGAAAAAATTAAAATAGACCAAATCAAGGGAATGTAATACACTTTATTAAATTGATTAAACTGATCGGCGCAAATAAAATGTATTCAATAGAATTTAATTAACGAGAAAATTCAATTTGTTTTAATCAATTTAGTTTGTTTGTTAGACCCCGTTTTGGGTAATACAGATGTGTTTATAATTTTGTATATATATATATATATATATATATATATATATATATATATATATATATATATATATATATATATATATATATATATATATAAATAATTTATCTATCTATCTATCTATCTATCTATCTATCTATCTATCTATCTATCTATCTAGATAGATAGATAGATAGATAGATAGATAGATATATCTGTGTGTGTGTGTGTGTGTGTGTGTGTGTGTGTGTGTGTGTGTGTGTGTGTGTGTGTGTGTGTGTGTGTGTGTGTTTTGCATTTAATATGTAATTTTCAAAAAGTTATGCTCTACATAACTGTTCTACTTATTTCAGCAGACTTCAAAAAATTTCTTCTTTCCTTTCATCCTTCATTAAATTCATTCCCTTGATATATGGAATTGTCAGGATTTTCTCCTTTTAAGAGAAATTCTTGAAGCTGGACATAAAACGCTAAAGAATCCATAACATTAGACTATTGGCATCGTTTTTTAAAAAATGTGCTTAAAATGTGTGAGGCGGAGAGTAAACACACTTGGGGTATGCCGCTTAATATGTTAATGAGGGAACTCAGATTATAGCTATGTTCCACAGGTAAAAAGGATAGCGTTGGGTACACATGTGCACCGAACAGAAAGCCCTGTATAAGAAATAGTTCAGCACGAATACATACATACAATACATCCTGTTACACCACCTGTAAAGGCAGATTTCTGCTTTTTAAGAAGCACCTCATTTGGAAAACAGGAATATTTTTCACTCAAACTGCTGACGATGCAAACCTTTGCTTTCGACTGCATTTACTTTTAACAAGTGAAACCATATATTACATTGGCAGGGGACGATATGGACACAAGGGTAATTGAAGCCCTCAGAGTTTAAGAGTACAAGAGGTTAGGGTTGTAGTAACTGTTCCCAGGCTATAAAAAGGTTTGACTGATCAGCCCGTTTATAGATTTTGACTGGTGTTTACTAGCGCTCACTGACTCCTCGTGGTTTTCCCAGTAATCTGAGTGCAGCTGAAGGTACAAATTGTTGATAGGTAAAAAGACGGGAACAATATAAAACAGGAAGCCTGTCAGAAACAACGACGGCAGAAGGTGAACCGGCACAATGCAAGATGACGGATAACGCATTTATTTATTAGGGAAGATGAAATATAAAAAAATGTTGGAGGCAGTACAGAAAGTTCAGAAATTCGTTTAGAAAAGAGTGATGTGTATTAAAATAAGCTCAATTACTGATGAAAAAGAGGCACAAGTCTTTGTCAATCGCAGACAATGTCAGGGACATTTTTAAACCTAAGCTAAAAAAAAAAAAAAGAAATAGGGGTGGGGAAAAAAAAACCCTCATGAAGAACATCAGTCAAACTGCAATCTCAGAAATTTGGGGTCTCAGCCAAGAGGCATCAAGCCATCTTTACTTGTTCAAATTAGGGTTGTCAAATATTTAATTGCGGTTAATCACATGATTGTCATGAGTTAATTCGTGACTACTCGCAAGTTAATCGCACTTTTTTTTTATCTGTTCTAAAAGTACTTCAAATTCATACTTTTCAAGTTTTTAGTAATCTAATCAACTTGGACAAATATTGATGCTTTATGCAAATTTATGTTGATTATTAGTGAAAACATCCTCAACACATAGCACGAAAACAAAATAATAATGTAAATGTTTAAAGTAATTATGGGAATTTAAATTACGTAAATCATCAGGATACCAAACGGAACTTTGCCATGTTTCCACACAGACAGTTATAATTTCCGGATGTGTTGCATCGTGGCAGATTTTGGTGTTGATTTGAGACTTGGCAAATCAGCGAATCAAATGTTAATGATTAAAAATATATATTTTTTTTAATTTTGCTTTTTTTCATATCTGAGTAATGAATGGACGTAGTGAATAAATTGTTAGAAGGTTTTATATTTACTTATTTGTAACAAAAATGATCAAAACTGTGACTTGCAGCAGTCTTGGCATTATATATCGTTATTAATCCAAAAATAATACAATGAACAATTGTAACAAAGTTACAATATTTGTGATGTAGGTCTACTGGCCAACACAAATCCCTTACACGCGTGATATTCCACACGTGAAAGTTGCATACACACACACACACATTTTCATAAAGGACTCAACTTCATGGACTACTACCGAGTCTTACTTTTGCACATGCACGTCGTTCACGTTTGAAAATCCAAAATCTGTTCTCTCAACAGAAACCATTTGCGGCCCCAACTGTTCCATCACAAGGTTTTCTTTCAGAATATCCAAACCCTGGCCGTCTGCAAACCGTTCTGGATGAGAGGCTCTGCCAAACGCACAACTTTTATTTATTAAAGTATGCTGAAATGAGAAGAACCTTTAAGTCGATAATATCTTTAGAGAATTAAATACACACAATTATAAACACATCTGTATTACCCAAAACAGGGTCTAACAAACAAACTAAATTGATTAAAACAAATGTAATTTTCCTCGTTAATTCAATTTTATTGAATAAATTTAATTTGCGCCGATCAGTTTAATCAATTTAATAAAGTGTATTGCATTCGCTTGATTTGTTCTATTTAATTTTTTTATATTTTATTTTTATTTTACCCAAGCAGGAATCTTATTTAAAAACTGCTTTAGAAAATAATAATAATAAAAAATAAATTATTATTTATATATATATATAGTGAGGAAAATAAGTATTTGAACACCCTGCTATTTTGCAAGTTCTCCCACCAATCATGGAGGGGTCTAAAATTGTCATCGTAGGTGCATGTCCACTGTGAGAGACATAATCTAAAAAAAAAAAAATCCAGAAATCACAATATATGATTTTTTAACTATTTATTTGTATGATACAGCTGCAAATAAGTAAATTTGAACACCTGTCTATCAGCTAGAATTCTGACCCTCAAAGACCTGTTAGTCTGCCTTTAAAATGTCCACTTCTACTACATTTATTATCCTAAATTAGATGCACCTGTTTGAGGTCGTTAGCTGCATAAAGACACCTGTCCACCCCATACAATCAGTAAGAATCCAACTACTAACATGGCCAAAACCAAAGAGCTGTCCAAAGACACTAGAGACAAAATTGTACACCTCCACAAGGCTGGAAAGGGCTACGGGGAAATTGCCAAGCAGCTTGGTGAAAAAAGGTCCACTGTTGGAGCAATCATTAGAAAATGGAAGAAGCTAAACATGACTGTCAATCGCCCTCGGACTGGGGCTCCATGCAAGATCTCACCTCGTGGGGTTTCAATGATCCTAAGGAAGGTGAGAAATCAGCCCAGAACTACACGGTAGGAGCTGGTCAATGACCTGAAAAGAGCTGGGACCACCGTTTCCAAGGTTAGGTAATACACTAAGACGTCATGGTTTGAAATCATGCATGGCACGGAAGTTTCCCCTGCTTAAACCAGCACATGTCCAGGTACGTCTTAAGTTTGCCAATGACCATTTGGATGATCCAGAGGAGTCATGGGAGAAAGTCATGTGGTCAGATGAGACCAAAATAGAACTTTTGGGTCATAATTCCACTAAACGTGTTTGGAGGAAGAAGAATGATGAGTACCATCCCAAGAACACAATCCCTACTGTGAAGCATGGGGGTGGTAGCATCATGCTTTGGGGGTGTTTTTCTGCACATGGGACAGGGCGACTGCACTGTATTAAGGAGAGGATGACCGGGGCCATGTATTGCGAGATTTTGGGGAACAACCTCCTTCCCTCAGTTAGAGCATTGAAGATAGGTCGAGGCTGGGTCTTCCAACATGACAATGACCCGAAGCACACAGCCAGGATAACCAAGGAGTGGCTCTGTAAGAAGCATATCAAGGTTCTGGCGTGGCCTAGCCAGTCTCCAGACCTAAACCCAATAGAGAATCTTTGGAGGAAGCTCAAACTCCGGTGTTTCTCAGCGACAGGCCAGAAACCTGACTGATCTAGAGAAGATCTGTGTGGAGGAGTGGTCCAAAATCCCTCCTGCAGTGTGTGCAAACCTGGTGAAAAACTACAGGAAACGTTTAACCTCTGTAATTGCAAACAAAGGCTACTGTATCAAATATTAACATTGACTTTCTCAGGTGTTCAAATACTTATTTGCAGCTGTATCATACAAATAAATAGTTACAAAATCATATATTGTGATTTCTGGATTTTTTTTTTAGATTATGTCTCTCACAGTGGACATGCACCTACGATGACAATTTCAGACCCCTCCATGATTTCTAAGTGGGAGAACTTGCAAAATAGCAGGGTGTTCAAATACTTATTTTCCTCACTGTATATACACACACACACACACAAAATACAATAGACAGACTTTTTTTTTTTATTTTTTTTTTAAATACTTTATTGATCCCCTAGGGAAATTATTATTTATTTGTTTATCCCAGCAATGTAAGGGCGCTAGGGTCATAGTGCAGGGTCAGCCATGTTACAGCACCCCTGGAGCTTTAAGGGCCTTGCTCAAGGACCCCAAGAGTGGCAGCCTGGCAATACTGGGGCTTGAACCCCCTGCCCTTCCATTCAGTAACCCAGAGTTTTAACCACTGAGCTCAAACCTCCCAATATAATATAATAACAGCACAAACATCTAGTGTCATGCCTTAAAATATCATCATCATACACTATGTCAAGTCAAGAAGCTTTTATTGTCATTTCTACCATATATATCTGACACAGTACACGGTGAAAACGAGACAACGGTCCTCTTGAACCCTGGTGCTACAACACACAACATAAAGCTACTGTATACTGATTACACAGTACTGTGCAATATAAAGGAAACACAGTGCAAAAATAGCAGTAGCAGCAGGCGAGAGGTGCAAAAAAACAGCATGTAAACAGTGTAATGTGATTAAATATAAATAATAAATAAATGGTGGTGGAATGGATTGAGGGGAGTAATGAGTGTGTGTTGAGTTCAGGTTGTACAGTTCAGTAACACATAGTTGAGTGAGTTTTAGTTCAGGGTAATGACATGTTCATGGGTAATGACATTATGAATTGTCATGACGTGCAAAATACAGCACATGGGGAATGGATTCTGATTCAGTCTTTTCGACTTCACCGCATCGTGCGTACAGGAGAGAAAAGGAGATTTTGGGTTTCATGCGTTTCTATGTGGGAGTGAATGAGTCATCGCTCCGAAAGAGAACGTGAGGAATACGCAAAGAAAGAGCAGTGACGTGTAAAACCGTCAAATGATTGACTTTATGGCATCACATAAAAAAAAACACCCCCCCACACGCACACACCCAGCTGCATTTAATAAGATGATATTCGTATCGAGTTGTTTGTTTGAAAGAAGAAAAAAATAAAAGGTGGAAGAGTCAAGTTTTCCCTCATCGGGAGAGGTTTACGAGGCCTCGCCTTAAATTTTCCTTCCGAATGCAGAGGTGCAAATTCAAGCGTGAAGCCTCGTAGATAAACAACGCTGCCTTTTTGGCTGTGAATATCTCACGTCTCTCTGTTTTCAATGCACAGAGGAATAAACGTTGATTTGCGCGTGAAAGGCACCGTCACGTCCGTGAAAAGAGCCGAGCCTATGCTGTTCAACTCGAGTGCTTTTAAACACAGCTGGTCCAAAAGAATAACAAATAAATAAATAAAAAATTACAGATTGTGTTCAGTTGCATTTAAAAGAACAATAATGAAGTATGTTGAGATGAGAAGTGGGGGGGGGGGGGGGGGAGCCAACGTGCTGAAAGAAAGAAAGAGAGAAAGAGAGAAAGAGAGAGAGAGAGAGAGAGATAGAGAGATAGAGAGATAGAGAGATAGATAGATAGATAGATAGATAGATAGATAGATAGATAGATAGATAGATAGATAGATAGATAGATAGATAGATAGATAGATAGATAGATAGATAGATAGATAGATAGAGCCAAGCTGAATTCAGAGCTCCCATGTTTTATCAGAAGGTCATAAAGAGGATGCTGTTTATTGTATGGAATAACTGAGTTATTGCAAATCCAAATAAAAAGGCAAAAATGCAAAGCCATTTTAGAAAAGCAACTATACACAGGATCTAAAATGCAATTATTTTTCTCATAAAATATTATTCATTTAAAAGTTTACGGTATTAAACTAGGTGGACAAATCGTGCACACAGAACTACAGTGCCACCTGCCGGCCAAGTAAGAAAAACTGCAAAAAAAAAAAAAAAAGCAGTGCAGGAATGAAATTATGATGTTTAAAATACCGATATGGTGATAAATTATGTCACAAAACACAATTTTTTTTTAACAATTCTACTTTACTTTTAAACACTGCTTTTTAAAGTTACAGTCTCATTTTGTGAGGTCATTTCGGGCACTTGATAGTTGGTTGCTGGAACTGTTGCGTTATACAGTACGAGAGCGGCCTCTAGAGGCGAATCGCTGACACCACGTTCTGTTTATTTGAAGTGTCCTTTTTTTTTTTGGTTTTGTTTCGTTTTTGCAAATTAGAACAATTATATGAACCACTGAGCCTTCAGGGTCCGAAATCAAAACCCGGAATGCAGCATTTAGTAGAACTACACAAAACGATATGAAGAACACACATCACTCAGGAAAATGTTCTCACTCCCTCAAGGCCAAGGAAATAAGGAGGAGCTTTTTTTTTTTTTTACAAGGACTGAGGCCTACACTTATAACGCTCACTACCGGAACCTGCTTTTTTTGCACAACATTTACTAAGTCTTGCACAATGCACATTATTAGATAATAATCAAAGAAGTCACATTCGTTCTGGAAAGTGAAAGTAAACACTTTATTCTGTTTCTACTTTTAGGTTGATTTCTATTATTAATTCACTTTTACTGCACATAGAATAGGGTGTGAACTGCACAACACTGTCAGCAGACTATAACAATGTTACATTTATCAAGATTATATATGTCTAAAGCACAAATAAAGGGAACTGATAAAGTAGCACAGTCAGTATTCAAAAATACTTAACAGTAATGACAAGGCATGAGAAAGAAGCTTCCTGTGTTTTGAGCGTATTGTAACAGATTTCTTTATGACCATGAGCATACTTGGTATTGCGCAATCACAAGTGCGATTAGTGTCAAATTTGTATAGTGATGCTTCGTTTTTAAACATGTACATTGTATTTGAAAAAAAAACAGGACCGAAACGATTCCTCGAGTAATTCGAAATACAAAAAAAAAAATAATCGAGGCAAATTATTTGCCTCAAACTAAAGTTTGTTTGACTGACTTTGTGTCTCCCAAGTCAGACTTTTTCTTGCTATTCTACTTTTTTTTTTTTTTTTTTTTTTTTTTTTTTTTAGACAATCAGGGAACATCACCCCTCTGTAATGCCAGAAAGTTTTTCACATTAAAAAATAAATGGGCTAAAATTAGTAGATTAGTAGATCACAGCAAATCATCCGTCTCCACACCCCCCTTGTCCTCTACATCTGCCTCTTTTAAACCAACTACCTGCATGTCTCCATCCTCAGCATTCTCCTACTGATATACCCCATATCCCTCCTCTGCACATGTTCAAACCATCTCAATCTCGCCTCCCTCACCGTGTCTCCAAAACGTCCTACAAGCGCTGTCCCTCTAATAAACTCGTTTCTAATCCTGTCATAAAAATCCTGAACATCTTCAGCTCTGCTACCTCCAGCTCCACCTCCTGTCTTTTACTCAATGCCACTGTCTCTAAGCGATACAACATCGCAGGTCTCACCACAGTCCTATAAACTTTCCCTTTCACTCTCGCAGATACTCTTCTATCACAAATCACTCCTGCTATCACTCTTCTCCACCCACTCCACCCTGCCTGCACTCTTTTCTTCACTTCTCTAACACACTCTCCATTACTTTGCACTGTGGACCCCAGGTACCTGAACCCTCCACCTTTTCCAACTCTTCTCCCTGCAACTGCACCCTTCCACTGTCCTCCCTCTCATTCACACACATGTACCCTGTCTTACTCCTACTGACTTTCATTCCCCTTCTCTCCAACATTTACCTACACCCCTCCAGGCTCTTCTCCACCTGCTCCCTACTCCCACCATAAATCACAATATCATCCGCAAACATTATATGGCATTTAAAATGCACTAAATGGGTTTAGTTTTCACAGATATTCTTGTATGCAATAGCGTCGTGGTACGTATATTTCTGAGACTGAGACAACACGAGATAAAAACAACGGATGCTACACTCACTTAACACCCTCTTGCTGTTAACAAGACCCTACCACAGGAATGCAGCCATCCCTTTATTCATTTTCAATATGAAACCAATATCAGAGCTCAGAGCTTCAGCTGGAACCAGGTTTTTGTCTCACGGTTACGAACTCCTACAAAACATCGGATTATGAGCAGCAAAGCTGTGACGGCGTGCGTCCAACGATTGCAAGATGCACTCTGAATAACGTCAGAATACTTTCATGGATCCAATTTAAAATAACAGGAAACATCTGACACGTATCGAGACTTGCAGATCCGAACAGATCGGCGTTTCACAGTCCTACTCTTCCAGCCTATTTCACCTGCACTGAATATTTTAGTGTTTTCAGCTCATTAATGAGGCCTGTATGATTATACCAAGCGATACAGATATGCTCCTGAAACCTGGGCTGAAGCTACAATAGAGCCTGAGGCAATCCGAGAAGAAGATTAAAGATTAAATTGGCCAAAAAAATGTAAGAGAGAAATATATAAATAATTTGCCCAAACATTTAACTCAAAGAATGAAACTGAAACAAAAAAGAACAGTAGTGAGGTGCTGCTTGGCTTTGTGTTATAAGACCTGCGCAATACTACACTGCCGTTATATAATTATACTATTCGTTCACAGTCTTGCCCTGCCCTTGCCCTTTACTGAAGTGAAGAGAATCTAATACCATCTATAATCATAACCATTATTAGCTTAGATTTTAGCTAAAAAGTTGAGGTCGACCAATAGCTGGGTTGGATCGTACTTGCTGATAACCGATTAAATCAACCAATAGTTTTAAAATGGATACAAAATAAAAAAAACATGACACCATGTAAAATAGTACTGTATTTTATTAAAAAAATTTAAAAAGTACTGATTCATAAAAATGTGCTAAATGAAATAAAGTAAATTTACTCCAAATAAAAATAAAATCTAAAATAAATAAAAAAAGATTTTAAATAAACAGCACTTGGCATCAGTTATTCGCCTTTAGAGGCTGCTCTCGAACTGTATAATGCAACCCGGAAAAACTATAGGCATGGATCTGTTGACCTCTAAAAATAGTATTTTTTCCATGTAAAAAATCTCTGAAATAAGATCTGAAAATGGCTTAGCGCTGACGCTTCCCATTCAACTTGATAGAGATTCAGAGGTTTTGCAAAAAAGAATGGGAGAAACTGCCAAAAAATAGGTGTAGCATCATACTCAAAAAAGACTTAAGGCTGTAAATGGTGCCAAAGATGCTTCAGCAAAGTATTGATTAAACGCAGTGAATATTTAAGTACATTTGGTTTGTTTTTTATTTGTAATAAAAGATTTCAAACAATCATCATCATTATGGAGTATTTTTTTTATAGAATTTTGACAAAAATTATAAATTTAATTCCTTTTTGAATGAGGCAAAATGTTGCCACAAAGTTGGTCACACAGTTGTATAGAATGTCTATACAGTAGCATTACATTTTCAATTCATTTAAACTAGGAGACCCAAACCTGTTCCAGCATGTGCCCCTGCATATGCCCCTGTGAACAAAGCTAGCTCCATGAAGATATGCTTTCTCCACAAGCACACTGAAATCTAGTGGAACATCTTCCCAGAACAGTGGGGGATATTATTACAGCAAATGGAGACAATGTGAAATGGGATGTTCACAAACCTTTGTCCAATAATGTAGCTATACATATATTTCAGAGACTGAGACACAACACATGACCTAACCAAGTAGTTCCAGGTAAATCATATGCAGAATGCACACACAGTCGACCCCCTGATTAATCGCAGTTCGGAACACGCGGCTTGGAAAATTTGCGGGTTCTTGTTTGGAACCGGACTAATAACGAGTTGCGAATTATTTTAAAATTGTCGGGAATCTGCAACTGTGACCGAATGTTCAGGAACGTTAGGAATAACATTTTAAACAATGTATTTGGTCAAATTCTGTACAGTATTACGTTTATAAAGTGACAATGTCTAGATGAATTCACTAAGGTACCATAGGGGCTTGCAGGGGTGCGTCAAAAATTCGCGGATTTTCAGAACTCGTCTTAGAACGTAACCCCCGCGAGTTCCACTGTATACCACTTCTTCAATTGCATCACAATCCTCATGCCAGTGCATTGTGTATTGGCCAATAACTGACAGAAACGGTTCACACAGGCCTCATATTGAGCAAGTAACCTAAAAAAAAAAAAGTAATATAGCATCCTGTGTCAAATATGTTCTCAAACCTGTACAGTGTCTCAAAACATTGGTTCGGTGGCTTTTTGGATTCTTCTCTCATTATTTCCTGTCACACTTTACTGTAAAACCATCGACTATATAAGTTTCTACATATAACAGCCTCCCATGCTCTAAAAAAGAATTTAACAGAAATCATTGGATCCAGTTCTTTATTGCTGAACTTTCACTATGGCAGGTATAAACAGCCGCGGCGTCATTATGCGTGTTGTAAAAAATATATATTTTACAGGATTTATCCCGTCTTGCAGGAGATAAAAATTTAGCAGCAGTAGCATGTTTCCAAAAATTCAGAATGGAAATTTGTGGACATTTGCAGATTAATCGGCACCGAAAGTCGATTGCTGGAACTATCAGCAAACGTCCATACCGATAGTTTTTCCGGGTTGATTTATACAGTATGAGAGCGGCCTCTAGAGGCCAATCACTGACACCATGTACTGTTTCTTTGAAGGGTCTTTTTTTTTCTTTTGGATGTAACTGTATTTATTTGGAGTGTTACTTTTTGTTTTAGTTTGGATGCATGTCATTTACTTTCCTCAATATTTATTAATATCATTAATATATTTATATGATATATTTCATTTAGCACATTTTCATGCTTCAGTACTGTTTGTTTTTTGTAAGTTCAGTACTATTGTACATGGAGTGTTTGTTTAAGCCGGTATTCATTTAAAAAAATTGGTTGATTATTCAGTTATCGGCAAGTACGATCCAACCCGTCTATCAGTATCGGTAAAATCCGCTCGACATCTATACAACAATTTTAATTCATTAGGGTTAAACCATAGTCAAACGAACAGACAATAAGCGTTTTCAGTCATTGTAATCCAAACTGTAGTTTACATCAGGGAATACTGAAACGTGACTAAACATTTTGACGGCCTTGTTGACATGATCACTGTAATTTCCAGACTATAAAGCGCACCCATATATAAGCCGCACTGAATTTGACAAAGATTTTTATTTTGAACATAAATAAGCCGCACCTGTCTATAAGCCGCACTAATGAACTAATGAACTTTACACAGGCTTTAACGAAAGACGAAAAAGTGTCTGTTACACGGTGTAACGGGTGAAATATGTTGTGGCTCCTTTAAGAGCAGAGCCGCATTTTTCCGGTATTACTGCATGTGTGCAAGGCGGAGGAATATGTCCTTATTATTTTCTGATGCTCAGTTCTAAGTTTCTTTGACTAACCCGTAACGCTGTTGCCAAGAAAAATAAAAAAGCAAGAGTTTTGGAAACCTGTCTGTGCTTATATGATTTCTGTTGGGGTTAGTGAGTGAGCGGCAGGTCAAACATCAGAGGAACCTCATCCATATTCATGATGTTGTGCGGTCTGATTCAGTGGGAGCGCGTCTGATTTAATATAAAGAGTTTCATTGGTTAACCTGAACCCGTTCCGCAATTTCATTGGTCTAATGTTATGGGGTTCAGTTTTTTGGCTTTGAAGTTTGTGAAACCGGGAAAAACCCAGGAAAAATCCATAAATTAGCCGCTTCTTTGTTTAAGCCCCGGAGTTCAAAGTGTGGGGAAAAAAGTAGCGGCTTATAGTCCGGAAAATACGGTATATGTTTTTTGACAGAACAACTAAGAATTTTGAAAAAAGTACAGGCTTTTGCAAGTGATTCCAGCTCATGACCAGCGTCTGCTTATTCGAAGTGCCGAATAAACCTTTTCTCTCGATTCTACACGTCACATGCATGAAGTTTACACAAACTCACCTTGCTTGGGACCCTGAAGCTCTCCACAGGACTCATATCTGCCATACTCTCTTGAGGGCTTTTCAAGCCCTGTTGAGGAATAAAAATGGAAGAAAGTTAATTCGTTAAAAGAAGAAATGCAATTATACACATTATACAAAAGTATTTGGACACCTGATCTTTCCTGCAATATGCGGTTCTTCTCCAAACTGTTACCACAAAGCTGGAGGCACACAATTGTACAGGATGCCTCTGGATGCGGTATAATAAAACTTTACGTTCACTTCAACTCGGAAACCCAAACCTGTTCCAGCATGTCAATGTCCCTGTGCACAAAGTGAGCTCCATGAAAATATGCTTTACCTGGATTGGAGTGAACCTCTAAGATTTGGCCATCGGATGGAACCCTGACGGATCAGACGAATGTATATTGGCGATCGGAAGATCACATTTGAGCAATTTGGTTCTTTTAATCTTTTGTTAAGTCATTTTGAAGGTGACTTCTTCCTTTAATTTCGTTCCTTCTTAGCATCGATGGAAGCCACTCGACAAAAGAAGACGAACGACTCACCCCAAATGACTCATGAGACGAACTACTCAGTTCTGTTTCCTGTGTTACGTGCTGCAAAGCATCTACAGGAGTCACGTGATAAAAGAGTCGAGGGGTGAACTACTCAATTATGCTTCTTCCACATTACCTACTGGGATTCTGCGACGCTTTGCTCGTACGCCATCAGGTAGAAAATGAACGAATCGCTCTTTGAGACGAGTCATATTAAAGACTCGTTCAGAACAAACAAATCATTTATGTATAAATCCTGCAAAGAGGAAAGAGCAGTCCCTGAGATTCTCCACCCTTTAGAAGAGCACACAGGTTTAAGATGAACTCAATGCAGGTTGGCATCGCATTCATATTATGATCAGAGATATGACATTCTTGAAAATATGTTCTTCCTGGACGGAGACCAGTTTTGTGCATGTCGGCATGGTTCCACACGCACATGTCTAAAGATCCATGAAGTTCCTGAGCAACTCAAGAACTTTGAGAACGGATTTGGACTGGAATAACAAAAGTCTACTACGATGACTCAGGTTTGCATGAAGAGTTCTGCATTTAAGAACTTATACAACCAGGTGTCATGGAACTGTAACAAATGGACATTCGGTGATTGAAGTCTGGTTCCTTAAAAGGTTTCTTCCTCATGCCATCTCAGGTTTTTTTCCCCCCATAGTCAAAACTGGTTTTCTAATTTGAGATACATTAAAAATGATGAGGAACAAACCTCCAGGTACTAAACGTAAACATTCTTATGCGACTTTATAACCGTTATATCTCTGTACAGCTGCTTGGAGACATTGTGCATTGTTAAATTCGCTCATAAAAATGAATTGAAAATTAAAGCCTGGCTTGGCCTGTACTGCTGTGCAGCTGATAAACATGTCCCAAGAGAAGCTCTGAATCTAATCATAAAGCAGCAAATCTATATAATCTATATACAATTTTAAATACCTTAAAGACCGGAAGATTATTCTGAATGAATGAGATGGTGATCTTGGCAGCAGGGAGATTTGTTTGTCAATGGTAATTACGTCACAAATGTGCGACATCAACACCCCTGGTCGTCCGGTTTATCATATAACTTAGATTTCCTTATGTATAAAGATGAAGATGAAGCTAAATCTAAATCTATAAACATTATTCATGATTATTGTGCCATCCAGGGTTTTTAGCTGGAACACGGCTTCATAATACTGCCACTTTGCTGGCTGCACTTCCGGATGTCTCCCGTCTCTGCCATTTAAACAAATAAAATAAAAAATTAAGAGAAAAATATCAAGACGTTATAATAACTCACCTGTCGAGACATTAAATATTTAATTTTCTGCATCTCGAAGCAACTGAAGGGTCAGTTATTAAAATCAACAAGCAGCGAAACAACAGTAAACTGTTCAATGTTGCAAAGAGCGAATCAGATGTTGCTATGCCAGACAGCTGCCATTATTCTTCTGGGCCACGTGACCGGAACAGCGCCGCGGTGCCTTATAGGATATGTAGTTGACCTGATATTTTCGATTGCCTACAAATCGATCTACTGTGGCCTAAAGTTATTTCATGCACTCTGAGTTATTAACACTGTTAAAGAGTTGGATTCTAATGCTATACATGGCCAAAAAAACGACCCGGACATATCACAGCTGTATTTTTGTGCCAAATGCGTAAATATTATTTTCCGAGTATGGCCCTTTATGACGTCATTAAGGGCTGAATTCTGTATAAGAGCAACCAGAGCGAGAGTGAGAGCCTGCCCATCACTGTGCTCCATTCCTTTAGAAAAGTCTTCGACATCGCTGCACATGATTTGCTCAAGAAGACCGTCTCCACGAAGTGTGTTTTTGGATGGGAGGGAAGGAGAAACTTATCTTACCCTATAGGCACATCCTGCAGTAGTCTCCATTACTTCTGTTGTTTATGATGATCAATTTCAGACTCAAGAACTAATTCTGGATCAAATGTGTACTGATGGATCTGATTGTTAGTTATAGTTCATTTAGGACTTTATTTATTTATCACTAGCTGAAAGTACCCGTGCTTCGCTACGGAAGGCAGAACGCTAAGCAATATGGCAATAAGCAGTAAGCAGTGGTTTTTGAGATTTCGTGAGGAGTGAGTGAGTCAGTCAGTGGTATTTGAGGTTTATATATATAGATTTAGGTGATATCGCAGCTCACAGACGATCGCAATCGGGACTTTTTAGCTCACGCCAAGCCTCCAGGAGCTCGACTGTTTTCGGAGAGAGAAGCGTTAAGCTGTATCTTTCTTTAATAAATCTGATCAAACTCAATACTCTTTGGAGATATGAAGGATGTAATACTACACCATCTGTACTCAAGTTTAATATGAGATTGTCTAAAACAGTGTGTGTTATATCCCGTTTAAGATTAGACTATGATCAAGAACACATTAAGTTTGCTTGGCAACTGCTGGATTGGTGCGTATCGTACAATCAGGTGAATAGATATTACACTGTGGAGTTCTCTGTGAAAGGATGCCTGATCGTACAGTATTCCTTATTCTTAGACTGATAATTGTGCCCAGTTCCAGTTGAGGTCTTGTCGTTCCAGTAGGCACTATTCATTACTAAGGTACTAAGGTAGATGTCCATATAATGACATAATGTACACATGAATAGTGCCTTTGTTACTTCACACTTTCAAAGTACATTGTTCAAATAAAAATTATATATATATATATATTTTTTTTTTTTATTTGAAAAATGTAATTTGAAAGTATGAAGTAACATATATACTATATATACAAAACCAATTCCAAAAGTTGGGACACTAATCAAATTGTGAATAAAAATAGAATGCAATGACGTGGAAGTTTCAAATTTCAATATTTCAATCAGATTACAACATAGATGACATATCAAATGTTTAAACTAAGAAAATATATAATTTTAAGGGAAAAATAAGTCCATTTCCTGGCATCAACACATCTCAAAAAAGTTGAGACAAAGCCATGTTTAACACTGTGTGGCATCCCCTCTTTTTTTTTTAACAGTCTGCAAACATCTGGGGACTGAGGAGACAAGCTGCTCAAGTTTAGGAATAGGAATGTTGTCCCAGTCTAATACAGGCTTCCAGTTGCTCAACTGTCTTAGGTCTTCTTTGTCACATCTTCTTCTTTATGATGCGCCAAATGTTTTCTATGGGTGAAAGATCTGGACTGCAGGCTGGCCATTTCAGTACCCGGATCCTTCTTCTACGCAGCCATGATGGTATAATTTATGTAGTATGTGGTCTGGCATTGTCATGTTGGAAAATGCAAGATCTTCCCTGAAAGAGATGACATCTGGTTGGGAGCAAATGTTGTTCTAGAACTTGGATATACCTTTCAGCATTGATGGTGCCTTTTCATATGTGTAAGCTGCCCATGCCACACGCACTCATGCAACCCCATACCATCAGAGATGCAGGCTTCTGAACTGAACGCTGATAACAACTTGGATTGTCCTTATCCTCTTTAGTCCGGATGACCGCATCCTAGTTTTCCACAAAGAACTTCAAATTTTGATTCGTCTGACCACAGAACAGTTTTCCACTTTCCACAGTCCATTTTAAATGAGCCTTGGCCCAGAGAAAACTCCTGCGCTTCTGGATCATGTTTAGATATGGCTTCTTTTTTGACCTATAGAGTTTTAGCAACGCCGAATGGCACGGTGGATTGTGTTCACCGACAATGTATTCTGGAAGTATTCCTAAGCCCATGTTGTGATTTCCATTACAGTAGCATTCCTGTATGTGATGCAGTGCCGTCTAAGGGCCCGAAGATCACGGGCATACAGTATGGTTTTCGGGCCTTGACCCTTATGCACAGAGATTGTTCCAGATTCTCTGAATCTTTGGATGATATTATACACTGTAGACGATGCTAACTTCAAACTCTGCAATTTTTCTCTGAGAAACTCCTTTCTGATTTTGCTCCACTATTTTTCACAGCAGCATTGGGGGAATTGGTGATCCTCTGCCCATCTTGACTTCTGAGAGACACTGCCACCCTGAGAGGCTCTTTTTTATACCCAATCATGTCGCCAAGTGACCTAATAAGTTGCAAATTGGTCCTCCAGCTGTTTCTTATATGTACATTTAACTTTTCCGGTCTCTTATTGCTACCTATTGCTGTCTCGCTTTAAACATTTGATATGTTATCTATATTATATTGTGAATAAAATATAAGTTTATGAGATTTGTAAATTATTGCTTTCCTTTTTTATTCACAATTTGTATAGTGTCCCAACTTTTTTTTAATCGGGTTTGTATATATATATATATATATATATATATATATATATATATATATATATATATATATATATATATATATATATATATATATATATATATATATATATAAAGGTAGGTAGTTGTAATAGTATAGGGATAAGAATAGTAGTAGTCGCAAAAGTAATAGTAGTAATAATAGTAGTAGAAATAGTAGTAGTAGAAGTAGTAAGAGTAGTGCATTTAATACTACTACCACTACTACTACTATATACTACTACTGGAAGTAAGAAAATGCTAATAATGTCCAAATAGGGTCATGGCACCTTTAGTGCCCCTAACAATACTACTACTAATAATAATAATATTCATAATAAGTAGAAATATATCAGTTGTTGCTCAACACAACCTGCAGGTGGCAGAAATGCTCAAATGTTTGAAAAAGGACAAGCCATATGTGGTTCTTCCCCAAACCGTTACCACGAAGTTTGAGGCACACAATTGTTCAAGTTCAAGTATTATTTCTGTAGCGCTTTTCACTATGGACATTGTCTCGAAGCAGCTTTACAGAACGTAATATAATATAAGTGAATGATGTGTATTTATCCCTAATGAGCAGCCGTGGCGATTGTGGCAAGGAAAAACTCCCTTAAATGAATGAGGAAGAAACCTTGAGAGGAACCAGACTCAAAAAGGGAACCCATCCTCATTTGGGTGACATCAAGAGTGTGATTATAGTCTTTAAACAATACAAAACAACTGATAGTGAAAACTACTATGAATACAGGAGAGTGTAAGATTATGAGAAATGTTCTTTCTACAGCCTTCTACAGTCAGCTGAGGTTATGGAACCAGGAGCTACTGAGCAACTCATAAAATAGCTCAACATTTGAGATCATCACAGATTCAACACCAGCTTCTCCATGCCAAAGTCTTTAAAGTTTAAACACTCAAAGAGGTCTAATGTCCAGCAGCTTTACAGAACTTAAGATTTAACTTAAGACTATATATTATTTTATTGGTCTTTGGACTATTATTCTGACTTCTAAAACACTGTGTATGTGTGTTTTACTTCATCCACACCAGACACAATCAAATGATTAAACCAGTTTAGCGATTCAACAAATTATAACATAAAACTTTAAAGCTTTTTGTAAATCTTGTCTAAGATTTAGTGTGCTTTCAAGACGCTGTACATAAAATATATATAATACTTCCACTTCCAATTATACTGATTTGGCAACCCACTCTATAAAGGCAATAAATCATTATAATGCTTTTATAATTTTTTAGAATGCTTTTAATTCTTAATCAATAAATCGGATGATGCAATGTGAGCCTTTATACTATGTATATACTTTATACATTTCTAATGGCTGATAAAGTTTGAAAAAATATCAATAACTCTTTGATAGCATTCAAGTGCAACAGCAACACAAATGGCTGTAAGAAAAAAAAAAACAGATGGTAGGAATAAGCTCAACTCAGGCTGACTTGGTTTTACACATTGCAAATTTAGGAGTCTCTTCAGTATCAGTTATGTCGTGATTACACAGTAAAACCTCCCGTGGGTTTGGGCGGATATTTTTCAGGTTCTGTCACTGACACACCCATATCACAATGGTGTGAGTTTAATGAACATGAACATGAATTATGCATTACAAACTTTAAAAAAAACAACTAGAAATTAGGAATGCAGTATGTGTGTGTATGTTTAATAGTTCTTATTATGTCATCATTGCAGCCCTGTCACGTTCAGCCGTCACCGAGAAATAAGCAAACTGTTATGAAACTGAACAGTGTATATTATATTGGTGTATTAATGACCTATGTCTTATTCATTTTGCCCTATGGGTATGCAAACTTTTGTACTCGACTTCAACAATCATATGAAACAACTGTGACTGGCAGCGTTCACTTGGATTCATCAGTTGGTTTGTTATTTGTTTTTTGTATGTTTTGTTTTGGGCTTTTTTCCTCCTGTTAAGACTGTTATTGTAAATGACACCTCCCATTTTTTTTTTTTTACAGAAGCTCCAGGAATTGTTTACACCAAATACACTCTCGGAAGCAGTGACATGCTGGTGTTTTCTATTTGTGTAAAAAAAAATGGAACAGGTTTGGAAACCCAAACCTGTTCCAACATTGTGATATCCCTGTGCACAAAGTGAGCTCCTTGAAGATCTGGTTTACATGCTTTGGAGAGGAAGATCTTGAGTGGCCTGAGCTCTGATCTCATCCCTACTGAACACCTTTGGGATGAATGTGAACACTGACTGCACCCCAGGCCTCCTCACCTCACCTACATCAGTACCTGCCTTTACTAACACACTTGTGGCTGATGAACCCAAATATCAATAAACACACTCCAAAATCTAGTGGAACATCTGCCCAGGAGAGTGGAGGGAATTATAAAAGCAAATTGGGACCAAATGTGGAATGCAATGCTCAAAAAGCACATACCTATAACCAGGTGACCCAATACTTTTGGCAATATAGCGTGTGTGTGTATATATACTGTACATCCATCAAATTTTTCATCCCACAGGTGTTCATTATGTTTAAAATCAATATAAAGTATAAAGTAAAAGCACCTTGGAACAGGTGCGGCCTTCTTTAGGTCCAAAGTAGGGAAATTATAATGTGACAGCATTCAGAAAACATTCTAGAGATTCTTCAAGCAGTTTGTAGAAGACCTACCCATATGTAAGTTTGATGGTCAGGTGTCCACCAAGTGTCTTTGTAATAAAGAGTAAATATAGTGTATTACGAGGTGGAGCTGGAGGTAGCAGAGCTGAAGATGTTAAGGTTTGAGTGACAACGATGGACAGGATTAGAAACAAGTTTATTAGAGGGACAGCACATGTAGGACATTTTGGGGACAAAGTGTGAGAGGCCTGTTTGAGATGGTTTGGACATGTTCAGAGGAGGGACATGGGTTATATCGGTAGGAGAATGCTGAGGATGGAGCCACCAGGAAGGAGAAAAGGAGGAAGACCAAGCAGGAGGTTTATGGATGTGGTGAAGGAAAGACATGCAGGTAGTTGGTGTGAAAGAGGCAGATGTAAGGACAGGGGGGTATGGAGACGGATGATCCGCTGTGGCGACCCCTAATTGGAGAAGTCGAAAGAAGACGACGACAATGGTAAAAAATAATGTAGAAAGTGAACAATAATTTCTCACCAACTGTTTAACCATTTTATATGTAAATTGATTTCTCCTCATTAAACTGTTTCTCAAGTGTGTTCTCTCAGCACCACTGCTAATATGAGACCGAAAGCGTGTCCTGAGAGACACACAGAATATAGATTAGCATGGCAGAGGTAGAGCTGCATCTGAACAGGAAAAGAACATTTGGTTTTATTTAATCAGTTTAAATAATCAAATAATGAAATTGCTTTTATTTTAATAAAAAAATGTTTCTGCACTACAAAGACATGTTTGTAAAAGGGGCCATGGTTTGAAGTCAGAAGGCACTTAAGTAAATTGATGATTTGCTGTCTGTCTGAAACAAAGAAATATTGCTGGACATATTGTTTCCGTTTTGCGTTGAATGGAATTGTGTTGAATTGAATAGGAATCAGCTGCTTCGTATGTATCTTTAATGTATCGTATTGTTGACTATGCATCGAAATGCGATTCGCAGTCTCCTTATATGGACATCCCTAATAAAATAGCTACCTAGCTGCTGTAAGTGGCATGAATGGCATTACAAATGAAGAAAAATCATATTAAGGGTTAAATGATCATAAGAATGAGAAAACAAGGAAATCTTCACAGAGCAATGAGGAAAACAGTTTGTGGGGTGTTTCTCTGGAGAGAATTGTCAGTCGAAATAATTATTCTAAAGCAGATAGTGCTTTAGTTCCTGGTTAATAAAGACAGCGACAGCGCTGCTGATTTCCCTGTCAAATGAGGGAGTGGTTGGAGCGACAGACAGTTGTTGCTGTAATTCGTCTGCTCCTCCTGCAAAGCACACAGTGAACAGATGGTCTCCCACCATAAAGCCTGCTCACACATACACAATCTTCGGTTAGTAGCAGCATTATGACTCAGCTCCACTAAAACATCACGCATACCCAAGTGCTTTTTAGTGGTCAGGATTATCGGTGCGCCATATGCAGCGATAATAAACCAAATGAAAGTAAATGGGATCCACCAAACAGCAGAAACAATCCGATCGGGTTTAACAGTTTCCCTGCAACCTTGAAACAGCCTCAGAATGCATGGTGTGTGCTGAAACGAGCTCAAGTAAATATCATAGGTGTAATGTCATTGGATTTAAAATGCTTCAGGATTTATTTTTCTTCCAAACATCACAGCTCTAGGGGAAGGGCCCTGCTGGAGTCGTGTCCTCAACCTTCTGTCACTTCTAACGTCCAGACTGTCGACGAGCAGAGACGGCCTGAGGACAAACTAGTCTATAAAACACTCAATAAGAAATCAAACATCTCAAATGTATTATTCCTCTTACACATACAAGTAAATGGAATTCGTTCCTGTTCTTAAGTAGCTTTTTCACGTAAATGTACTTTTTCCATTTGGTGAAACTTTTACTTCATTATATTTCAGTCAAATATTTTACGACATTTTGCGAAATCAATCAGTCGTTCCTTTTTGTTTATGAGGATAAAAATGTAAATCAAACACACAGCGAGCCACCAATCAGAGTGCTGTATTGAACTTGTTTTGATTGTTGTGCTGAGAATAACATTGGAGTGTTTTCACATAAAGTTTATTACCTAAAGAATCTTGTGACAAAAATGATAATAGAAAAATTATAGCCATAATAAATCATAGTACTTCAGTGCATTTGAAGGCAAATACGTTTGTACTGTTACTCAAGTAAAAATTTAAAGGGACACTTTCACTTTTATATATTTTACCGCTGTGTGTATATTGGTGTATCTCTATTTTAACAAATTTTTTTTTGCCCTTTTTTATTAATAAAAGTAAAATAAATTTTTCTTTGCAATCGTAGTGTGTTTAACGGCATGGTACTGTCTTGAAATCAATGTTTATTTTTTATATCACTTATGTTATAGCAGCTATAAACAGTTCTCTAATCAGTTTTTTGTCATGTGCGAGTCAACCTCGCTTTTCTTAAATGAAAAAAGAAAAAACTTGCCCACCATAAAACCCCCCAGAGCAGCTGGTGTAAAAACATCAGTGTGACCAATCAGAATTATAAATTTAACAGCGTGTTAATAAAATGAAGTCGACATGCAACATGAATAAATCTTTATTTTCAAAATAAAGAGCACATTTTTTTCCTCTTATACACTGTGAACATTAGCAATCAATTGCATTCGCAATAGATAATATACAGATAATTCGATGACATATACCACAGATATAATGTCACTGCAGTGTGCAAAAAAATACAGTATTAGGAAGAAAAAACAAAAAAACAAAAACATTTGCCTATATTTACATGCTTGACAGATGAAGCAGTGGCTAGCCTGCATTTGATATTGCTGTATAAATATATAAATACTCTCAGGTATCAGTTAAGCTGGAAACGTATAAGTCAGAATGATTACGAAGCTTTTCAGATATCCAGTAATACCACTAAAGCTGAACGTGAGCGAGAATGAAGAGGAAAATAACGGTAATGAAAAACAATAAAACCAAGAAAGGCTATATACAAAAAAACGGGGACCCTGGTGAAAATAGGTTGTGAATAAATATCTCACGATATTTAGCATTGGATTGGAATTCCCATTCCTACTTCATTCAAGGGTTGTAGATTATCAAATGTTAAACGAGTAAAACCATAATTAAGTGATGCTAGGAAGAAATAAAGAAACCATGGCATTGACCAGCATCGCCAGTTTTGTCTTTTTTTCATTGCTTTTTAAAAAAAATTTTATTCTTTTTTTAAAGTCTTTGCAGAAACACTTCTCCCATAAACCCTCCTTGTTATTTTGTTTTGTTGTTTCCATTGAACCTGCCGCTCACTTCAACAGGCTCAGTGTGGGAGTTTCAGGAACATGCTTGATGACATCATAGATGGTGGTATGCAAATCTCGTGATGAATCGAGCCGTGTCAGAGATCTGCATGACGCCTGGGGAAAATAAAGAGGACATTACAGAACGGCAGATCCGTGCATGCTAAGTGTCTAAGACTTTACTGGTATCTCCATCTGTATTTGTCTGCATTGCTGTCTGTATCGATATATAGATTTTAACCCGATTGCAGTGGCTAGGGATTTTTTCTTTCTTTCATGGAAAAAAACAGAGCAGAAAAGTCACTTGAGGAAGAAATGTCAGTACTGTGAGCACAGTGTGTCCCTAAACCACAGCTACATCACCCAGGTTAATAATTAGGCTGAACTAAAGAGGTTTGTACAACTGGATTTTAATCTCATTTTCAACGTTTTTCATCCTGATGGATCCAAATAGGAATACACTCTAAATCCAACTGCCCTCTCTCCCCTTCCATCAAGTTTCTCAAAGAATAGTCCACCTACACTATATTGCCAAAAGTATTGGGTCACCTGACCTTTCCTGCAATATGTGGTTCTTTTCCAAAGCTGGAGGCACTCAAATGTACAGGATGTCTTTAGATGCGCTATAATACAATTTTGCATTCACTTGAACTTGAAACCCAAACCTGTTCCAGCATGGCAATGCCCCTGTGCACAAAGTGAGCTTCTTGAAGATCTGGTTTACATGGTTTGGAGAGGAAGCTCTTGAGTGGCCTGCTATAGAGCTCTGATCTCATCCCTACTGAACACCTTTGGGATGAATTGAAAAGCTGACTGCAACCCAGGTCTCCTCACCTCACCTACATCAGTACCTGATTTTTGTAACACGACTGATGAACACAAATATCCATAAGCACACTCCATAATCTAGTGGAACATTTAATTAATGGGAATTATAAAAGCAAATTGGCACTAAATGTGGAATGCGATGCTCAAAAATCACATACCAAACTTATGACTAGGTGACCCAATACTTTTGGCAATTAAGTGTGTATGTTCATATAGAACACATTATCTGTTTAATCTGTATCTGTATTTGGTTACATCCCGAATAAAAGTACAGAATAGATGACTAACCTCCCTGGACTCCATTTTCCCAGGTATGGAAACAAACTCATAGATGCCAAAATCTTCAGTGGCATCCTCATGACCTAACAGAAGAAAATAATAAAGAGAATAAATCACAGGCACAATATAAAATACTGAATAGCAGGGGGTCTGCAACCACCAAATCCAGAACGAGAATTATTTCTTACTGGTTTAATTTTATTTATTTTTTTGATCAGGTATTATGACATTATAACAGTATGTGTGCTGAATTGAATATCTCTTCATCATGGCACCTGTTAGTGGGTGGATATATTTATTAGGCAGCAAGTGAACATTTACTCCTCAAAGTTGATGTGTTTAAAGCAGGAAAAATTTAAGGATTTAAGCCATTTGGTTTGACAAATTGTGACGTCTAGACGTCTGGGTCAGAGCATCTCCAAAACTGCAGCTCTTGTGTGGTGTTCTGGTCTGCAGTGGTCAGTATCTATCAAAAGTGCTCCAATGAAGGAACAGTGGTGAAAATTGATTGACAGGGTCATGACAGGGTCGTGGGCAGCCGAGGCTCATTGATGCACGAATCAACAGACGAGCTCCTGTAGCTCAAATTACTGAGGAAGTTAATGCTGTTAATGTTCGATGGGTCACAACTGTTTTGGCAGCAAACAACAAACCAACATAATATTAGGCAGGTAGTCATAATGTTATGTTATGCCTGATTGATATATACATATACATATTCCCAGTTCATGGAAAAATTGTCTTGAAACTGGTCCATGGTGCAAAAAAAAGGTTTGGGACCGCTGCTCTAAAGGATCAGGCAACAGTCAGTAAACTTGAGACTTTTGGTATTAATATATTATAATAATGTCATTACATTTTAAAGAATCAGACTTCAGCCTGAATCAGTGTACAGAATCAGCCTGGTTTCATTTAATTAAATTGTCAACAAACAAAAATGTGAAATATTGTATCTCTTAAAAAAAATCAATCTTTTATATACTTTTAAATATTTTATTTAAATTTTTTTCATATTTTGCCATCGTTCTGGAGTTTTGTTTGTTTGTTTGTTTTATGGCTAATATACAGGATGTTCCAACAAACAAATGAACAATTAAATGAAATAATACTTGCATGTTTATTAATGTTATGGATTTATAATAATCAGAACATTAATACTCATAAATGATCAATAAAATAATGCAATTCAAAATTTTATTATATCAATTATTGTTGTTGAAAACTGCTAATTATTCTAAATGTTATCTCATGAATTAAAGAATATTGGTTTTCTGCTGGTTCGGATCCAGAATCAGAATTTAGAAAGAGTTTTAAACATCAAGTATGTTTGCACTTCCAAGAATTAGTTTTGGTGAAAGAAGTTTTCATTTGCAAATCTTTTTTTACAAAAAAAAATAAAAAATAAAAATAATAATAATAATAAAAATAAAATAAAATAAATAAAAGTGATATTGCACATTTTATAAAGCAAATGAATGAAAATTTAAAAGTATTTAAAAAAAGAAATGTGGTATTGCAATCATTTTTTATTTTTATGGCACTATGCGAATTATAATTCGGATTATTATTCTTATTATTACAATGGAATGTATTACTGTTACATTTCAGTTTGTACTTAATATTAGTATCATCCTTCTTCCTCTGTACTACCTGTGCTTTCAGTCCTTGTTTACATGTCTATTCACTGCTTTCGCTTTACGTGGAAAAACAAGCTCTCTGCTTTCATCGAAAGCAAACTTCTCACACTGACTTTAACTGTACAGACACCGAAACTGACGTCTTCCTGCTTCCTCAAATATGTACAGCTCTCACTGCACCCTGGAATTGTGCTTATTAGTTTTGAAGCTGATAAAATGGTCTTAATGTGTCTGTGTGACCAGGAGCTATGTACACATCACTGATTAACAACACACACATACACACACACACACACACACACACACACACACACACACACACACACACACACACACACACACACACACACACACACACACACTTGTCTAGTGAATAAATCATGCAGGGTGCTTACCTGAGCGATGCAAACCTCTCTGTTCTGGGATAGGCCTAAATACAGAGAAGCCAAAACCAGACATCATTTAACCACAGAGTAAACAATAGAAAATACGTCCCTGTGTAAATATTAAATCGAACCCTGGGTTTCTTACCTGCTGTAGATTTTCATAAACACTATAGAAGAAGAAACACATCATCAGATATGATATGATAGTCATATAAGGCAGCATTAAAATCAAAATCTCCACAATTGTTCATGAACTGGCCCTAATATGGAAAAGACTTGTACGCATAAAGCAATCATTTTGTCAACTCGAATCGCAGATCAGCTTGACTGTGGTGAGACTTTCTATATAAAACTTTTAGTGACGTGTGTACGTGCATCCGCACAAAGCGAGGTGTGGCTCAGAGGTACCTTTTTTCGCATGGCACGACTTCCTTAACAGCAGAACCAGCATGCAGACGATAATGAGTAAAGCGAAGATCCCGATGAGGGTTAGGAAGGACACTGCGGATTCCTCCTGGACAAGATTTTCTTTGCCTGGCAACAGATTTTGGACAAAATATATATATATATATATAAAATAATTATATGATTTATTTAGTTTTAATTACTACATAAATCTAATTATATAAGAGCTTATAATTGGCGTGGTTTGGGGTTAACGCTAGAATAAATGGCATACAAATGGAACAAAACATTAAAAAAGGTGTCGAAAAAAATATTAACAGAAAAATGATATGCTCTACTATAAGTCGCACGTTGCACTAAGAACATCCAACATCCAAATCTGAATAACTACTTGTAATAGGAGTGAAAGTAAAAAGGTGTGAAATTTAAATGCTGTTTAAAAACAAAACAACCCCAGCAGGCTCTTGGAACAGCTGTCAGCCTCTATTTACTTTCCATGCAGCACACATTTCTCATAAGGTATTGAGATACGTGCCTAGCAACTGAAAAAAAAAACTAGCAAGCAAACACAGCACACTTATCAGATGCTTGCTGTCAAATCATCAGAATCATTAGACCCCCTTTGAGCCTTGACTGGGAAATCTCCCTCTCCAATGCAAGCAATCAAACATATTGCATATTGATGAGCGTTCGAATAAATATCACCCTTTAATCTATACCTTTGCCGAGATTGGCCACCACCAGCGTGAAATGAGTCTCGTCCTGTTTATTGGTGACGTTGTTAAAAGCCCGGCACGAGAACTTTGAAGCGTGGCCCAAATTGTGAGACGCCACTTCGAAGCGAGGGCCGGTCATGAGAACCTCCGTGTTGTTGTCACGTCTGGAAATCCATACGCATGTGTTGGGAGGGTTCGAGTCAGCCAGGCAATCGAAAGACACCATCTCGCCCTGATTTACGGTGAACACCTCGCCGATTTTCAGACCCTGTTCACAGTTTACTTCTAAGTTGTAGGGGCCATCTAAAGGAGGTGAAGACACTCATTAACATTAATCACATTAATCATAATTACAGCAGTTACCGTGGTTTTTCTTCAGCGTTTGGAGTCACCGCATTGTCAGATTCTGGATTGATTTTAAAATTCTTATGCTGACCTGTATGGTCCTACATGGTATTGCACCTAATTATTTGTCACAACTTTCTACACCGATTCTGGTTTTTTAGATGTTCCTCCTTCCCATTTACGTTCTATGGGGGGAAAACTGTGTAATTCTCTACCCATTGAGATTATACAGGTTGAATCTTTTATGTATTTTAATCTGCGCTCAAAACCTTTTTTTTTTTAAGGATAAATTTGTGGTGTTTATTTTATTTACATATTTTATTTGTACTCTTTTTTTCTTCTTTTATAATTGGGGAGTGTTCTGAGATGTAACTGGTATATAAAATAAAGAATATCATTGTTATTATTATTATAGTTACTGAATTATTTAACATTGATACAATGAAAACACCTGAAGTCACGTAAGAACTTAAATTAATGCGAATGCAAAGAAAAACACAACCATTTGAATGCTTTTACTCCGGTTCTAATCAACACCGGGGCTTTTTCATTCGTTCAAGAATAACATTCAACACTGTTTTAATGCAATAATGCTGCAAAATGTCTGTAAAACAAAGTTCCAAGATCTGATCACTTATTATATAGTCACGATAGTCTTTCCCCTCATTATCTCCTTTCTCATAGAGATCATACGCAACCTTTCATCTTACCGAGAAAGTAAAAAAAGTCTTCTCTCCCTTCATGTGATGGAAAACTTATCCAGACAATGGAGACTCCTACTGTAAATGCTAGATAAATATCTCCACAATCACATAAGAAATTCTTTCTTTGCATTTCCCAGGGATGTGAGGAAAATGGGGTCAGAGAACTGGGTCAGATATGATATAGCACGCCTGGAGCACAGAGGGTTAAGCGCCTTGCTCAAGGGCCCAAAGTGTGGCAGCTTGGCGATGCTAAGAACTTGAACCTCCCCAACCTTCTGATCAGTAACCCAGAGCCTTCACCAGTTCCCCCTATAGAGTTTTCTACTAAAACACTCGCAAACGAATCAGAACAATCAGAACGAGACAATGTATGTAAACCAAAATATTTTATCGAGTATTACCCTTTTTAAATTTTTTTATTTGTGCATTGCATTTGTGAATTATTGCTCTTTATTAATAGCTTGGGGACCTTAACATAACATCAGCTATAAGTCATTTCTAACTGCATACAAATATTTAGTCTCCGAGTTACGATGGTTTGACGTGTGTTTTTTTTTTTTTATCTTATGATGACGATTGCGATATGGAAAACATGTCAAACATTTTTTAATTTTCGTGTGGCATTTTAATTGTATTATTTTTTGGGATGCTGCCACTAGTCGAAAGATTTCAGTTGTCTCTGTTTTAAAGTGTGTTTCTTTTCTGTGTTTTTCATGTTACTAAAACCAATTTTCAGCTCATCGCTCTCCATCACCTGGGTAGTTTAGGCCGTGTCTCAACTTACGATATTTTTAAGTTACGATGGGGTCATTTTACACAGCGCATCTCCAATGTAAGTCAGGGACTAAACTAGACCAGGACATTCTAGAGAACAGACCTCAAAGAGAACAGAAAGATATAAATTCTAAAATTGATCTCATTCAACTAAAACTTCTGTAGCATCTAAAACTACAACACACACTACATGTTGTTATTCCAGCACATGAAAGACGTGGAAAACAACCCACCAGTTGTGAACGAATTACACACGAGGTAAAATATGACTCCAGTGAAAGAAAAAGTGTCCCTTTAACCTGTCACTTGACTAAAAGTACAAAAGTATTTGCCTTCAAATGTACTTGTGTCCGAAGTACTGTTATTTATTATGGCTATAATGTTTATTTTTGTCACAAAACTCAACTATGTGAAAAGGCACTAATGTGACTCCCAGCACACTGATCTATTAATAGAATAATATTAATGAGTCAAACACTGATTGATTTCTATTTCAATGATCATGAGCTCAAAACCTTCTTTGTAACTCAATAAAAAAAATAATAAAAAATAAAAAAATCACACGCATAAGGCCACTGGTGTTGTGTTGAGTTCGAGTCTGGAGTTTCTTCCATCATTTATTCCTCTCAAAATGTTCTGCTTGATGTTGAACTGATGCTGAACTGTATGTTGGTGATAAGCAGATACACCAAGCGCCAATCAAAACCAGCTCAAAAGAGAATGACCCTGATTGGTGGCTCGCCAATCAGATTTTTATCCTCTCCTAAATAAAAAGTAACGACTGATTTTACAAAATGTAGTTAAAATAAAAGATAAAGTCTTAACAAATGGAAATTCTTCAGTAAAGTACAGATACATGAAAAAGCTACTTAATTACAGTAACAAATTACATTTACTTCCTTACTGTCCATCACTTTAACCAACATTATATAGACAAAAGTTGTTGTGGACACCTGACTTTTGGGAAGATTTTCCACTAGATTTTGTGGAGATTTACGTTCATTCAGCCACAAGGGTGTTAGTAAAGTCTGATGTAGATGAAGGGAGGAGGCCTGGGGTGCATTCACATACATCCCAAAGGTGTTTGGAGGGTTGAGATCTTACTCTCTAAACCACATAAAGCATATTTTCATGGAGTTTGCTTTTATGAGTATTGTCATGCTGGAACTGGTCTGAGTCTCCTCGTTCAAGTACAGGGATTATTGTGTGCCTCTAACTTTGTGGTAAGAGTTTGGTGTGGAATCACATCCATCCATCCATCTTCTCCCGCTTATCCGATGCCGGGTCGCGGGGGCAGCAGTCTAAGCAAAAATGCCCAGACTTCCCTCTCCCTAGACACTTCTTCCAGCTCTTCGGGGGGACACCAAGGCGTTCCCAGGCCAGCCGGGAGACATAGACTCTCCAGCGTGTCCTAGGTCTTCCCCGGGGTCTCCTCCCAGTGGGACGCGCCCGGAACACCTTCCCAGGAAGGCGTCCAGGAGGCATCCGGAACAGATGCCTGAGCCACCTCAGCTGACCCCTCTCGATGTGGAGGAGCAGCGGATCTACTCTGAGCTCCTCCCGAGTGACTGAGCTTCTCACCCTATCTCTAAGGGATCGGCCAGCCACCCTGCAGAGAAAGCACATTTCGGCCGCCTGTATCTGGGATCTTGTCCTTTCGGTCATGACCCAGAGCTCATGACCATAGGTGAGAGTAGGAACGTAGATTGACCGGTAAATCGAGAGTTTTGCCTTGCGGCTCAGCTCCTTCTTCACCACGACAGACCGGTACATCGACCGCATTACTGCAGAAGCTGCACCGATCCGTTTGTCAATCTCCCGTTCCACCCTTCTCTCACTCGTGAACAAAACCCCAAGATACTTAAACTCCTCCACTTGCGGCAGGAACTCCCCACCAACCTGAAGTGGGCAAGCCACCCTTTTCCGACTGAGGACCATGGCCTCGGATTTGGAGGTGCTGATTCTCATCCCAGCCGCTTCACACTCGGCTGCAAACCGTCCCAGTGCATGCTGAAGGCCCTGGTCTGATGAAGCCAACACGACAACATCATCTGCAAAGAGCAAAGACGAAATCGTGTCGTCACCAAACTGGACACCCTCCGACCCCTGGCTGCGCCTAGAAATTCTGTCCATAAAAATTATGAACAGAACCGGTGACAAAGGGCAGCCCTGCCGGAGTCCAACATGCACCGGGAACAAGTCTGACTTACTGCCGGCAATGCGAACCAAGCTCCTGCTTCGGTCATACAGGGACCGGACAGCCCTTAGTAAAGGGCCCCCGATCCCATACTCCCGGAGCACTCTCCACAGGCCGCCGCGAGGGACACAGTCGAATGCCTTTTCCAAATCCACAAAGCACATGTGGACTGGTTGGGCAAACTCCTATGAACCCTCCAGCACCCTGTAGAGGGTATAGAGCTGGTCCAGTGTTCCACGGCCTGGACGAAAACCACATTGTTCCTCCTGAATCCGAGGTTCTACTATCGGCCGTATTCTCCTCTCCAGTACCCTGGCATAGACTTTCCCAGGTAGGCTGAGAAGTGTGATCCCCCTATAGTTGGAACACACCCTCCGGTCCCCCTTCTTAAAAAGAGGGACCACCACCCCGGTCTGCCATTCCAGAGGCACTGTCCCCGACCGCCACGCGATGCTGCAGAGGCGTGTCAGCCAAGACAGCCCCACAACATCCAGAGACTTGAGGTACTCAGGGCGGATCTCATCCACCCCCGGTGCCTTGCCACCGAGGAGTTTCTTTACTACCTCGGTGACTTCAGCTTGGGTGATGGACGAGTCCGCCTCTGAGCCCCCAGCCTCTGCTTCCTCAATGGAAGACGTGATGGCGGGATTGAGGAGATCCTCGAAGTATTCCTTCCACCGTCCAACGACATCCCCAGTTGAGGTCAACAGCTCCCCACCTCTACTGTAAACAGCATTGGTGGGGCACTGCTTTCCCCTCCTGAGGCGCCGGACGGTTTGCCAGAATCTCTTCGAGGCCAGCCGATAGTCCTTCTCCATGGCCTTACCGAACTCCTCCCAGGCCCGAGTTTTTGCCTCGATAACCACCCGGGCTGCAGTTCGCTTGGCCTGCCGGTACCCGTCAGCTGCCTCAGGAGTCTCCTGGGACTCCTGGAATCACATATGGCTCTAAAAGCTAAGTGTCCCAATACTTTTGTCTGTAAAATGTGTCTGAAACTGTACTGGAGATTTATTATGTTTGAGAAAACCAAACATATCCAAATAAATATCCAAATAAAATGGTAATAATGTTAAAAATTTGAAATAATTGTAACTGATTAAAAAGTTCTAATACTGTTTTTTTTATAGTAACAACTTGTTCTCAGGGATTTCAGAAGAACTTTCAGCCGTTTCAGAAATAGCCTCCACTGTCAGTGATTCTTTTTTTCTAACCCTCACAGCTGTGACTTTAACTTGTAACTTTAAAACTTGGAGGAAATTTTAAGGACTGAGGACAGTGAAGCAGTTCCTCCCAAACTTAGCAAGAGAGAAAAAACTTCACGTGGGTGAGGGAATGATTATATATAGCTGTGAAAAAAGACAAGACATCTGGGCAACAAGCTTTTCTTCCTTTTTATGAGTTATGGTACTCATAAAACTCATAGAAATTAAACGAGAAGGGGAAAAAAAAGAATCTCATTTATAATTTTTATAAATGCTTTTTAAAAAAGCACATCTTATTATTTTTTTTTATTCTGTATAACCTAATGTAATAAAACAAAATGCTGATGCTTATGTGCATATAAACTTGTTGCAAAGGGGCATAAAATGTCTGGTAAATTTCAGGAAACTTCCCATGGGAACTTCATCTATGGAGTTTTGGAAATATTTTAAGTTGGAAACTTACCAGAAAATAGTTTTAGGAAATTTGTATAAAATGCATCATATATAAACATAAATATAAACATTTTGTTTTCTCATAAGCTGACATGCATGCAAAATAATAGATTAGAAAAAAAATAATATTTTTTAAATTTGATTTAATTGTTAGTATAGTTTTGTTGCACAATAGCTCACACACAGCAGAAGGAGGCCTTAAACATATATGTATGTAATTTTATGTAATTTAAGTGAAAGATGGATTTTTATTTATTTATTTTTTGTGTGCAGGTTTGAAGAAATTATGTGTGTTACGTGATTCAAGAATGCACACTGCATATAGGGTCTCCTCTGATTCAAAAGGCAAACAAAACAAAAACAAAAACAAACAAACGCTGCCTCTGGCAGTGGTGGGCGGTCAGGGCCAGTAAAGCCTTCTCTGCAGGCCTAACCACTATCAGAAACAGTGACCTACATTTACAACCTAAATTTGAATATTTGTTTCATGAAATTGTATTTATTTATTCCCAACAGTTTATTCTCTTCATTTCGTAGTGTTTCTCTTGGCTGCACTGCTTCCAGACGTGTACGTGTATGTGGATTTTAGATTTTGTTTGTCCAATCAGATTTCAGCCTCTATGTGCTGCCATGTTAATCTAATCTGCCCAGGGCCTTCAAAGTCTGTTCTGCAGGCCTTTTTACCATAGAGAATATTACCAACAGGTCTGTTTCTTTAACCAATCAGATTTGATATTCGCCTCCCAGGGCAGCTAGCTGGCCCAAAATAGCGTCAGCATTTTTCCGTCCTCTAAATGGTTGGTCAGAGGGAAACGGTTACAGCAAAAGCTAGAGATCATGAGGAGGTCGGCCAACCCCGAAGCTAGCTAGCTTGTCTCAGCCCGGAAAAGGGTTTGTTCTCCACTTCCAAACCATTAAAGACGAGTGTTACCACTGGATTACAGCCTCTGAGGAGTGGTGCAAATTATGAGTATGAATCTCTGGTGAGTATATTATATTTTATTTAGATTTTTAATGTTTTTGTCATGTTATTAGACAAATATTGATGTTGAACTGCTCCAGATGATGTAGGTGCACAGTTGCGGTTGTAGTGTAGAGGTTTGGAGTCTTAACTGGGTTTCTTGCTTTAGTAAAATGGTTTTCACCTTCCATTAGTGAAATGTCTCTCTCGCTGTAATGCCACGCATGGTTAAATTGGGGTTTTGTACAGTATTGATGGTTTCTATAATTGCAACGTAATAGTGGTGGTATTAAGGGGTGGATTAAGTCGGGTACGTCCCCAATGAAGGCCACTAAATGCACGGCCCGCCACTGGCCTCTAGTAGTCTTGCTGTAAGTGGGCTGTGTGCATGTGATTGATGAATGTGCAGGTAGAAATTCAACTGAAATTGCATTAAATCTGGTTGTTTTAATCAAAATTATCTTCCAAGATTTTTTTACATTTAAGTTCTAGGCTAACCTGCTAATTCCCAGTTCATACTCGTTAATTCCTATGGAAAGTGGGTTTCCAGTCTTCATTATTCCTGGAATTTTACAACCCTACTCATGTGTGATATTGAAACGCAACTCTTTAACTACAGTGTCAACATTTCCCAGTTCTCATGCGACAAGAGGAACTTCCTAGACATGACATATAATGATTTACTGGAGAAATGTAACAGAAGAGGATATATGAGAGAAATTAAACTGGGAAATTAAACTGTAAAACTGGGAAATTAAACTGTAAAATGAAAGAGGAAACAGAGAAAAGTGAGATACTCACAGTACACGCTAAGCTCTATGAACTGACTTCGAAAATGGCTGATGGGGTTTTTGACCGAACAACTGTACTCGCCAATATCTTCCTTCTTCACTGGGCTGATTTGCAGAATGCTGTTGTCCTGTAAGAACGCATGACGTTTGCTCGGGTTGACCGGATGGTTGTTTCGAAACCATTTAAACTCGGGCTTCGTTCCTTTTTCCACGGTACATGTCAGAGTCACGTTGTCCTGGTCTTCCATAAGCGTGCCTTTGGAGCTTTTCTCAACCAAAGGGATGGAAAGAGGCTCTGGAAAGGAGATATAAAATACAACTCGGTCAAAAAGCTCTAAGAGAAGAAAAAGGGGCCTGGTTCAAAAAAACACCATGTACAAAAACCTAAGGTAGAATTGGAAGAAAAAAAAATAAAAAATTCGATGTAATGTAAGTTCTTCACTAGTGTTCAAGATTTGATTTTTAATGAAATTGTTGACTTCTTTTTAGTTCATTACCCACAAGTCATTTTGTCTACCCACTTGATAGTGGAGGTATTGAGATATAGCCTCACATCAATTCTAGCCAAAGAGGGCAATGCAGCAGCGCTTTAGTCTTTTACATCATCATAAACACCATCATTTCATAGATTGTTTACTGGTCAATTGAAAAATCTGTTTGAGATATAACTAATGTCAGTCATTATTATCAATCAATATAACCTATACACTGATCAGACAATACATCATGACCACCTACCTAATATCATGTTGCTCCCCCTTTTGTTGCAAAAACAGTTCTGACCCATTGAGCATTAACAGCATTACCTTCTTTAGAAATTTGTTAGGCCAGCCTTTGCTGCCCATGTGCATCAATGAGCCTTGGCCGCGAATGACCTTGTTGCCGGTTCACCACTGTTCCTTTATTGGACCACTTTTGATAGATACTGACCACTGCAGACCAGGAAAATTCCACAAGAGCTGCAGTTTTGGAGATGCTCAGACCCAGTCGACTAGCCTTCACTCAAAACCTTACACTTGTCCACTTTTCCACAAAACTACAGTATCAGCCAACAATCTGCAGCTGAATCACTAAACACATCATGTGATTTCAATATACAAATGTTGAACTAGTGGACTTTCCCAATTGGAATTTGAACTGAGGTAAAGTCAAATGCTTGAGGGTCTCAAGTTGAATGCACCAACTGTTGATGAGATGCATCAAATCCCATCCCTTTAATAGAAATTACTCAAAAGTTACTAGCACTTACTATAGATAATGAAAAAATTTAGTAGAAAACCATACTGGACTGAAAAGAAAGGTGTTTTTCTAGAACAAAATTTCTAATTAGCTAGAAAACGTCATTCTGAAGGAAAAGGAAAGATTCAAAGGTATACTTTTTTAACAAGTGATACACTTTTGTGTTTTTAGGTCATTATTTGAAAGGAAGCTTACTCCAACAGCACACATACAGTAACATATATTAAATGAAATGGTTTTCCTGGTATCAACATAAATTTGCTCCTCCTCTTTTTTTTGCAGAAAAGAGGCTGAGCAAGGCTGTCAATTCATGTTAAGAGACAGAGCTGACTATCTTGTGCCAGTACATTTTAATTTGAGCATACGGTTAAGAAAGCTTAACCGTAAGATTCTTGAAATTGTACTGACTAACAAGATAAATTATTCCACCAATTTTTTTTCACTGCTTCAATCGGTCTTACTTACTTTTTTAGCAATATACAACTTCATTGCCATTGCATAGCAAAGGTACACAGCAAATAAATGCAGTTTAGCCTCTACCAGAAGTGCAAATAGTAGCGATTGTGCAAACTGACAAGTGCAGATTAATATGCAAATATATATAGGTGTATTCACGTACAGCAAATAAATATAAAGGCTACGGCGGTCCAAGATGTGCAATAGCTTTTGAGTAAGTACAAAGCTTTTAAAGCTTCCTACTAAGAAAGAAAGACAAAATAAAAACCAGCCCACTTTCCATATAATAAATATGAAACTGGAGGTTTTTAGATCGATGGGCATTTTTAGTGATGTAATCAAGTCATATAGAAGTAAAGCCATTCTTACCGTTTACTGTAATCCTCACGTTCTTGGTGACAGTATCCGATTTATTAACTCCATTGTGGTTGATGTGGATCGTTAGCTTGTAATCTCCCTCATCGGCTTCATCCAATCTTGTGAAGTTCAGAGAGATGTTGGGTGGAGTGATGTGCTCCACTGTTTTCTTCAGGACCAGGTCATGGATCGCTCTGTTGTTGTCGAAGGTCACCAGATGAATTAGTTCAGGGCTGATCTGAAACCAGGTGCCCTGGAACTGCACTTCATCTTTATTGAATTTATTTTCCACTGGTATGTAAAGCGACTTGCCCAGGACTCCGTCCACAGCGGAAGGCACCGAAACGAGCTCTGTGTTGGCGCCTTTGGGAAAAGAAACAAAAACGTGTGTGAAACCCCAGGCAGGATTATTCTGCTGATGGCAACCACGGCTCAGGCACTGGCAACCGCGAGTGTAAATAAATTTTAATGCAAGAAATGACAATGTGTATCTCGAAGATAAATGCTTAAATGTGTTTTTTCTTTCTTATTATCTTCCAAATCCCCAAACACAATGATACACAATATGTTGGAAAATTATAACTATCTTTGTTGATACACTACAAATCCATCGCACATAACTGTAGCAAACATGGGGGGGTTTTAGACAGACAGCAAATCATCAATTTACTGAAGTGCCTTCTGACTTCTAACTCATGACCCCTTTCACAAACATGCCTTTGTAGTGCAAAAAAAAAAGATTATGAAGTGTTCTGTCTGCAGGAAGATACAGCTCTACCTCTGCCATGTTAATCTGTATTCTATGTCAGAGGTCCCCAACCTATTTTGCGCCACGGACCGGTTTAATGTCAGACAATATTTTCACGGACCGGCCTTCAAGGTGTGGCGGATAAATACAACAAAATAAAATGGAGCGAATGGAGGTAAGACATGTGACCGAGGCATCATGACATGCATCAAGAGGAAGTCATAGACAGATGTGGCAGAAAGAATCCGGTAATTTTCCGAAATAAAACATCGTTCAGAAATAATGTAGGTTATGTTTTCTTTCTGTGTGACTCTCAGGACACGCCTCAGCAGTGGTGCAGAGAGAACACGCTCGAGAAACGGATTTGCTAGGAGAAATCGATCTACATATAAAATATCGGTCACGAAATATTGTTCACTTTCTACTTTCTAAATAATAAAAGTATTGCGAATCTACTAATAACGATATAGAAATAAAAACATTTTTACAGATGCAATTTATTTTTTTAAACGATGCATCACATTGTTGACTTTTATGCCGAGGCACTGACAAATTAAATAGAACAACTTTTTACTTTTAAATACTGTTTCTTTTTTTACTCAGGCTTAATTTTGACAATTCCTAACATTTATTTCAGTTATACAGTAAAGCAATTAAGGGTAAAGGGCCTTGCTCAAGGGCCCAGCAGTGACAGCTTGGCAGTGCCAGGATTCAAACCCATGGTTTACCAAACAGAAGTCCAGGATCTAATCCACTTCCGTGGTTTCTACCTTAGAATCATTTTTTGATTGACCACACCAAGAAGAGACCCAAAATATTTTTCTTTGACACAACAGAGGTCCGTAATTAAGCAGTTTTGTTCCTATAGCCGTAACAATCTAACTCTGGACACACCGAAACTCTCTCAAACTCTTTCAGTTCAAACCCGGAATTTGCATGTTGTCCATTTTAGAAAAACGACACTCTGTGCAGGTTTCGCTTTTCTATTTGTTTCCGTGCGACACATATGGCACGCTGTAAAAGATGAAAAGCCGCATTTCGAGTGATTGCGATTAAAAATGCAAGAGGTTCAAACCAGCCTGTTCTTGTATTCTGTTTGTCCACATGCTGCAGTTTAATCACCTATCAAGCTGGATTCACTCGATCGGTCCTGTAACTGGCAAGAGCAAATATTGACAGGCAATACTGGATTATTGTAGCCAAACATAAGATCCTTTTTCACTTGGCGAAAACTGGTCTTTGAACAAACACTGAAAGCGATGTGAAGGAACTGTATTCGATCACGTCATTCGCCTGTCCTGTTTTAAACTGCTCTTCGGAGGAACGTATTAGGGAGAAAAGTCTTTTGGATTGTTACGAAGAGTAAGCGCATTATGTGACATCGTAGGGAATTGGCCGGAGGGAGGGAGGGGGGGGGGGTCGGACTGGATGTTTAACATGTGTGAATGGTAGAGAAGGAGTGTAGAGAAGGAAAGATCAGTTACCTATACCTAACTGACAGCTGCTGAGCTGTATATGTTGCTAGGAAAGAACTATTAGACCACACTTTGCTGTAAAATGTTGTGCATTACAATAGAGTCCTGTGTGCCTCATGTTGTGTCCTAAATAATAAATAAGAACACCCCTATAACACTACACAGAATAAGAGAAAGGGAGGGAGGGATTAAAAGTGGACTGCAGGCTAGAAGTGTGTCCCTGTTGACTGCATGCTGGGCTAAATAGCATGAAGCGTGCTTGGCCCTTTCTGCCCCTGTTGTCTACAAACAAACCACAGATTGTTGTGGTGACTAAGGGATCTCCATGACAGGAGGTGTCCAGGCGTGGTTTTTTAACCATATAATTAAGAAGCCTTCGAGTAAGTCATATGTAGCTGTTCGCACAGGAGATTGTTGAGCTGGAATTCGATGGCATTCCAAGCAGAAAAATAAATGGATTGCATCAAAACAGAAACAAGAAGATCTTGTGATGGATTGTGCAACAAGTGATGGCTGAGGAGAAACAGGAACTTTACTTGAGTTCGGGTGAGAATTTAGTTTGTGCATAGAACATGTTATAAAAAAAAATAAATAAAAAAAAAATATATATATATATATATATATATATATATATATATATATATATATATATATATATATATATATATATATAGTTATCAGAGAAAAAAAAAGATATACAATTTAATTTTGCTATATTTATAATATAAAATATGATCCAATATATATAGATATGTATAAAATCTCTAAATAACATCAACTCATCAGTATAGAAGATTCCCTTTCATCTACAAAGTTGGCCATAGAACATAAACAAAAACTTGATTCTTCAAGGCCTCCTTAAGATCTTATCATCTTACCTGAGATGATGAGCATGGCACATAGGAGCAGATTCATGACGGCCGCGACAGATCCCGTGTCTGCTCGCTGCTTGTGTTGCAGAGATCAGTAGGACTTGTGACTAGAAGGGGGAACTGGTGACAGCATTTGCCAGGGAAATGAGAGAAGCGACAGGCCCCTCCTCCCATGGGACAGCAGGAGAAGAGCGTACACACACCTGGCAGAGGCTTAGACAGGCCACCACCTCCTCCAGGACCAGATATGAAAGAAAAAAAAGACAGTCCCACTGCTGATACACACGGCTCAGGCACTGCGGATCGGATCGCACAGAGATCTACTTTTTTTTTCTTGGAGAACACCCACTCATTGAAAAATGGAATCTGATA
This sequence comes from Silurus aristotelis, assembly GCF_946808225.1. Lineage (NCBI taxonomy): Eukaryota > Metazoa > Chordata > Actinopteri > Siluriformes > Siluridae > Silurus > Silurus aristotelis. The sequence continues at coordinate 16,227,015 of NC_139594.1, forward strand.
GGCATAGCTATATAGCTGTAGGGTAGATACTAGTGCATCTAATCCTAACTGAGATACACTTACACACACACACACACACACACACACACACACACACACACACACACACACACACACACACACACACACACACAGAATTTGCACAAGGATATGCAAAATTTCACCTGCACACAGACAGGGCTCAAGGACATGGAGCATGAACGCTTCTGCAGAGTGACCATATAAACCAATACAACCTAAAATAGTTTGTGTGTTGTGTCTGTATAATGGAATAACAAAAAGAAATATATTATTAATGTAAATATAATATATAGTTTATCTATCATTTAGTTTATCTTTTTTTGGTTTTTACCACAGAGGGAAAAATAGCGATATTTATAATTTGCATGACTGCAAAATATAAACTGCAAACTGGTTCAATTGGACGATGGCATGATAACTTTAGTCTAATGTATTTATTAAAGAGGGACACTTGTGTTATAAACACTACATGGACAACATTTTACAGACACCTGACCCTATGTGCGTTCCACATCGACTCCCCGTTTGCAGTCATAACAGTCTCCATTCTTCTGGGAATATGTTACACCAGATATTAAAGTATACTTTTGGGGATTTTTGCCCATTCAACCACATGGACTTTAGTAAAGCCAGGTGCTGATGTAGGTGAGGTGAGGAGGCCTGGGGGGCATTTGCCGTTCACATTCATCCCCAAGGTGTTCAATAGGGTTGAAGCTCTTTAGCAGGAGATCTTTCACTCCAACCCATGTATAGCAGATCTCCATTGTGTTTGTTTTGTGCACAGGGGCACTGTCATGCTGATTGATACAATTGTGTGTCTCCAGCTTTGGGGTAACAGTTTGTGGAAGAACTATATTTGGCTGGAAAAGTCAGCTGTCCCAATACTTTTATCCAAATAATGTATATTAATGCATTAATCATGATTTAATTAAGTCCCTAGATCAGTTATAGCACTCATAACAGGTGAGCATGGAGAGATCAAAGTCGATGTGTTGGAAGCAGAAAAAATACACAAGTGTAAGGATATAAGGAACATATTGTGTTGTCTAGACGGCTAGACGTTTACATTAGAGCATTTTTCAAAAATGTCTTGTTGGGTGTAATGGTCCAAGGAAATAACAATGGGTGTCCCAGCAACTGGTTTAAAAACACCTAAGGCTCATTGATATAAATCGATTAGGCATAATAGTATGAGCGGTGAAGTAAATAACACTGATTATCTCTTCATCATGGCACCTGTTAGTGGGTGGATATATCAGGCAGCAAGTAAACTTTTATAATCAAAGTTGACGTGTTAGAAGCAGGAAAAAATGGGCGAGCGTAAGGATTTGAGCGAGTTTGTTTGACAAATTTTGATGTCTAGAAACTGCAGCTCTTTTGGTGTTCCCAGTCTGCAGTGGTCAGAATCTATCAAAAGTGCTTAATGGAAGGAACAGCGGTGAACCGGCCGAGGCTCATTGATGCACGTGGGGAGCAAAGGCTGGTCCATGTGGTCCGATTCAACAGATGAGCTCTTGTAGCTCAAATTACTGAAGAAGTTACTGCTGTTGATGCTCTACAGGTCAGAACTGTTTTAGCAGCAAAAAGGGGGACCAACACAATATTAGGCAGGTGGTTATAATGTTCTGCCTGATGGTGCACATGGGGAATAAAGGCCAAAAGAGATAATGGAGGGCAAATAGATTTTAAAAAGCTATTGGAGAACAGTGTAGCTGTAGACTATAAGAAGAAGGCAAGCGTTTGAAGGCAGTGTGAAGCTCTGAGAACCTTGAGTCCTTACATTTTTGTGGATGTTATTTTGACAAGTACCACCAACCCAAACATTGCTGCAGACCAACTACACCTGTTCATGATAAGGGTACTTCCTTCTAAAATGGAAGTGGGTTTCTACAGCGGAAGGTTTAGGAATGGTTTTCCCTGATCTCAATCTAACAGAGTACTCATGGGATGTGCTGGAGAAACCTGACCCATTGAGACAACGACTTGCATGAGTTGAAGGATCTGGTGTTAACATTTTGGTGCCAGATACTTCAGAGGGTCATGTGCAGTCCAGGCCTCGTCTGTCAGAGCTGTTTTGGGTGCAAGAGGAGAACCAGCATAGTATTAGTCAGTTCTCCTGTTAGCCACAAGAGGTCAATGCTGTTCGGATGCAGAATGTTTCTCTGTAACTGCCTCTTGGAATTAACTGGGAAATGAACCCTGGTCCAGCAATGCCCCTGGCCTGCACATGCTAGTGTTTTCCCTGCTTTCAGACCCAGATCAGATAAGGAAGAACGATCATTAATTGATTAGTTGAATCAGGTAACCAAATAAATGCAATATGTGCCGGACTTTAGGACCAGGTGGTGAATCCTGTGCAGCTGGAGTCATGCCAAAGTCATGCCATTTATTACTGGTTAGTATTTCTGAGAAATGTTTTACTTTTAATATTTGTCTGCTATTCACATTAAACACAAACCAGGACAAAAAAAATATGTACACCAGAACAAACAAACAATAAAACAAACAAAAAACCTTTACATACGCCAAAACAACAGTATTTTAAAATAGAAGCATTTACATTTTACGTTGTTGTTAGTATAATTAAAAAAAATCAGAGAATTGAGTTTTCCCCCTACAATGCATTTTTGTCATTTGAATACATTTTGAGCTGTATGAGTTTTGTGTTTCATCGGATGTGACGAGGATGGACAGGATTAGGAGACTTTAAACAGAGTTCCTCAACATTTTTTATTAAAAAAAATTTCATGCTTTTTCAGACTCAAATATGCAGACTTCCCTAAAGACTTTTAAACCCATATTCAACATCTCAAATGATGATTTTAAATTCCAACTATAACGTGTGACGTTACAATTTTCTGATGTCGGAGTCAGAATCTGCAATGTTCTCCATTTAGACGCGTGTTGTGGGGGTCAGGGGGCGCTGTACTGCTGCCTCACAACAACCAATCACAGCTGTGCAGATCCGGTCTAGCGCCGATCTTTTGATAGCGCTGATGATGGTAGTCTGCTCCAAAAACACGTTTTTAACAAAAAAATATTTTTTTACAAATTCTTACTTTACAATTTTAGAAAACCGGATAGGGCAATAGTATGAAAACACATTTTTCAATACTAATAATTCAATCATTTCCCCAATACTAATCCAGAATTGGAAATCACTCATCAAATTCCATACTTTTCCAAGGAAGTTTTATCAACACGCTGAGAGAGACGTGATTGACATGATTTGCTCATATGCACAGGAGGGACATGGGGTATATGAAATGGTAAAAGAAAGTTGAGGAGCGAGCTGCCAGGCAGGAAGAAAAGAGGAAGGAGAAATAGGAGGTTTTTTAAATGTGGTGGGGGAAGACATGCAGGTGATTGGTTTAAAAGAGGGAGCTGTGGAGAACAGGGTGATATGAAAAAGGACAATGAAAGAACCAGAAGAAAGAAGTAGTAGAAGAACAGGAACCCCTGAGTATATCAGAGCAATAATAATGATGACAGTAATGATGATAATAATATAATAGGTACATCATCTAGTAAACTCGTGCATTAATCTATTTAATCAAGATTGGTCATTGGTGGAGCTGGAGGTAGCAGAGCTGAAGATGTTGAGGTTTTCATTGGGAGTGACGAGGATGGACAGGATTAGAAATGAGTTTATTAGAGGGACAGCGCATGTAGAACGTTTTGGAGCCAAGGTGAGGGAGGTGAGATTGAGATGGTTTGGACATGTGCAGAGGAGGGACATGGGGTATATCGGTAGGAGAATGCTGATGATGGAGCCACCAGGAAAGAGGAAAAGAGGAAGACCAAGGAGGAGGTTTATGGATGTGGTGAGAGAAGACATGCAGGTAGTTGGTGTGAAAGAGGCAGATGTAGAGGACAGGGGGGGTATGGAGACGAATGATCCGCTGTGGCGACCCCTGATGGGAGAAGCCGAAAGAAGAAGAATTAAGATTTGACATAAGGCCCATCTTTACCAAGGGTGCCAATATTTCTGGAGCTAACTATATGAGATGACAAAAAAAAAACAAAAACGATCACATGATAATACAAATGTAATGCATTTCACATGTAGTATTACAAAGTGAAGAAAAGCACATGGGGTGTGAAAACGTCTGGTTGCTCTATTGTTTTACTCTGGTTAGAAGAATTTAAACTCATTGTGTATTAAAAAAAAAAAAAAAAAAAAAAAAGAATATAAATACATAAAATAAACTCATCTTACTCAATTTGGGTTGTTTGATGGGTTTCCTATTTAAAAGTGCAGTATGTCATTTTGAAGAGTGAGAATTCTCAAAGCCCATTCCTTTTTTTTTTGTTTTTTTTTTGGTTCAGGCTGCTTTTTCTATTTACAAACTGCTCCTTTAAAATCCTATTGTGCACATATTGCATCTGACAGGCCAATAATAGAACAGCTCTTTATTGGGACACACAATCATCTGCTAAAAAAAGGGAAAAAAAAAAAGAAAAAAAAAAAAAAAAAGAAAACTCGAAGCAAAAATTAAAATACCCAAAAAAAAGAAAAAAAAAAAAAAAACCTCTCTCTCACAGCCGCTCTCGAACAGCCAGCACACGACCCATCCATCCACTCAGACGCACTGCTACACCTCAGCAGCTTTCACAGTCCCACTGGTAGACATCGGTTGGGTTCTCCGGCGACAGGGGGAAAGGGTTCTGTACAATTACACAGTCACACTCCTGTACTCTTTTCTACGTCCGATCCTGAGCTCTTCTTCTTTTTCTTCTTGCTGTGCTTTTTGTGCTTCCGCTTCTTCTTTTTCTTCGATTTGTCCTGCGTAACCAATAATGCACACGGATGAGTGACGGTCAGGGATAACGGTGCCCTCCGCGTTATACACCGGGTTACATAACAAACAGCATTCATAAGAGCGTTAATAACATTAGTGTGCGTAATGCAGCGTTTCCACTGTGCTTTCGTCTTGTCTCGTGGAAAAATATTCAATATGCGCAAACTATTTCGATGTTCGTTTCCTATTAGCCGTCGTGCGTTTATTTTTATTTTTAAACATTCAAATAAACGAGTCAGTTTATATTGTGCCTAATACTGAAGTTTGTGCTCAGGAACGCATTTTGTCCGTCGTTGCACTTTGATTGTAATAATGAGCACCATATTAACGATTATAGACAATTTCTATGAAACATTTTTGTTTTATATGGAAGTCTTAAGAGCCCATGCTTTAAAATATTTTTCTTTCTTTCCTCAGTGATCAGTACTTAATTTCTCTGTGTATTCGGCGTGTGTTCTAGAAGCTGCATCATCACGGAGTCATGGATGAGAAGGAAGCTGTCCAGTCTGCAACTTTATCGGCGAATATAGCGACCCTGAAAGTTCATTACCAACTCGAGGGACTGGGACGTCTGCGTGGCCCCGAATAACGCGTGAAAGATACCGTTCGAATGGGTTGTGACACGGAGCCAATGTTAAATCTTGAAGGCACATTATCTGTGATCAGGGTGTTTTCTGAATACTGTTCATGTATAGGAATTTAAAAGCCGATTGGAGTGAGGAAAACTAGTCATACTTTCTGAGTAAAAAATAACTCAGACGTAATATTCCCTTAGATTTTCCTTCCTTCGAAGGTTAATGATAAATCAACTAAAGGTAGACTGTATAGGCAAAAGTATTGGGACACCTGTCTTTTCCAGTATGTGTTTATTTGGTTGGGGTATTTATAAAGAACAATAAAACTCACTGTGCTCTTCTCCTTCTCTTCGCTGCTCCGTTTCTTCTTTCTGGATTCTCCCTGTTTGTAGAAGACACAAATGTGAGTCAGCATTTTTTTTTTCCTCCTCTGAAAGAACAGGATGTACACTGAAACCAAAATCAAGCCCATTTCATTAAAGTGACAGGAAGTTGAAGGTACTCACATCGTCGTCTAACTCGGACTCGTCTTTTTTGCTCTTTTCCTCCTTTGGAATGAAAACTGTGTGAGTCTTAGAGACCAGTGAACAAATTTTTTCCAATGCAAACCCAATAGCAAAATTTTTTTTTTAAATCACCTTATCTTTCTCTCCTTCCTCCCTGAGCTTTTTCTTTTTCTTTTTTGATGACCCCTGAAACAAATGAAATGCCAAATTAATACCAGGTCACAATCTGAGCATTTAAAAAGTCAGTCAGCGACTACACTTTTCGGAGAAACCAATAAATTTTCACTTCAACGTATTGTTGCAGCTTTGTGCTGTTTATAAATTAACACCATCTGGCCAATCAGATTCAAGAATTCATCCGCTAGAACAGGGTTATTCTCTATCAATATATGGACCCGAGTAAATACAAAATGCAGCTTTTAAATCCTGATTTCATTTATTAAGGGAAAATAAGCTGTCCATTTCCATTTCAGAAAAACAAGATGTTAATAAAAGTCAAACATGGTGGTGGTTGTGTGATGGTCTGGGGAAGCTTTGCAGCTTCAGGACCTGGACGACTTGATATAAATGAACGAGGGAACCATACATTCAGCGCTCCACCAGAAAATCCTAAAGGAGAATGTCCGGCTATCAGTTCATGAGCTCAAGCATAAGCGCACTTGGGTTATGCAGCAGGACTATGATCTGAAACAGACCAGCAAGCCCACCTCTTAATAGCTTAAAAAACAGGAAAAAAAAGTAGAAAAATTTATATTAATAAAAATAAAGAAATAAATAAAGAAATAGGGTTTGTAGCAGTCTAGTCAACTCAAATCCGATTGAGATGTTGTGGCATGACCTTAAACAGGACTCTTATGCTCGAAAACACTTTGTCATAGTTTGTCAGAATTAAAACAATTCTTTAAAGAAGAGGGGGCCACAATTCCTCCAGGTCGATATGAAATGTTATCGTAAACGCTTGAACAGCTTTTCTCCCTTAAGATATAAAAGAAAATTTAAAAACTATTTACTCGCGTTATCTTTGAGTAAAATTTGCATGATGATCCGATTTTAAAAAGAAATAAAAAAATTGATAAATCCACAAAGGGGGCAAATAATTTTTCACAGCACCGTACTTACAAATTTTCCGCAGCAACTTTCATCGTGTCTCTAAAAGGATCTAAACGTTCGGCGAGACCTACAGTACAGACCAAAAGTTTGGATACACCTTCTCATTCAAAGAGTTTTCTTTATTTTCATGACTATGTAAATTGTAGAGTCACACTGAAGGCATCAAGGGCTATTTGACCAAGAAGGAGAGTGATGGGGTGCTGTGCCAGATGACCTGGCCTCCACAGTCACCGGACCTGAACCCAATCGAGATGGTTTAGGGGTGAGCTGGACCGCAGAGTGAAGGCAAAAGGGCCAACAAGTGCCAAGCAACTCTCAGGGAACTCCTTCAAGACTGTTGGAAGACCATTTCAGGTGACTACCTCTTGAAGCTCATCAAGAGAATGCCAAGAGTGTGCAAAGCAGTAATCAAAGCAAAAGGTGGCTACTTTGAAGAACCTACAATATGACATTTTTCAGTTGTTTCCCAATTTTTTTCTATGTATATAATTCCATATATAATTCCACATGTGTTAATTCATAGTTTTGATGCCTTCAGTGTGAATCTACAATGTTCATAGTCATGAAAATAAAGAAAACTCTTTGAATGAGAAGGTGTGTCCAAACTTTTGGTCTGTACTGTACGTGTAAAAAGTTACCTTGCTGTCGGTATCGGATTCTGCGTCCGATTCGTCTGAAGCTCTCCGTGCCGAGGACCGCTTTCTTTTTCGTTTCTTCTTCACGCTCTTCTTTTCATCCTAACACCGATATAAAGCGAAATCAGAACCCAAAAAATGAGGACCAGGAAAAAATATCTGAGCGATCTGAGAGCATGTCACGGTCGAAAAAGCCGTACCTCGTCTTCAGACTCGGATGACGAGCTGCTGGAGGAATCAGAACTCGATGAGGAGGAGGAAGAAGAAGACGAAGAATGCTTGACCACACACAAAAGCAGAGCTCATTAGATATCAAGGATAACGGACCCAAAAACGAGGGAGAAAAGTGTAACCAAAAGGGGGAGGAGGAAAAAAAAACAATACGCCTTCAGGTCTCCTGAATTATTTGCAAAGCAGATCTTGGGACAGAATTGAGGGAATGTGGGGAAAAAAAAACGGAAAGCTTTTCTCACCCTACTGGATTTTTTCTTTTCCTTTTTCTTTTTCTGTCAAGATAAAAAAGGACACAACATTGTACTTTATTACACTGTTATGACTACAAACACACACACCGCAACCTTTTAATTTATTTATTTATTTTTTATAAGAAGCGGACCTCTTTCTTGTCTTTCTCCTTTTCTTTCTCTTTCTTCTCCTTCTCCTTATCTTTCTCCTTGTCCTTCTTCTCACCTCCTCCTAGGATTTTTTCGCGGTTTTTTTCCAGTTCCTTCTTCCATCTCTGGGAATTGGAGAAAAAAAAAAAAAAAAAAAAAAAAAAAAAAAAGCAGTAAAACAACCAGCAGCAGTTTATATGTAAATGTTACACTTCTTTAAAAAATCACACAAGTGCACCTCATTCATTTTATCCTCAAAGTCTGCCAGAGCTCTCGAGCCTTTTTTCTTCTTCTCCAGCTGCTCCTTTACTTCCTCCCTACAGCCGGTTGATAAAATACGGGAAGACTGTCAGCAACAAAAAATACACTACATGGACAAACATTTGTAGACACCGGACACTGCATGTATTTCTTGAACATCCAATTCCACATTTAGTCTCTGTTTGCTGTTCTAATAAGCTCCACTCTTCTGGGAAGATGTTGCACAAGATTTTGTAGAGATTTGTGCTCATTCAGCCACAAGAGTGTAAAGTCAGGTACTGAAGTAGATGATGTGAGGAGGTCTGAGGAGCAGTCAGCGTTCACTGTGTGTTCAATAGCTTTCTTGTATTAGATCTTCCACTCCAACCTATGTAAACCATATCTTCATGGAGTCTGCTTTGTGCACAGGAGCATCGTCATGCTGGAACAGGTTTGGGTCTCCTGGTTCAAGTGAAGGCAAAGTTTCATGCTACGGCATCTAAAGACGTCTTATACACTTGTGTGCCTTCGACTTTGTAGAAGAAACACATATGGCTGGAAAAGTCATGTCAGGCACCGATCACCAACCGTCTCTATAACGTCTTTTTGACGTGCTGCTAAAAATGGCTTTACAATGGCTTTAACAATTCTACAAGGTTTGTGAAAAAGACAATACATTAGCAATCTGTAACGCGTGTTCCAAAGAAAAGCATTAAAGTTGGCTAGTGCTGAGAGAGAGAGAGAGAGAGAGAGAGAGAGAGAGAGAGAGAGAGAGAGAGAGAGAGAGAGAGAGAGACACACAATTCAGCACCTCAAATGCGACCCACTCAGCTGTCAGTAACAGAGATGCTTTGAAGACAGCAATCCTACTGCAAGGACAGTAAGAAGCATAAAGAAATATCAGACAACAAAATAATGGAAATCATATGCCTTGATCATCAGCCGCTGTCTATTGTGGAAAACAAAGATTTCCAGCGACTCGTGTCCTACTCGGATTCACGTACATCAGTGATTCTCAAATTGTGGTGTCCGGCCCTCTAGTGGGGGGAACAACAACATGACTGGTGGGGACAATAATCGGCAGAATTTATATATATTTATTTTTGCGTTCATCGTTAACTTTCATTTCAGTAACCTTTAGTTAGGGTACCTACACAACACAACTACACATTCATCTTCTGCATTTCTGAACTTGATGCTGTTTGATGTTATTTATCATGTAGCATAAATAAATATATAGATAGAAGGCTTCACATACACCCTGTGACCAGTGATTGGCATCGTTATCGGACAATACAGTTGCCATTAATAAGGGATCAGTGATCGGCCCCCAAAAATTCTGATCGGAGCACCCCTAACACCGATAGTTGATTGACTATCTGCAAGAATATATACCGAGTTTTTCGGGGGTGCGTTATACAGTACAAGAGCGGCCTCTAGAGGCGAATCACTGACAGCACATGCAGTTTATTTGAAGTGTTAGTTTTAAACTGTTTTGATTTATTTGTGTTACTTTTGGGTTCAGTTTAAATGCAAGTCTGCAAGAAACTGTTTAATCCTCATCATGTGAAAATGGTGTAGTGTAATAGTGATAGTGTGTACACTGTTTGTAACTTCAGGAAAGTCACATTGGATCTGTTCTGTCGTGACCTGCGAGCATCAGGTCACGCAATCAGCTCGCTCGTGACAGTGATGGATTCAATTAAAACCGTGAACACTAAATATAAAAGCAGCAAATAACAGCAGCAGTAAACAAACATTGTGTGGTTTTCAGCGAATGATTATGCATTTGTACACCAATCTATATATTTTTTCTCTCTTTTTTTAATCAAGTCTGTCAGCTTGCTGCGTTTCTCCGTTCCATTCTTTTTTTTTTTTTATAACGTTTGTCTACTAGAACAGTAACTTATCCTGTTTTCAAACCAGATTTTTCAATATTTGTATATTTAATTTATGCACACCATCGAATTATTCTACAAAATTAAATTATATATTCTCGATGTTATCTTCACAACTGAACAAAACGTCTGTGTATTTTTTTAAACAACGATTTGTCAAAACAATGTTGTATTATATTTTAGAGATTTTTTTTTAAGCATTGTTGTCAACTTTGCCATCTACAAAATACAATACAAATGTTGATTGACAAATGTAGCTTGCATACACAAATACCAGTTTTATTTTGTTTCTTGTCAGAAAGGAAAACAACCCAACACGAGTGAATTTCTTTAAAGGAGAAAGTCCACATGCACTCCTCAACAAGCAGCTACTATAAGCTTAAAAACGACTAAATTAAAACGATTTAAACTCAATATGTGGCTTCTGCATTTTTCAAGTATATTTCATACAGAAATACCCTAAATTAGTGTTTTACATAGTTACACACAACAAACATCGAATTCGAAGGGTTCTTTTTCAACCCGATTATTCGGTTATTCGAAGAAAAAAAAATAACCGGCCGATTAATTGATTATCAAAAGGACCGTTAGTTGAAGCCATAATAATAATAATAATAATAATACACAAATGACTGATATTCAGAAGTCGTACCATGTTGGTCGAGGTCTGCTTAGATAATCCTGGATCGAGGGGCCGCTGGCAGGCGTGGGTCCTCTGGCTCGGGCAGCAGCTATGGGGTTCATGTAGGGCTGTTAGGAAACAAAAGGGCACTGTGACTGAATAACCAACTTAAGTCTTGCGACACTGAAAGAAATGGTTTCTGTCGATCTGAGAGAGAAATGGAAACTCTCACACTGCCGCTGGTTTTGTCGCCGGATGCCTTCATTGCAATGGCACTAAAAGTCACATTCGCTGAGCTCAGCGAACCTTTTTTTTGTAAGATTTTTGTCTCAGAGCAAAACCAGAGCAGTTTATCATTATTACCCATGAATGTATTCTGCAGAGCCTAATCACACACAAACAGTGAAGAGAGTCAATTTGTGGAGACATGATCTCCTGGTGGAGTTTCATCAGTGTCATCAGAACTAATGGGAGGTTATAAAGGACTGAAGGATTATGTGGAAATGTTGAACTGAAAGCTCAGTCCAGTCGGTGAAAGTCCAAATTTAATACTGAGTCTTTGTTAAAGGGTGAACGGATGGTTCCTGAACTTGGTTCTCATGGTCAATCATGGTGGAGGTGAGATGATGTGAAGGTGCTTTCCTGGTGACACTTTAATTAAAATTGAGAAAATCAGCATGGTTACTACAGCATTTTGCCCTGACATCCCATCATTTGTTTCCAGGACAGGACACTAACTCCAAACACACAGGTTTAATGGAAGACCTATTGGTCCATTCAAGCTTCCAGAAGACCTGGAGGTTCCTCACACACTCCCTCCCCCTTACTCACCTCTGTATACAACTAAAAACCTACTAATCTCAATATTTTCTTGCAGAAAACTATACGCAGGTATACATTTATATGAACCGTTACTCAAATCATGCAGCCTTCTCCTCCACCTTCTCTCCAGCCTGAGCCAGGTAGCCGAGCTAACGTGGCTAATCCGAGGTGTCTAATTCACCTCCATAAATCCTACACTATAAATCTCCCAAACAATTCACCAGGCTTTTATACTGTTCATATAATATAATAATTATTATCTAATCCATTCCAATCATATGGGACTTCACAAACAACTCCAACACCAATCAGGCTAAGCTAACTAGGCCTCAACCGAGTCTTGCCTCTTATCTGGGATTAGTGTTACCATTTTTGTACTGCTTGTCTTTATAAAAAAATTACACACTATTTATAAAAATGATTAAACTCACCACTCGGTTGTCCCGTTTCCCCATTTTTATAGATTATTTACCGCAAAATGAGAAAGTTACACTCTTTATTTACATGCATGCTGCTGCAGCTTCGCGTCTGAGACATTGGACTCTTCCACAACCTAGCGGCCACTCGAGGTAGTGCAGTGTATTACACTACAGTGCAGCAGTGTGTTAAATAAATACAGTGGTAAATGCAGTTGGTTCGAATCGGTTCGATTTTACGATATTACAAAGACGATAGTGATACAAAAATTATTTGTAATGTTTTAATTTGATCTCAAAACGAATGTTATATTAAGTTCGGTATCTTAAAATTGTAATGCCGATCTTAAGGAAGATACCGATACATTCGTTTTAATATAAGATTAGAACATTACAAATATTTTTTGTAAAAATAACATGGTAGTATAAATGACAGAAAAGAGAGCAAACAGCATAAATATTGTACAGGATATTTCTTTTAGACATGGCTCAGAATGGAACATAAAGTTCAATGTCGAAGTTCAGGATGTGGTCATAATGGTCATCTCTGTGTCTGAGTTAGAGTTCAGCTAACAACTGCACTGCAAAAAAAATAATAACCATCTAAATATGTCAAAATGTTTTTCAATGCAGTAAGATATTTACACTTGGTAAGATTTCATAAAATAAGAAAACATATGTAGGCTTTAGTAAAGAGCAAAATAAAACCCGAGCTACTAAACAAAAGAATTCCTCTTAATTAAAGTATAGTCATCATTATATATTATCTTAAACTGAGACAAATCGTTAGAACTAAACACAAGATTAGTATTAAAATCAAGATCATGCATACATGCATATTATCAACTAATATTTAACCAAACAAAGCAAAATCATTACTTGCTACTTTTCAAAATGTGTAAACTTATTGCAATATAAAACATTAATGAATGTATTTTGTCGTTACTGAACATTAAAAAATTAAGCTCAATTTGCAGATAAAATAACTAGCTTTCGAAAAAGTAAGAAAAAAGGTAAATAATCTCAAAGCAATCATAATAACATTACACAATCTGCTCTTGCATAGGATCTTATTTTTTAAATCGGATCAATACGATTTTTATGGCTTAAAATAAGATTGTAAGTCACATTTTTGCAGTGTGATGGAAAGAAACTGTTATTGGTTCTTCTAGCATGAAGACTCTTGTAGCGTTTGCCTTATATAAGAGGAGTAAACAGACCAGGGTTGAGGTAAGAGGTGTCTTTTCTTACATTTCTTACACTTTGTATGCATATAATATCTTTAAAGTAAAGTATTTTTATTCTTGTTTGGTCGTTAGTGTTTACGCTTTTGCTACTGTTCACTTTATCTCGTTACAACAGGTTTACTGGTGGAGCTATTTTGCGTTTTGTGTATTGTCTCGCACTGTCCTGTGTTGTCTTGCACTGTCCTGTCTTGTCTTTGCACTGTTTGCAACAGGTTGCACACATGCACTTTATGTGGCGAGGACACTTACTAGTCCTTGGCCCTGTGTTTTTCTGTTTCTGTGATTGTTGTTTCATGTTGTTGTATGTAGCATCAGGCTTCTGGAGGAACGTTGTTTTATTTCACTGTGTACTGCATCAGCTATATATGGTTGAAATGACAATAAAAACCTCTTGACTTGACTAGAGTTGTTGGAACAAACATTTCCTTTGGGGAAATTTAACAAAATCATTACATTGTATCTCATCCTTTCTTATAGTATTACAGTACAATATGTTGTACACTACTTTGTATAACAGTAATTACAGTTTATTTTATTATATTACAAGTCACTACAATAAACTTCATTCTTCATAGGTAGCTCAGTGGTTAAGGCTGGATTGGAAGGTCAAAAGTTCAAATCCCAGCTGCCACTGCTGGACCCTTAAGCAAGACCCTTAACCCTTAATTGCTCACTTGTAAATCAGTCTCGATATGAGAGACTGCCAAATGCCGTAAATGTAATTGTAAATTCATAAGTTTTAATGTACAGTGCTGTTCACAGTTCAATCCGCTAGGGGGTGCAGAGGATCAGCCAAACAGTAATAATTAGGTTAATCATTTCATCTCCCCTCACAGTCAGTGAATAAATGAATTAATTAGAAGCCTGGCTTTGCAATTATCACTACGACAATTACTGTTGGAATCGATATATTACTAAGCTCTATTATGTTTTATGAATTTATGACTCACGATCAATTATTTACTTGTCTCACATGCAAAGAGGCAAAGGCAATTTTAAGAAGGAGACTCGACAAACGGTTTGAAAATATTTATTTAAAAGAAAACTGAACACATGCAACACATGAGCAAAAGCAGCTTTTATTCATCAATGGCCTCAAATTTCGGGTGGGTCTTTTTCTTTCATCATATATTTGAGCCAAGCCGTGAGAAATTAGCAGCAAACGAACAAACAAACAATAAAACAAATACAAAATTTTACCCATAAATAATTAATGCAAACCAAGTGTGTGTGTGTGTGTGTGTGTGTGTGTGTGTGTGTGTGTGTGTGTGTGTATGTGTATGTGTGTGAGTGTGTTTTGTATGCTAGGGGATAGAAATGGTGATGCCATGAGCAGTACCCAAAAAAACACTTAATTTAAATTGGTTTCAATATCTAAAACTGAATTCAATTCAATGTCAAAAGGAAACAAAAACCCGAAATGATAACATGATAACTCCATGCACTGAGAGGGGCATGTTTTTGCTGTATACTATTGGATTACAGAAGGTACTGATTATAGAAACCTGCTGTACTTGTGTTTGTTTTGGTGGTTGCTGTTGTTCATCTTCACTCATCATAGTAGAGCTCATGCAAAGCTGCAAAATTCCTTAGTTTGTTTTAACTTTAAAGTATGAATAATGACAGTAAAATGGTGGGGATCCATTGCAAAAAAAAAAAAGAAAAAAAAGGAAAGAAAAGTCAATATAAAACATTTTAATGTTTCTAATGCATGTGTTAGAAACCTCATGTGTTATGAGTACCATTTCAGGAACTGGTAAATGTCAACCACAGTTGCTGAAACAAACAATGTAGATCAGAAATCCACACACCAGCTTTCAGAACAAACAACCTGACACCTACCGACAAAAACACGTAAACAAAACCTACTTCTGGTTACTGTGTATGGTTAAAACGCTACTATGCAGAAAGCAACAAATCAGTAACTATCAAAATGATCGATGTTTACCTGGAGCCACAAAGTATAATATAAATGCAACAAGGCAACAAAAAACAGCCTATTTTATGTTAAAGACATGGAAACTCTAAAAAAACCATAAAATACCTTACAAAACAACTTGAAATACTTTTTAATTTTCCAGTGAAATACAAAAGTACAATGAAGCCCATATGTGTGTTGGACACTAAAATGAAAAAGACAAAAAAAAATAATAATAATCAAAATAAAAGAGCAAATAATCGTTAATAATAGTACTGGATACAGCTTTTAAAGGTAGTTGTACCAAAAAGACACAGTAATTTGGGACGCTCAGTAGAAGTAAAAGTACAGATTCGCTCTGTTCAGTGACTTTTTCTTGGTTATGTGTAGCACGTAAGGCAAATGATGTGGAATCAGCAGTATTAGCATTGCTTATAAAAGTCATTCAAGTCTAACGTAGGTCATAGTTCAATGTTTTCTAGGGGAAACGTCTGCTGAAAATGAAAAAGAAGAACAACAACAACAACAAGAAAAGAAATATCGAAATGTTGTATGTTCGCGTTTGCTGTTCTATTAAAACGATCCTGTCCCATACTGATGCTGATACTGATTCTACTTCAAGTTTAAAAAAGAATTCTAATATCATAGCACCATCAATACACCACCAGCTAGAATAAAGAGGATTCTAACACGACAGTCTTTTCAATGTATTTCTATTAAAATGCCAATAAATAAAAAAAATATATAATAAAAAATAGAGTGGAGGCAAAATATAAGGAAGAGAAGAAATCGAAACAAATGCAAAAAGTACCACTATCCAGCAAATACAATAAAAAAAAAAAAATTTATAACTGATTAAATAAAATTCAACTGATTATATTTCGATTTCCAATTAAAGCCAACGAGTACGAACAAACAGAAAGAGTCGACTATATTGTTCCCGTCACACTTGTGTACTCGTTATTGGTATTGGGAATATGAAGGAATCGCATTTCACAAAAAAAAATAGGTTGTTTTTTCAAGGTGCTGTTTGTGTCAAATATTTCCGGCCAACATTTAAAAATTTTCTTACCATCTTTAAAAGTCTACAATCCAAAGCTTTAATCTCGGCTTTAATTCCAAGCCTTTGTGACAGAAAAGGCTTAAATTAGAGCGGACGAATAAAACGAGTACTTTCTTGTGTACATTTCTGTATGACATCTAATACCCACTAATATTTGAATGAAAAATTATCAATTTTCAATCCTTCTCATTCTTTGGGGAGAGAAAAAGAACATGCTGTCCCTGTGCAAACAGTCATATTGAGGAACTGCCTGGAAGTGAAGAAGAGGTTTTGAACAACATATAAAACAAAAATGGAAGGAATGTTAGCAGTAAAGTGTCCGGCAACAGCAACCAAAAAAGACAAAACTAGCGCATGGTTTGTTACAAATCCATGTGTGGCAGTTTGGGAAAATCCTTGTCAGTACGATTTCGCTGTGGCGGTGGAGATTTTCACAATTAGGATTTGATGAATTCATCATGATGTTCACTGCCTGAGAAAATCTTTCAGCAGATGTTTATGGTAAACTGGCTCCTTAAATGAAAGAACATGAAAACATTGGTCTTCATGAAATATAGATATTTAGCCCATGTTTTCCCCCCCAAACCACCACACATGTACATATCTAGAATAACTTCTATTCCTCAATAGACTTGTGTTCTAATCATGAAGACTTCATCGGCTCATCTAGAAATTCCCTCTCTTACACCTGGAAGTCATGACATTGGAGTAACACTTGGAAATATGTCACGTCATGATCGATTTGATTGTTTAACATAGAATTCTTGGATTTCCTCTCCAAACTGGATGGCGTTTATTAAGTCGTTTCCACTGATGAGTGAGGAAACTCCTCCAAGATTAAAACACAAGTCCAGTTCTCCATAAAAAAAAATGTCCAGACTGTAACAGTGTTAAATGTTGATACCAGTAATTCGATGAACAATGTGTGTAAATAGCCATAGTTTGGAAGCATTATTTATTATTCTATGCAGTCTGCAGACCTAATCTACTACAGCCTAAATGCTAAACAATGAACTTCAACTGAAACAGACATGAAATCTGCTGACTCGATGCATACGACCATAAATAGACCTGAGTGTGTGTGTGTGGTAGAGTGAGTTAATATCTGATATTTATCAGATATAATTATTTGCTATGAAAAGAAAAGAAAAGGAAAACAAACATCCATTACAAATCAGCTGTAAAATCAGAGCTATCTGATAAGTATGAACCAATGAATATACTGAGATCCTGAGTGTATGAAGGAAGCACCAGTGCTTATCTGGATGAACCTGTAGATTAAGGCCTACGACACGACATTTGGGCGTTGTTCTTTTTCTCTTCAGCCTCATCTTGGACCAAAGCTCCTGGGCCCACATCCTACATTACCTAAAGCAGCATTTCCTCCTTCTTCTTTTCCCTCCTCCCTTCTATCATCGTCAAACCAGAGTGAAATGGAAAACCGAAGGATCAAATGGAAGTTCGGACTGAACGTACTAAAATCCTGAATATACTGAAAACACACAGTTATTACATAAATCTTGCCTCGACCTCTGCAAAACACTCGTTTTCACACCACATTCGCTGTCTCAAAAACTAGACATGTTCTACTTTCTCAAGCATTACTTGACTACAACTATTTCTCGAACCACCTGCCTTTGACGAATCTACTTGCGCTTGTTGCAAATCCTTTCAACTGTAAAATGCATTCCCAGACCTCCAGCTATATAACAAGTTACTACTCCATTTACACAACTGGGTGTGTACATACTATATAATATAAAAAAAAAATTAATACATACATACATTCATACATACATACATACATACATACAAGTCCCTACACCTTCAAGTCAACTAAAATTAAGACAATCAACAATCAACACTGAGATTTCAGAAATAAACTGAACAGTGTGAAAAGATCTATTGATGTAGATACTATGTGTCGCGATACTATTTGAAGACTAAAGGCCAGTTTTCCAGACACTAAATTACACTGGTCGAGACTGGTTTATGCTTCTTTCCAGAGGTCAAAAAAGCAGTTCAGAGCAGAGGGAGGAGTTCAACACAATTTCGAATAATAACTCTTTGAAACTCAATGTCCAAATGGGCCAACCAGTTGTGCTTCAATAGGCTAGCAGTAGGGAAGCCCTGGGAACTGGTGGCATCTTGATTCTCTGACAAGATTTCCAAAGACAGTTTGGTCATAAGGTGGTCTGAGAAACAATGTTGGGCTGTATTAGTTAATGAAGTTTCCCAGTAGCATGGGAGCATGTCAAAAGCTAAAGAGCTTGTGAATATATTATATGTATATATACATTATATATATATATATATATATATATACACACATACACACACACACACACACACACACATACATACACACGAGTGGCGTTCAAGTCAAGCCGGGACTTTTGATTTTATAAAATAAAAAAACAAATTTCAAAAAGTGGAAACTATATTTATTTTTTTAACATACTCCCCTATATACAGTACACATTTATTTACTTATCCCAGAGTTTAACCAAAGTCTGGAAAGATTTAGCATCGAAAGATTTGTCAGTACGCCTGAACCATCCTAAAGCCGTTTACAGATTATGTGTTCATTATCCAGGACCAGGAGTTTTACGAGCTGAATGTTCACAGGAATGACTGCTGTGGGCTGGGATCCATCACAACCGCGCTCGTCACTGACAGACGTACAACCATCTTTCCTTCAAATGTCTTACTGCAGCCGAGGGTCTTATCACCGCACTATGGTTAAAGTTTTTTGGAGATAACCGACTCTGGACTGGCCCTCGACATGTGCACTGCCTATTAATAATAGGACACACTTGCCAATTACTTCTGTGTTCAGTACCGCCATGCTAGCATCCATTTTTATACTTGTAAAATTAAAAGTCCCATTTTGACTTTTGTGTATGTATGTATGTATGTATGTATGTATGTATGTATGTATGTATGTATTTCTCTCTCTCTCTCTCTCTCTCTCTCTCTCTCTCTCTCTCTCTCTATATATATATATATATATATATATATATATATATATATATATATATATATATATATATATATATATATGAATAGCAATTGCTTTATCCTGTTTAGCACTGTATAGGGATCCAGGACCAATTTAGCATTGTATAGGGATACAGGACCAAAAATTTCTACCACCTTATTATCTGACTGGCATGTTTTTCTAAAGGTTTGTTGAAAATCTTGTACCAGCAGAAAACCAACACATATATGTAAGTATGTATGTATGTATGTATATATGTATGTATGTATGTATGTATGTATGTATGTAAGTATGTATGTATAAGCTCAGTACCAACCCCTCGACCCCAGAACTGCATGACAGAAAAACAAACTAATGCAGCACTTTACTGTCTGTAAACATATTAACATAAATTCATCTTGCTGGTTGGGGCGGAACGGTTTCTATGATATCTGCATTTAGGAAGATTTTATTACAGATAAAACCTTTTTTTAACATATCTTGGTGTGCTTCAGTTTCATCTTTTATGTCGTTCATCTACTGTATGTACACTACGACTTCCTCTTTACTACCTCGTTTTCACAAATTTACTCAGATATTTATAATAAAGCATAAACCAGACTTTAGTCTGTGTCCAGAAAACCAGCCTGAAGTGTTGGGTGTATGTCAGGGTTAATAAAGCGTCATCGAAGCCTCAACAGTGGTAAAGGCTTAAACCATAGCTCTATGCTTAATCCTCCTTTGTAAGGCACTAAACTGAAATGTGTCTCCAATGCTGTCGAGGTCCACAAAGACCAGCCTTTGGGGATATTCTGACAGATAAATTACCCTAAAACGCTTTGTCCCAAAACTCCAGGTAATTTTAGAGAGTGAGCACGAGTGTAGTTGTACAATTCCATCCTATCGATTGCGGTTCTGTTCAACAGACCCGTTTTAGCAGTGAAAACTGAAGGGTTATTATCTATGATCCAGATGAAAGGTTGAATCAGTCACAGGCAGTGAGCTTGCTGGTTTAGAGAAGTGTGTGAATGAGGCAGTAAATTCTAGCAGTTGTATTTTTATTATGTCCATCAAGTGATCCCTGGCAATATGGTGTAGCAGCCTCTATATCAGATTTCTGGCAGTGGAGTTTCCTCTGGGTAGAGAGACTTCCTGCTAAAGAAGACAAGCAGGCAGGAAAGCAGCTTTTTGATGTTTTCGTTTGCTGGTTTGTTGTGACTCAGATATTACCTGCTGCAGTGAAAAATGCATCAACCAAAAGTTGCGGTAATACTTCAACAAGGCCAAAAAGCAGCATGTAATGCAGCGATGGAAGACAAGTTCAAAAAGGACTTGTGCCTGTAAGTATATATATATATATATATATATATATATATATATATATATATATATATATATATATATATATATATACAAATGTAAGTCTTTCAAGCAGCTCTCTCCTCCAGGGAGGGATTTTTGCTCGGGAAGGGTTGGGCATAGAGACTCTTGCTGGTGCTGTCCAGGCTTTGAAAGTATTGATGTGACAGGGCATCATAAGCCGATATCCTTCGGCCTGGGTTGAACGACAGAAATTTCTGTAAAGTTTAAGAAAAAAAAAAAAAGAGCATGGAAACCGTTAAGGTCCTTCAAAATTAACACGTTCACCAGTGGTGTAAAGTATTTGAGTAAATATACTTTGTTACAGTACTTAAGTCATTTTTTTGTCTATTTTATAGTTTTTCTGAGTATTAAGTATTAATGATATAAGTCAATTTTACTCTCTACTCAACTAAATGAATGATTGAATAGAGTACATTTTATTTCACTATATTTTAATCAATAATGAGCAGTTCCAATTACATTTTGCACCCCTTTTTAAAAGTTTTACTACTTTGCCTTTTTTGACCGACTTGTTTGATCTATGTTTCATTCTGGCATGTTGTGTTGATCTTGCAGTGTTAATGCAGTGTTGAGTTGTACAATTTGTTTTATATTTTTTAGGAAGTATAACCTCACCAATCAACTGTTTAGGTTCAAATACTCAAGTAATGTTCAAATCAAATACTCTACGACTTTTACTCGAGTCATATTGGAATTGGTGACCTATTTACTTGTAACTCAGTAAGTTTTGCAGTAAGGAATCTATGCTTATAGCTTTAAAATCATATGCTAATGAGCAATACACCAAATACTTACGAGTAGAAGTGATTTTCCATGCTCATCCATATCAGGCACCAGGTCTTCTATAGGCTGAGGCGACCGAGCAGGAAAGGCACTCTGAGGTAAACCCACTTCCTGGGGCCAATCTTCAGGAGGAGGGACTCCAATCACACTGGAATCATCAATACAATCATCATCATCATTATCATCTCAACATGCTTATTGACATAATTCTTTCATGACATTTTTGCATTGCAACACTTTTTCAAATGTTTTTTTTTTGGCTGCATTAAGTACATTTTCCAATTGAAATGATGTATATTTGTATTGTACAAAGCCAAAAATGTGACTAATATTTTCAAATTTTGCTCATCTTTTAATTAGTCAGCTAAAGAGGATTCATTAATATATTAAAAATTATACTTACTCGAAAATCTTGCCCAATTGGTCGACATCGGAATTTCCACGGAAAAGTGGTCTAAAAAAGAGCAAAATCAAGTATGAAAGTTTAACCCTGAAAGATGAACTTGCTTTTAAATATCCTGATTTCTACCCATTCTCATAGATATATTGTATAGGTAATTCATTTGTAGATCATAGATTTTTTTTTTACAGTTTTTCTCATTTGCTTTGTAGCGTTTCTCAGATCAGAAACATTTCTTCAAACTCTGCATTATGTACTCGCTTTTTGCGTTGAACAAATTACAATTGCTTTGGCACCTTCTTTTAATTGATTGTGTACAAATTGTCTGCTGTTTCTTACATTATCAAATGTTTAGGTCATGTCGATCATAATCTATTATACTGGTTCTAACCTGAATATTCTTAACCGCTGAAACAGCTAGATTTTTGTTCATTAAGGCAAAACGGCTAAACCAGTTGTCAAGATCATTTTTTTCGTCAATGTGCTTAAATTGATGAATTATGAGTGTTGAGAGGAGAATGTACAGCATCAGATCAACCGATGATCCACTAGTTCTCTAAAACAGGTCAAAGGTGAATCTTGTGAACCTTCAATTGGTGAGCGTATACAGAAAAAACACAGAATTACAATTTCTGACAACCGATGAACCACCAGGAAACAAACAAACGCTAAAACAGTACAGTAAAAATGTGAATCCTGTCTGGTCTCTTGCAATCAATATCCCACATACAGTAATGTGTACATTTGTGCTGTTGTAATTCCTATACAGAAGAAATTCAGCCTTGTGCATTTTCAATCACTGTAATCCAAACCGTAGTTTACATCAGGACACACTGAAACCGTGCGTATTGAAAACATAACATACTAGACATTTTGATGATCTTGTGACAAAACGACTTGTTATTCTAAAGCCGATATGTTCGTTCACACAAAATACTTACTTTCGAAAAGAATTCTGAGAAAAGTACAGGCTTTTGCAAGTGATCCAATGCGTGGTGCTGTTTGTACAAATTGTTGTTTTGAGAAATGCATTTACTGGTTTGCAAATATTATGGATGATTCTTTCTAACATTCAAATCTCAGGTAAAAAAAAAATCTATTGTCATGAAACAAATGCAAGCTTTGGAAACACGGTTAAAACACGGCCGCTCTTCGGGATTCACACACACATTCGTCTGTTAACAGTGATATGTTTGTTGTGCAGACGTGTGTAGAGTGAAAGTGGAGAGGAGAAAATTCCCCTGGAAAAAGCCAGCCAGGCCATATAGCAGTACAGATGTAAGGAGCTGCACTCCTGTGAATGCTGTAGTTTCCTGACTGAGAGAGAAAGAGAGAAAGAGAGAGAGAGAGAGAGAGAGAGAGAGAGAGAGAGAGAGAGAGAGAGAGAGAGAGAGAGAGAGAGAAAGAGAGAGAAAAGACTGAGGGCTTTTTCAGCACATGATGAGATGAAGCGGCGCTCATTTTGGAGTCTTCCTGCCTGGAACACTGCTGCTTGCGGTGGCTTTGGCCCGTCATGATGCCTGTAGGCGAGCATGCTTCCCCTGGCACGTGTACAAATTCCAATCACCATTACTGAATCCAAACCACATTCACCAAGGAGGGTGGGGGGGCAAACGCTATTTATCCCTGTAGTCTGTTTTGGCTGTCTGTACGCCTCTGTGTGGGGGAGCAGCAATGAGCCGTGCGAAATAATGGCTCCAATTATCTAAGAAACATGAGAAAGAGCTATAATAAGTCCTGCTCTCACACACACACACACCAACTATATTCTCATCCTCGCACTAAAAGTGGCATGCACAGACTTTTTCACCAGAGGTCGCCCTACTACTACAGAACACCCGAGATCAGCACGAGGTCTTCTTCGATCCACTGCCGTGCGGAACTCGACTAACAGTAAAGAGACAAAGAGGCGGCCTCATGGTAGCATCTAACTGCCGCCTTCCATCACCTCGGAAAAGTGCTTTCTGACTCAATCAGACGAGCATTTTTTACTCGCCTGAGCAATCAGACAGACGTTATTTTAAGGACGAGTCTACGTCAACCGGTCGGTTTTCAGATTCAAAATGCTCAAAAAACAAGTCAGAAGTGAAACCGGCATTATTAAACCAATTGTCTCAGTGTGTGTCATCAGAAAAAAAGGCGCTTATATATTTATTTCCCATCAAGTGAAAGGGTACAAAATGTGAAATGTTGAAAGACTTTGCAGCATGTATAAAACACACAAACAAATAAAAAAAAAAAAACCCATATCCTGGTCTGCGTCATGCCAAAACAAGTATGCTTAAAATTCCCTGAAGCTGCATTCTCCTCTGCCCCAGGCCTACTTGTTATTCTGAATGAAGAAGAGAGCACAAGGCTGATATTATGCATCCTGAGTGAGTGGGCACAGTCACGGCACCACAGCAAGGCCAGGACACACAGCTGAGTCACACTCCGAGTGCCAGTCTCTCCATCCACATTCCGCACTGATAGCCAGTGGAATGCTCAAGTATGCTGTGTGTGTGTGTGTGTGTGTGTGTGTGTGTGTGTGTGTGTGTGTGTGTGTGTGTGTGTGTGCGCGCGCGCGCGTGTGTGTGTGTGTGTGTGAGTTAATAGGAAAGCATTCGTGAAGCCATGTAGACACAGCACACACACAATTGTGAGAAAGCAAACAACAATGTAAAAGTCTTCCTAGGAAAAACTCTGTGTTTCACGTTAGACCTTTGGATCGGTGGAATGTCAACAACATTTCATGATCATTCATAAACCCGGTGACTAATCGTTCCGCCATCTAGGAGATGCAGATACAGACTTGCACGGAGCGTTCGAAATTCTCATCGAAAATCAACTCAACTAGGCCACCCAGATGAACTGCAAAGCTTTATATACACACACACACACACACACACACAAAAAAAACCTCCGTTAAAAGGACTGTAATGACAGGACCACACAATACACTGTAACTCAGGTGTGTTACATTAAAACAACTTCTTTGTTTAATTCAAGAAGAAGAAAAAAAGATGACCCTCCAGGCTATAACCCTTACTCCCCGAACTCTATTTCCGACAAAAAATAAAACAATAAACCAGACGGAGTGTTGCTAGCTCAGGTGCACCATGTCTTTATCATCCCCCAGTGACTTTTAAACCTCCATTACTCGGATCTGTGAATGGCTCGCACTTCTTAGACAACAGAATGGAAAGCTTCTCCCGGGTGCCTTTTAATCTGCAACAGGTGTCCTTTTTACAAAAAAAAGTCTTCATAATCACCTCCAGGAGAGAGAAAAAAAAAGAGAGAGACTCATAGCAAGAGAGTGAGAGTGAGAGAAAGAGAGAGAAAGAGGTGTATTGCTAACACGGATCAAAGCGTCTCCCTTCTGCCCTCTGGCACTCTTGGAGGTAGGCCAGTAGCCCGGTGCAGTGTTTTTTTTTTTTTCTTTCACAGGTATTGTGTGAGCGAGACAGCTTTTACCAGTACAACACTTCACGTTACACAACCTGACTTATGCACACAGTCACACACCTTTCTCAGACCTGTCCCTGATTTTCTGCAGTCAAGCCCAGTACTAACCTTCTATCTAAATCTGGTATAGTTCGTTTATGTTCTCAGACTATGCTACTGAATGTTATTGCATACAAATCAGTGCAGTTGCCTGAGAAATTATTTTTAGAAAATGATTGGCTCCGGCGGCATTACAAATAATCGGTAAACGTACCCACTGACGGAACTATCCCAGAAATCCTACTGACACACTATAATACCATAACGAGCTTAAACCCGGAATCAAATCCATTTTTAGTGAAAACTTTTCCTGTTCGCCGTTTACTTTTCAGTTCCACGGGAAACCAGCCCTGGTGTGCAACCTACTACTGCTTCTACTAATAATAATCGTGTTATTTCAACTTCCTGAATTGAGGTCTGCATAATTGTACATTACAGTTAGGCCTGGTAGGATGTGAAACACAGGATGTGTGAGTGGATCTGCAATCTGGCCTCCCCATCATCCACATCTCCCTCCTCACGAGGAAGATATCAACCCCCACATCCTCCTCAGCACAATGAGGGACACTTAGCCAGCCATCGACAAGTAGGAAATACATGTGCCTTAACACACATAAATGTAAAGTACGCTAACACACATACTTTACACTACATGCAGGTACACACACGCACACCTCGCATGCTGCACTATTATAGCCCAAAACCCAGATGGGGCCTTTCTGCTGTTTGCTTGTTGCTTGGAAAGTGTGTCTTACTGGTGGCAGTTAGGGGAAGGAAATTCGGATTGCAGATGGAGCTTGCTTTTTTAAATGCACCTTGCCTTTCTACTGCTTTTCTTTTACAGAGTAGTGCTTTTCATTCATACACTTCTGTATTAAGATCGCATTCAGGTTTTACAGCTTTGTCACAAATTAATAATAAATAATAAAAAATAATAAAAAAAAACATAAAAGACTCCTAGTAGGCTTTTAGTTCAGCACAAGCTTTTCTACAAGCATTTGAAAGTATGCTGAAGTAACAAACTCCATTTTTCCTAAAGAAAACGGTTGTTTTGATAAGGCTCAGCCAAAAGTCACCCATTAGTGCTGAAGAATATCATTTTCATCCATATCAAAATTATGTAGCCCTCATGCCTTGAGGATGGTGGGATGGAGTCCTCCAGAAAGCACCTATCACGATCGATAATCGGTGATGAAGTGTTCCCCTTTCCTTCAAGGGGAACATAACAAATAGTGCCCAAACCGCCTACATTATTACCGGGCCACACTTTTTTTCAACTGTGTTCCCCAGCTGTACATGAATAAAGTAATGGTGCAACTTGTGCAGCAGATCAACAGAGACCGTTGCTACAACTGACATAGAGGAACATGGCACTTGAAGTTCTCGCATGCCTTCTGCAACCACAGCACATGGTATTTCCCCAACAGTTTAACACCCTGAACTGACCGCAAAAAAATGAAAGACTCTGGCATTTTCTACATTCAGTGTGAAACTCTGAGGAATAGTTACTAATAAAATGTCTGAAACTGCCCATGTAATGCTGCTTTGCTAACACAGTTTGATGCAACTCGAAATAAGCTGACATTTTGCTGACTTCTATAGCAATTAACACTGTTACCACTTAAAAGTAGACTAGAAGACACTGTTGTCTTCTGAGAAATGGCTTTAAAGCTCAGAACCCAAACATTTGCTGCTCTGCTATATTTTTGAGTAAATCCTACGTAGTGAACAACTATCAATGCTGTGGGCCAGACTGAGCAATCGGGTCACTCAGGCTCGACTTGTTTCCTTTTAGTTTTAGTGAAGCATGTGTGCTTTTGAAAGTCATATCTGCTTCATCAAAATCTCCTTTCCACTTGTGAGACTGCAGGAAGTGTGAGTTTAAGGGTAAAAAGGGTATGTGTGGGAGCTAAATCCTACTGGATGCTCTTTACTTACCTTCTCCTGAACATCTCTGCGAAGATGCACCCCACGCTCCACAGATCCACCGGGGTCGCGTAGCTCGACTGTAGGAGCACCTCTGGAGCTCGATACCAAAGAGTAACCACCTACAACACAAATGCACACACTGTCACATGCAGATTCCTGCACATGGACACTCGTCCCCATCCTAGATTTTGTGCATATGTCTTTATGAAGAGGATGTTTTTTTTTTATGCTGCATTTTTCTTCTGTGCCCCGGTGTTTGAGTTATGTAAAAAAAATTAAGACATATTTGGCAGGGAAAACTTCTAAATGCTCATATTGGTATGCCAAAATTACACAAACTTCACAGCGAGTCTTTATCCTGCTGAGAAAAAATACAAAACCCAGAATGCTCAGTCCACTTTTGCTAACTTTTTTTTTTTTTATAAACCAGCATCCTGTTTTCCCTGTTTTTTGGGTGTGGATATTTTTCAGGGCCTCTATGAATCCTTTAATGGCTTATCAATCTATTGAAGTTGGACTGCTGCTTTTTCTTATTGAAAGCCATGTTCAGTCCGTAAACTCAGTGACTCTTGGCCTTACAGCTGCAGCAGACGGCACATACAGCTGAGCAGCTACAGTAGGGAGAGCTTCCAGACAAAACTCAGTGACCCTGCTCCAGTAAAGTGGAAGGCTTCCAGGTGCTTTCCCTCTCCAGCATGCCGTCCTACCATGGGCTCGCAGCCCAGAAACCCTTAGGCTTATCGGCCAAATCAGCCGCCCCTGTGTTTGTAAGCAAAGCCTGAGGAGTATATCAGGGGGTGGGTGGGGACAGGGGGGGTGCGTATCATAAAATGTGCCAAATTGCTGAAGAGAATGTTGTTCCTAATGAGTGCTGGTGTGGGAAGGAAGCTGTGAACAGCACACGGGACGCATGCCACTGATTAGAGCTTAATTAGATTTATATAGACACAGCAATTCAGTGTTAGAAGGAACTATTCAATTGAAGAACAGTATATTAAATTTGCAGAGCAGGTTTCCTTTTACAGCAGAGTGTTTTATTCCTCTTGTTCCACGGCAATTTGTTAAGGATTAATATTGTGTTGGTCCCCTTTTGCTGCCAAAACAGTCCTGACATGTCAAGCATTAGCAGCATTCACTTCTTCAGCAATTTTAGCGGCTGCAGGAACCACACGGACCAGCCTTCGCTCCCCACTTGCATCAATATATATATATATATATATATATATATATATATATATATATATATATATATATATATATATATTTGCTCTGATGGTCAATTTAAAGAAACAGATTTACCTCTGCCATTAAATACTCCTTGCAGAAAGCCTAATCATTCATGTCAAAGAACAGGCTCAGATTACATAGAACATTCTTCAAACAGGGACGTGTAAATTAGCTGTTGCTAGCTGCTAATAACAGTAATATATTAGAAGTAGCACATCAATATAAACCTGTGATCTGTAACAATGCTGCAAAAATGCAGCTCTATGTTGGCAAGTAAAGGACTAGCTTCTGTGGTTTAAGTCGCAATGAACCTCGGAAATTCTACATGCAGTCAACGTATTGCAAAACATTTACATACAGTTTCAGAGCATTCCATGCAGGACTCGGTGCAGCGCTTCACATTGACAACTGAAGAATGCAGCAATGCAACATGATCTTACTCCAAACATTTGTGGTTGCTTTACTCATCTATGGCCACAATCTTACAGAGCCCCTGAATATGCAATCGCAAAAGGTGTTCGTGCAAGGCCATGTGTGAATGGAAGCAAAATGAAAGCCTCATTTTTAGTGTGTAAAATTAGTTATTTTTAAATGCCGACACTTTCTCAAGTTACTCTTCCTGATTAAGGGGAATTGGAGAGGAAGCCAATGATGAAACATGTTGGTCTCTTTGTTGTCATGTGACAGAAACCAAGGCACATGATTAATTCTGAAATAGGTGCTCTCCATTATCATACAAACTCCATTCAAACTTCATTTTTACAACTCATGGAGATATGGTGATATGATTTCAGGTGCTTGGGAACTCGGGAACAAGGACACGTCTTAAAATGATTAGCATAGCATGAGAACACTACATATGTACGTCACAGTACAACGGGTTTTACGAATACATTTTCTATGAATTGCATCAAAAATGCTCGCTACACCACGATGCATGCCAGTTATCATGCTAGTTCACTCTATAGTTCAGCTTCAGTGTGTGCTCTAGATTAAAGCTAGCTCTAGCAGCAGTAACGAGGGGTGCTGTTTAACTTCTAGGAAGAACCACAGTATATCCGCTTTTCTCAGCGTTGAGTCTGTGGTGTAGACTTCTATTAACACACACATGCATATGTTCTTGTCGTATGGTACGCATGCTATAGCGGTGCAAAAACTCTCAGGCAAAGATTCAGCTACTGAGGTGCTACCGCTGGGTTGATTTCGAAGAGCAAACTGTTCAACTCAGCGCCATACAGAATAGGGTTCATGATCTCAAAACACAATGAAACTGGTTTTGGAAAGAAAAAAAAAAGACCTAGCAACACATTGTAGCCATAAGCATTGTACAGTCGTTTGGATTTCGTCACTTGCCAGAAAAAGATGGTGTAACTGTATTGTGTGGCATTTACACACAGCGAGGTGCCTGTGTTTAAATGGCACATGCGCACTATTTGCACGGCTAAACTGCAGTGAATATGATGAAATAACATCAAATCCATTTCACTAAGGGAAGAACTATTACAGTGACAGTTTAAAAAAAAGTAAAAATTCCGATGTGTTTCTCCAAAAAAAAAAAAACCACACATTTCACACATACTTTGCATTGTTTTTGGTGTGATGTTTAAACTGTGACACAAAAATCAGCAGTTTCTCAGTTGTCATGCTACTGTATTCGAACCCCACCACAAGTCCAACTAATGCAATCACTGACGGGGTCAATGAGTTCAGGGTGTGAGTGGGGGGGGGGGGGGGGTGTATACTGGGATGGTGGGCTGTTATGGGTCACCCACATGGAGACATTGCTGGTTATTTATTTGCTGTTTGGCACCTCATAAAGACATTTTGGTCTTTTTACAAGAAAATACAAAAATGGCTCAGATTAAAGAAACCCAAGGAGATGAAGACGACTTAATAAAGCCTGTTTTGTGGCAGAAAGTCAGGGACTGCTCTCTTGTCTCACTTATGTCTTTATTTTCGCTCGGCATGTGCCCCGATGGGATTTTTGGAAAATAAATTAAAAGTTAAAAGCTCACTGAAGCGTTCACTGCTAAGCGGCGCCGGCTTTGATCGATGGTATTTTCAGCGACTTCAGCGCATACTATGCTGATTCTGTTAGGCTAATAAACTTTATTTAATTGTATCCAGTGGTAATGCATGGTTATAATAATTGGTCCAAAAAAAGACAATTTAAACAGCATATTTACACACTCAAAGGGAGAAAGCAGCTGAATGAAACTGAGCTTCAGTGAATTGTATACTGTATGTTTGGCCTTTTTAGACTTACCTTACACGTTATATCATACTGCTACAAATCACTCTCACCATTAACATTGTTAGAATTCTAGTAGTAAATCAACCTAGCACTCGATGCATGCTAACGGTTAAACACTTGGGTTAAAAGGGAGTCGGTGATATGCTATAAAATACCATCTGTCTGTCTATTATTTAAAAATTGAGAGTTCGAATCGTGATGATGCCACAGCACTCTAGAGTTTCAAATCTTTCTTAAGGGATTTGTCACATTCTTATGAGTGCACTGCGCTGCCTTGCGAGTGGCAGTTCAACAAAATGCCTGACTGCACACGTCTCAGAGTGAGCAAACGTTAGCCTTCACCCTCCCTAACCGTTGTTTGATAGGGCAAAGCTGGCTGGTGGTTAGAAATTGGCAGATGAACACCAACGGGGGGATTGTTTTTGTAAAACAAATTTTCTTGGTACATTCGTGGAAGTCTGTGCATTTTATCATTTATTCGCAAAAATATCGCTTAGCATTCAAAAAAACCCTGTAATATCTGTAAAATGTTGTCAAGAATAATTATTTTTTTTCTTTAAAGCCGAGAGCCGGGTTTTAAGCCAGTCGCAGGTTCACATTGAATGTCTATGCATTTAATTCACATGCTATAACATGTCTATACATGCTATAAGTGCACAGCTTGTTTTGCATTAGGTAATGCTTTCTCTATCGAGCCGGTCCTGTGCGCCGTTGGCTGCTAACTGGAGGGTCAGATAAAGTGGTCCTGGCTGCCTTCAGATTAAAGGACAGCATTCTGTGCATTCCTATCTGGTGAGACGGCATGGGCTCACTCAGCACAAGGGGAAACAGTGGCTCTGCAAGCTCTACTCAGCAACGCTGCTCGAGCACATCCACACCACACAAGGCCTACTCAGTCAAGCTGCACTTTCACTATACTGGACTGTACCACCTTGCACTTCTTGCATGAATACGCTGCAATCCCCAGCCTCATCGTTTCCTTTCCAGCCGCATGGAATTAAAAAAATAAAGACAGAATGCTGTTAAGAACAAGACTGGCCTTTGGGTTTGGCCATCAGCCTGTGTTTACATTCTCTTTCTCTCTCTCTCAAAGGAAGTGAAGGATGAAAGTCCCTTTCAACACATGACCTTCGTCCGCATTCTTTCAGGCTGCCCTTGGACACTTTTGAAGGGACAAGTCTACTAACTTGGCAGGGGACAAAGGCCCTTCCTTAAGAATGAGCTTCTACCAATGACCTCTTATTTACTTAATTACAGATCTTGTATGTGATATGATTAGAGAAAGATTAGAAGCTTAGTGGTCAGTCTATTAAACTGCTCTGTTGTGTTATTTATGGAAATGCGACCTTATGCGACTTGGAGCAATGAGGAAAAATTCGAGGTGGTATCAAAACGTTTTAAGACTAGCTCTGTTTACAAGAAAGCACTTTATTTATGTATGTTTGCAACACCTTTAAAATAGTCCCCTTGCACAGCAATACAGCACTCGCAGCATTCCTGCCACTTCTGGAATATGCATCTGGAAGTCTTTTCGAAGCTCGTCAAGCACTTTCTGTGATTCGAGCTGGACCTCCGCTATAATTTCAAAATGGCTAATTTTGACCTGGATCTTCATCTTTGGGAAAAGGGCAAAGTCCGCAGGAGACTAGTTCTGATTTCTTGTCTCTTGATATAGTCTATTTCAGAACACTGGGTAGTGGGAAAGTGGGAACCGGATGGAATGCCATTCAATTGCAAGGCATAGTGCACAACATATTCACACCCAGTTGTCGCCAATTTATATACCCGTATGTTTATTGCAAGGTGGAAGGAAACCAGAAAACATAATTCCAATATAATAAGTAATAATTGCACATGGACATAGAGAGAATTTTTATGTAATAGCTTGCAAGCCATCACCATGAGGCACATATTTGCATTATATCATTTATCAAATCAACCATGTCCATTTCTACATGCACCAGGCAAATAAATTACAAAACTGAATATGACTTTTATGTCCGTTGTGTCATGTTCTGTCCTGTGACACTTCATTCCTCAAACTCGAATACTCAACTAAACGTCTTACTCGTACAGTTTTTTCTTTTTCTTTTAAAATCCCATTTACAAAAGTGACAAGTCAATCAGGCCTGAACAAGACTGAACGATATGAAGTCACAAGTGAGCAAAGCATGCATGCAGAACTGTATACAGTAAAAGAAAAAAAAGAAGAAAAAAGCGTCCCCAACTGCTGCCAAAGTATGCAGAGCTTACAGGAATGTTGTATGGGGCCCTCTCTGAGCAAACAAAGAGAGTACAGTCAGCCTCTCTTTCCCCTGTGCTACCACATCCGCACATCATTAGTTGGAAAATTCCTGATATATGCCGTAATTTTTTGCTGTTACAGTCAAAGCTTTAATATCCAGATGCTGTTGCGCCCCCTCGATCAGTTTTTCTGCCGCTCTGGTCCGCTGCCAAGATGTCATCAGCAATCAATCTAAACTGAGGTATAAGTAAGATCTCGTCGCTCGTGGACTGACATTGGTGAGGGTCACACAGGAAATACCAAAAAAAGAAGCTCCTCGTGCATTATGTGTGTCTGTTGCAGTTCAGGGTCCGCCCTCTTTTTTTTTCCCTTTCTCGTTTCTTCCTTCCTTTTTCTTCCTTTTTGGAATACCGGAAGAGATATCTAAACATTCCCAGAGTCTGCTGCACGTGCTCTCTTGCATGTCTTGTTTTCGTTCTTTTCTTTTTTCTTTTTTTCTTCTTCAGCCATTCCACTGCCTGTATATCGGTCCCAAGTAAAAGCACATTGTCTGGCAGAAAAAGAGTCGCTTTTGATTTCCCCTCAGCAGAAGAGCCTTCTGGAAATCTAACTGGAGCTCGAAGAAATATCTAGTTTCATCAACAGTTTTTGATCGAAAGTAAACTGGGCTTCATTGTGAGCGCCTTTAATGCAGCAAAAAAAAATAAATCTTCATGGGAGAAAAGTCTGGAGTCATAACCCCTCTCAACAGCCTTCGAGTTTCTCACAAGTGAAGGCATATGACAACGTTACTTAAAGTTATTTCTTGTTCCATTACGTCTAAGTTGCCGGGTCGAAAAAAACTGTCGAACAAAAAAACGATTTGTATAAGCCTCACCTATGATTCTGGGTGTAACAGGGACCTCATAATGTCAAAGTACCTCTCACCTGTTTCGTATCAGCGTTGCTAATCCTCAGACAAACTTAAACAAAGAAGAGCCAACTTTTGAGAGTTTGCATAAAGATGAACACGATTTGAATGAGAGTTGGGGGAAAAACATCCAAAAACAGGAAGTTAAATCAGGATATAGGAGCATTTGTTGTAAACTGAATTCTTCTTCATGGAGTCTTCCCATGGATTCTCACTGGTTTATATTTAAGTGTCACTGTACCATCACTTTAATTATCAGTTTACCTCCTGCTTCTGCCCCAGTTCCCTCCAGAGGTGGAGATGACACTGCGTTTCTGTTCACTTCTGACTTCTCATTTCATTCTCTTTTTAGTCAGAGGACTGGGTTTTCATATAGGAAATGCTATGACTTTAAATACATCTGATACTTGCATTTGATACAGAGCATTTTTTTTAATAATCGATTAGAGTGCAACAGAGCGAAGAATACATTTCTCTAAACCACACACCAAGATCATTTAGGGATATTTAAAAAAAATATTTCTCATTTTGGTAGCTAGCTATTTCTCATTTTTAGTGGTTTAGCCCGGTTATGGCCAAACTGACACTCTTGGGGCCCTTGTGCAAGGCCCTTAACCCTCCGGGTCGATGTTTAATGGCTGACTCTGTGCTCTGACCCCAGCTTCCTGGGATATGCAGAGAAATAATTTCCTTGTGCTATAAAAAAAATACACATGACAAGTATAAAGCACCTTTCTTTCTTTCTTTCTTTCTTTCTTTCTTTCTTTCTTTCTTTCTTTCTTTCTTTCTTTGAAACCAATCTTACTTACTCATCTGTTAGATCATAACAGTTCTAACAAGCCTGCATTTTGTGCTGTTTTTGAATAATAACTCAGTGGGGATCCTCCTGCTTTTGTTTAAGCTCCATGTTAGGGAGAGGTTAAATTCTTGCGAACTCAAAGCCAGTCATGTAAATCGTCTTCAAATATGAGTTCGTGAAACGATCCGCTGCTCTTGATGTAATTTGTCATGTTTGATTAGTGTCATTTGCATGGCGAATTAGTTGAAAAAATTTGCTAACTGGGAGGGAACTATTGTGCAGGTGGTAGAATAAACTGGCACATTTTTGCACTCAACCGCCTCCAAATGCAACAAGTCTGAGCAAAGCTAAAAAATAATGTTTACCTGGCAGTTAAAATAACAGGTATTAGATGATGGCGTATATGACATTTTATCACGTACAGTTATTGCAATTCGAGTCCTATCCGACCTGATAGTCGAGATAGTTCGGTTTACAGAGGCGAAGAACCTTGTGAACGTTGAAGGAAAACACACACACACACACACACACACACATATATATATATATATATATATATATATATATATATATATATATATATATATATATATATATATATATATATATATATATATACACACAAAGAGAGAAAGATAGAGAGAGAAAGAGAGAGAGAGAGAGAGAGAGAGAGAGAGAGAGAGAGAGAGAGAGAGAGAGAGGCAGCAGTTACGTTTTGCCAACATGAGGAATTCATTCCACCAGAAGAGAGGAAGGAAGCATCAAGGCCCAGAGGACCCACAGCAAAGGTTGCTGTGGAGTTTGTGGTATGCAGAAAAACAGTTGCTGGATCAAGTCTTTTTTAACCGAGAACAAAACTGAGCCGGATTGGGACACTTAAGCCACATGACACCACAAATGGCATGCAAATAACAACATTTTCAAGTTTTTTTAACCATGCAAACCTTAAACTTTGGGCTCTGACGGATACAGAATCGCATTCTTTACACTCTTCGCTACCTACTCGTTTCACTGTAGTCACTCTGATTTTCAGTAATAAGCTGAGATGCGCATGAGGGGATACCAGCCTCAAATGGACACTAAACTCATTAAGGTATTTCACCAAACACAAATGCTGTACTGCTGTATTGCAGTGCATCAAACTCAAGCTCAGCTAAATTCACTTGAATCATCGTGAACTAGAATGTCCTGAGTTCAAACTGTTTATCGTAAGATCTTATTACGGCTTTTCTCAGTTGCTTTGGAGCATTTGTCGAATCATTCTTAATACTTGCAAAAGTGCATTTCTCAAAACAATTTGTACGAACAGCACCACACATTGGATTATCTTCCGATCTTTCTACTTTTCTTAAAATCCTAAATTCATTTCTCATAAGTATTTGTGCCATCAGAACGATAAGTCTTTTTGTCACTATTCACAAACAAGATGGACAAAAATGGTTAGTCATTTTATGTTCTCAATATGACCGTGCACGGTTTCAGTGTTTCCTCATGTAAACTACCGTTTGGATTGCGATCATTAAAAACGCACAAGGCTGAATTCTGTATGGCATCTATGAATTTCAACAGCACAAATGTACACATTACTGTATGTGGGATATTGATTGCAAGAGACGAGAAAAGATTCACACTTTTACTGTACTGTACTAGCGTTTGTCGTTTCTTACTCTTTAACCTAGTTGATCATTAGTTGATCTGATGGCATACAATAGACTTTATTAGTGACATTCAAGTTTAATTTGCACAATTCACATTAGCAAAAAAAAAGAAATAGAAATTGATGCTTGACAGGTTATGACAACTGGTTCAACCATTTTGCATTTAATGGCTTTTATAATGGATTGATGCCTAGATGTTTGAGACACTAAGAATATTCAGGTGAGAACCAGTATAATACATTTTAAACATGACAAACATTTGATAATGTAAGAAACAGCAGACAACTGTACACAGTCAATTAAATTAATGTACCAAAGCGTTCGCAATTTTTGTTCAAAACCAAGAGATCATTTCTTTTATGATGTGCACAAGTTTCATTTCTGGTCTACGCTCCAAAGCAACTGAGACAATCTTTAATGATCATTACTTATCACTACTCTCAAAAAACTAAACCCAAAAGATGTGGTGAGGCCTTTTCTGGTTTGTTTTTAAATTGTTTTTGTTTTTATAAACAAATTCATAATGAATAATTTAAACTACTTGAAAAGACATTTGATTTCAATACTGAATTACTTTGTCATGATTACTTTCTTCTTGTTATTAGTATTATTATTAGTAGTAATCCTAGTGGTATTTGAGAATGCTCATAATATATTTATATATAATAATTTTTTCCTATTATTATCATCTCTTTCTGGTCATTTTTGGGACTTATTGTGTTTAATTTAACACTTTTTGCAACTGATCTTAAAAAATTCCAGGACATTAAAAGATAATGTTAAAAAAAAGGGAAGTGTAACCATGACTCTTTCTGTCTACAACATTATAACAGATAACTTTTTTAAAGACAGAGATATCGACATAATGTGTGAGCATCCAAAAGCTGCTCAAAAGCACTATATATAAATATAGCTATATAACTATATATAACTATACATATTATATATATATATATATATATATATATATATATATATATATATATATATATATATATATATATATATATATATATATATAATTATTCATTAAGCACAGACTCAGCCATGATACAGCGCCCCTGCAGCACAGAGGGTTAAAGGCCTTGCTCAAGGGCCCAAGAGTGGCAGCTTGGCCATTCTGGGGCCTGACCTAACTCAGCAACCCAGAGCTTTAAACACTGAACTACCAATTTCCCTGATTGAACTTATCAATTTGCTTCTATATTACTTTCGAACACAACTCTGCCCATAACTATGGCAAACAACATGAATATCTCTGAAACCTGATACAATGAAGATCTGTTTGAAATAATTTACATTTCTTTGTCTTCTTTATTTTGCCCTGTAGCTGTAGATGAAAAAAAAACAAAACAACACATCACCCGTTAGAATAAATGATTCAGGGAATATCCCTTCAGTTAATCTTTAGTAAATCTATTTTTATAAGCAACATGGTGCATATAATGTTCTCTTGGGTGCTTTCCTAATGGCTTTCATGAGACAACCCTTAAACGGTCGAAAAACAGACATTCCACTTTTTACACCAACTCCCACTCGAAGCTGGAATCGGTTTTCAGCATGCATCATTACCATTACCTAATTCTGATCTCATAGACTAACGCTTGTAAAAGGCAACAGAAGGTACGTTATGACCATCACCATCACCAAGTGTATGTATTATTTGCTGTAACCTAGTTACCAGAGCAGTTTCCCCTCTCTTGTGTCTGTACATGACCCAGGATAAACACTTGCTAATGTATCCGAAAAGGCTAAAAGACGAGAAAAAAAAACCCTTGCTATATTTTGAGCCTTTGCTCTCAGGCTTTACCCCGTCAATCAGAGGTGCACAATGGCCACCAGGAGAGTGGAGTCATTATAATGATCAACAATGCAGTGGTCCCATGAGATTTGTAAGGTCAAGCTAATCTCCACATCAGCAGCACCCAATGGGTGGTCTTCTAGCTTACACGCCCTCAGCCTCTCCCTGTCTCATCTACATACTGGAAGAACGAACAACAGCTTTGAGACAGCTGCAAAATAGCAGTGCTTATGCTAAACACTGCGGTAAAATGTTCGGAGCTTTCTTTGCTTATTGAATATTTATTGTACAATTGCTATAAGCAGAGCGGTAAAACTGTTTAAAAAACACCCTTTAAATGTGATGTGGTGAAAATTGTCCTGCATTTAATAATCATTCAACACCACATGCTCATGTACTCCTGTCATCTTTGCTATTGTTGCTCACGAACCCAGCAGTGGCAACTAGGTGGCGAAGGGATTTAAGCTCATAACCTTCCAACCGTCTCATGCCTTACAGACAGTGCTCACACTCTAAAAGGGGTAATTACCTGATGCAATCTTTTTTCTAAGAATGTGGCCTGGTTGTTGGTACCAGAAAAGCTGGTTTGTTTGTTTCGAAAACCTCTAATCTCCTGATTTTTACACAGGGGTCTCAAGACTTTATACAAAACAGTGCCAAAGGGGAAAAAATCCACTGAGTAGCAGTGCTATTAGTAGAACTGCCTGTTTGATGAGAGGTCAAAGGGTAATAATGAAACTGGGTTGTGCTGACAGGAAGGCTTAAGTAACTGAAATAGTCATTCTTTACAAATTTATGAAGCAGAAAAACATTTTAGAATGGTCTCTCACACATCAAACTATAAAGATGGGCTAGAAGACTGTATGCAATTACATGCACATGACAACCAGATGTGTTACACGAGTTCATCACTCTGAAATGGCAAACTTATATTTTGCTCTAAAATAACCAAACATTTTTGTATGACTTTGTAGACACCTTTGTATCAATCTATATATAGCGTTAACTTCTTTAGCAATTCAAGCTACTTATCTGTTAGAGCCTTAGTCGCCCATGACCTTGTCACCGGTTCACCACTGTTCCTTCCTTGGACCACATTTGCTAGATACTGACCACTGCAGACTGGGAACACCTTACAACGGCTGCAGTTTTGGAGATGCTCTGACCCGTCTAGCCATCACACTTTGGCCCTTGTTAAACTGGTTTAAATCTTTACGCTTTTTCCTGCCTATTTGTCCTTCTTCAAATAAACAAACAAATCTTCACGAACAAAATGTTTACTTAAATGTTTTCAGCTGGCAACAAGTTATTTAACCCTAACCTTTGCAGTGAGTAGCTTCTCATTTCTTAAACAACCATGTTGGAAGACATCCTATGGTCGTGGAAAAGATGTTAATCTTTGTTAGAATGGTCAAATTATTGGCATGCATCGAGCAAAGAAAACATCTAAAGAGTTTGCTGAAACTACTAAAATTGGGTTAAGGACTGTCCAACGCATTATTAAAAACTGGAAGGACAGTGGGGAACCTTCATCTTCGAGGAAGAAATGTGGTTGGAAAAAAATATTGA
Source organism: Silurus aristotelis (assembly GCF_946808225.1). Taxonomy (NCBI): domain Eukaryota; kingdom Metazoa; phylum Chordata; class Actinopteri; order Siluriformes; family Siluridae; genus Silurus; species Silurus aristotelis. The sequence continues at coordinate 16,266,925 of NC_139594.1, forward strand.
ATGATCGTGATCGGCGATCACTTAAACATTTGGTGAAAAAAAAAACAACAGTAGAGTTCATGGCTAAGTTTAATAGTGAAAGTAAGAGCATTTCCACATGCACAATGTGAAGGGAATTTAAGGGATTGGAACTAAACAGCTGTGTAGCCTTAAGAAAACCACTTATCAGTGAGGCTAATCGGAAAAAAAGCATCAATTTGCTAGAGATCATAAAGATTCGACTCTCGAGCAATGGGAAAGGGTCATATGGTCTGATAAATACAGATTAACCCTGCTCCAGAGTGATGGGCCCATTAGGGTAAGAGAAGAGGGGGATGAAATGATGCACCCATCATTCCTAGTGCCTACTGTACAAGCATGTGGGGGCAGTGCTATGATCTGGGGTTGCTGGGGTATAGGTTCAGCAACGTTATGTGCCCAAAGAATGAAATCAACTGAGTACCTAAATATACTGAATGATCAGGGTTTTCTATCAGTGGGTTTTTTCTTACCCGATGGCACGGGCATATTCCAGTATGACAATTTCAGGATTCATCAGGTTTAAATTGTGAAAGAGAATTCATTTTTATTTTGACATGGATTGGCCACCACAAAGTCCAGACCTTAACCCTATTAAGAATCTTGGGGATGTGCTGAAGAAGACTTTGCACAGCAGTCCGACTCTCCCATCATCAATAGATCTTGGTAAAAAAAAAAAAAAAAAAAACTCTGGACGGGAATAAATGTTGTAACATTGCAGAAGCTTATGGAAACAATGCCATGGCAAAAGCGTGCATCATAATCAAACCGTAATCAAAGCTAAAGGCGGTCCTTTTTTGGACAGGTTTTATATATATATATATATATATATATATATATATATATATATATATATATATATATATATATATATACACACACACACATACTGTACATACACACACACACACACATACATATATATATATATATATATATATATATATATATATATATATATATATATATATATATATATATATATATATATATATATATACAGTGAGGAAAATAAGTATTTGAACACCCTGCTATTTTGCAAGTTCTCCCACTTAGAAATCATGGAGGGGTCTGAAATTGTCATCGTAGGTGCATGTCCACTGTGAGAGACATAATCTAAAAAAAAATAAATCCAGAAATCACAATGTATGATTTTGTAACTATTTATTTGTACGATACAGCTGCAAATAAGTATTTGAACACCTGAGAAAGTCAATGTTAATATTTGGTACAGGAGCCTTTGTTTGCAATTACAGAGGTCAAACGTTTCCTGTAGTTTTTCACCAGGTTTGCACACACTGCAGGAGGGATTTTGGCCCACTCCTCCACACAGATCTTCTCGAGATCAGTCAGGTTTCTGGCCTGTCGCTAAGAAACACGGAGTTTGAGTTCCTCCAAAGATTCTCTATTGGGTTTAGGTCTGGAGACTGGCTAGGCCACGCCAGAACCTTGATATGCTTCTTACAGAGCCACTCCTTGGTTATCCTGGCTGTGTGCTTCGGGTCATTGTCATGTTGGAAGACCCAGCCTCGACCCATCTTCAATGCTCTAACTGAGGGAAGGAGGTTGTTCCCCAAAACCCCGCAATACATGGCCCCGGTCATCCTCTCCTTAATACAGTGCAGTCGCCCTGTCCCATGTGCAGAAAAACACCCCCAAAGCACGATGCTACCACCCCCATGCTTCACAGTAGGGATGGTGTTCTTGGGATGGTACTCATCATTCTTCTTCCTCCAAACACGTTTAGTGGAATTATGACCCAAAAGTTCTATTTTGGTCTCATCTGACCACATGACTTTCTCCCATGACTCCTCTGGATCATCCAAATGGTCATTGGCAAACTTAAGATGTGCCTGGACATGTGCTGGTTTAAGCAGGGGAACCTTCTGTGCCATGCATGATTTTAAACCATGACGTCTTAGTGTATTACCCACAGTAACCTTGGAAACGGTGGTCCTAGCTCTTTTCAGGTCAATGACCAGCTCCTCCCGTGTAGTTCTGGGCTGATTTCTCACCTACCTTAGGATCATTGAGACCCCACGAGGTGAGATCTTGCATGGAGCCCCAGTCCGAGGGAGATTGACAGTTATGTTTAGCTTCTTCCATTTTCTAATGATTGCTCCAACAGTGGACCTTTTTTCACCAATCTGCTTGGCAATTTCCCCGTAGCCCTTTCCAGCCTTGTGGAGGTGTACAATTTTGTCTCTAGTGTCTTTGGACAGCTCTTTGGTCCTGGCCATGTTAGTAGTTGGATTCTTACTGATTGTATGGGGTGGACAGGTGTCTTTATTCAGCTAATGACCTCAAACAGGTGCATCTAATTTAGGATAATAAATGTAGTGGCGGTGGACATTTTAAAGGCAGACTTTTGGGGTCTTTGAGGGTCAGAATTCTAGCTGATAGACAGGTGTTCAAATACTTATTTGCAGCTGTATCATACAAATAAATAGTTTAAAAATCATATATTGTGATTTCTGGAATTTTTTTTTTAGATTATGTCTCTCACAGTGGACATGCACCTACGATGACAATTTCAGACCCCTCCATGATTTCTAAGTGGAAGAAATTGCAAAATAGCAGGGTGTTCAAATACTTATTTTCCTCACTGTATATATATATATATATATATATATATATATATATATATATATATATATATATATATATATATATATATATATATATATACATTGCTATTATTCAGACAGTCAGACAAGATTTCTCAGAACCTAAGCAGAAACACTGAGTAAATATGTGATGACTGACTAAATATGGACCTCTTTGTGCAAAATCCCCAAGGCACATACCTTCATATATTATGTAAATCAGACAGCAACCTTTCACTGTATGATTCATTTGGAGTGACTGACATCAGACCTAGTTACCACTACTTAAAACCATTTGGTTTACTTGCAAGGTCTACGTGTGTGTATCAACTCTCTGGTTATCAGGCACTAAAGAATTATAATTTGTAAGATGGGGTGGAGGGGGGGTGAAAAACCTCAGAGTCTGCTTTGCATACCCGGGGGGTTATCGTTTATTTATCCTGCAAAAGGCTGTGAGGAAGTGTTTTTTTAGGCACATTGAAAGCAAAGTGATGTGGGGGATTCCCGATGCAGGGAAATGAATCATATTATTCCATGTCCACTTTTCACCTCTCTCGCTCTCTTTCTCTCGCTCTCACTCACGCTTTCTCCCCCTTTTCAAGTATATCACTTCTCTAAATCACCCTCCCTCCCTTTCTCACCATCTCTTACACTTCATACTGTCTGTTTTTCACTATGCGTCTGTTTCACAGTTGATTTAAGGGTGGGGATGCTGAATCTCTGGTGAATTAACAGTTAAACTTTCAGAAGCTCAACTGCTTAACCTCTGAAACCACATAAGAAAAAAATTTCACAAACTGAATTGGCAGTGAAACAGAATGGGTTAATAAGCGTACTCAAGGCTGAGCTACTGAAAGGGGATTCCTTTAAATGTCTAAAAATTTCCCTGAGACACCCCAGAAAAAGTCCAGCTGACAATATGCCACGCTCATTTTCAGCTAACAGAAAGAAATACAATACGTTTTTTCTGCGTAAAGTATTAAAAAAAACAAGATGATGTCCATTCACAGGTTATATGCATCTTCAGACCTTAGAGCTCACTTCAAGAGACTATAGTTTAAAATAATTATATGGGGAATTCACTGACTCATGATCCATTACATCCACGGACGACTTTGTGGGGCCCAATGACATTAATCATCTGGTCCTATTTTACGATTTTTATACACCTGCTGTTAGACTCGCCGCTGTTGACTGGCTTTTCATTCGTGGTGAGATCACTTCTGACTGGACCTGTCCATGTCAGCCCCAGGGGACAAACTGATCTTTTTACTTTGCTGCAGTTCTCTTTTCCTGATTTTGCATTGGAAAAAAGAAAATCATCTAGCCAAATCTTTGCTAAATAATCGATTATAATGTTGTTATCTTTCCATCAAATATACTAAAATGTTGAAATTTACTTGGGAGGACTCAAGAGGGTATAAATTGAGAAACAATGGGTTTAATTTAAGAGAGCTGATATCAGCTCAGCTCCAGAAGAAGTCGTAACCTAAAAAGCTGCAGATGTATTTGGAGTGTTAGAAAGTTGGTTGCTACAAGCAGTGACGCTAATAAGCTCATATTTCTAGCATCAGCTGTAATACTTTCAAAATAGATAAGCAGTGGGCTAAAATTAGCCTGCTAGATACTGTATTTCCCCTTAAAAAAAAAAAAACTTTAACTCTGTCTTTAGGGGGTAGTTGATTTACAGATAAATAATGTTAACTGTTACAGTTATTGAAAGCAAAATCTCTTTAGCACGATACCCCCGCTAAAAAAATAAAGCATGTAAATAGTAGTTATGTAATGAAATGAAAACATTAACTGATTTTCCTGAGTTTGGCAAATAGCTTCCAGGAAGTGAAATACTTTGTCATGTAGCTAGCTACTTTATCAAAAGGCTAGTTTTCTGTAACGGTTTTAATCATGAGCAGTTTGTAGCTTTGAAAGTCACAATTGCAGAGAATCTTAGACAACATTGTATATTTGTAATACTGTATTCCAAACAAGAACAGGTTTCGTTTCGGTATATTGGTCATGATATGTTTCTGCGAACGTTCTAAATACGTCTTCCAAATTTTTTTTTTTTTTCAGCTTATCCCTGCACGTTGATGACAGTTTTGGTGGCTAAAAACAACACACACTATAGATTTTGTGTGTTTTTTGTTTTGAATCAAAATTCTTAAACTTGCTGCATAGCTCATCTTTTTAGGGCTTCTTGTTTTTTTCAAGGTAAAAACTATTTTTTTTTCAAGGTATGTACAACAACCATGAAAAGAGGGCAAAGAACTGTTAAGTTGACTCACCACTGAAGTAAGCGCCATCTGAAAACTGTATATGCGCGCCAAGCCAAAGTCTGCCAGTTTGATTTGTCCGCCACTGGTGACCAGAATGTTCTGAGGTTTCAGGTCTCGGTGAACCACACGATGTGAATGAAGGAAGTCCAACCCCTGCAGCAACTGGTACATCATATCCTGAAAAACACAGAAAACACAGCTATTCCTTATTATTTCGGGTCTAGATATCTATACATTGCTTTAAGGGTAAAGCAGAGCATGATAACACATAACACATGAGTAGCAGGCTAGTAGAGGGAAGAAAAAATAAATCAAGGACTGAGATAGGAAGAAAATTCTCACTTGAAGATTTAAAGAAATGATCACAGGATCATCGTTGTTGATATCAGAATTCCTGCTTGGAAAATTAGGGCTCTTGTGGTTTGGAGAAGGAAAAAGTGAGCGGTTGCCCTTTAAATCTAGAGTGTGGCAGATGTTAACTGACATTGATGCAGGGCCGGAAAGACGTAACTTTAAAGTCCTGTTCTGCTGGGCCTCCACTTCCCTGCAGCTGTCTATCCAGCACTTGTTCTATCTGAGGGCCAATGCCTATGAAATGAGAGAAAATGGCTTAACTGCCATTTCCTCTGGTGTAACTTGCACAAGAAGGAAAAAAAACCTACAGCCATTGGGACTCTCAGACCTGGCCTGATAAGTCTATGAGAAAAGGTAAAGGAAACATTTGAACAAGAATTGCCCTGAACTAGGGGCATAAAGTGATGGCATACACTGGAAAAAAAACCTGCGTCCAAGACCTCACAAGTGACATGGATCTGAGCCCACCACCCCATTCAGTCCCCAACCAGCTGGTAAGTGATTAAATGCACTGACACAATAGTGTGCACACTCAAGCAGAAAACATTTGCAAACGGCACAGATCTGGTCATGGCAGGGAAAGGGACGGGGCCTCTGATAATGCGGATAAAGGAAGCTAGAGCCAAATGAACGTGTGTATCAGTTGAGGCCCTGGGTGCATGGTGGCCAGCAATAAACAAGGGCCTCTTTCTAAATGTCCATCCAGCCATGACCTACCAGACCCACCAAGCCGCCATGGCACAGGCAGGCTGGCGCAACGGCATTATGCCTCATCAGTTACTCTGCTTTGGCTTAAAGCCATATTGCCACATTTCCTCAAGCATAATGACCCAAGGACAAAACATCACACTCACCCCACATGTCTCAGATGAGTTAAGTTCAGCTACACTGCATCTACCGAGTTTGTATAATTAAAGGGTTAATTCCACTGACCTGTTTATTTAACATCAATTGAATTGCCTGAATGAAAATAACAATATATCTAATACCATGCAGAACCTTATCCTGTCTAACACCTGTTAAGTGGCGATAGAGAAAAAACTCCCCTTGTCTTCCGCAGTGCCATTCAAGAGGCTGAATTTAAAAGCTGTGGAAGTGGCACTTAGTGCATTTCATTGTGTCACATTACCTCATAGCGAGAAAACCTGATTACAGCTTAAAACCATCTGCTTAAGCAAGCATCAGCCTCAAACACCTCAAACAAACAATGCACCTGTCCTTAAACGCACCTCATTTGCAAAGAGACATAAGCAGGGAACTAAAGGAAAAAAAGAGAAGAGATAAAAAAAAAAAAAAGCAGTCTCCTTAAAAACAGCAGTCAAAACAGAGCCTCCAGAAGGCACTCCCCATTCTCATGCTAATTCATGAGAGGCAGCCATATTGTTTATTGTAGCCTGGCACAATGCAAGACATCTGCCAGTTAGCATTAGTTGTAATTCCCTCCCCATGCTTCATTAGGCTCTCCTTTATGGGGTGGAGACAAGCCTCAGAGAGAGACGCTGATCCTGGAATGGCCAGCCGGACTTGCCAACACAACACCAGCTGCTTGATGTCCTTCCAGCCCGTTTGATTGCTGGGGCTTTTTTCATCAATTAGCATGTGGTGGGTCTAAAATGGGGCAGGAGTGGACAGAATAGGGGATTTGAAGTGGATGGGGAAAGGGAGGGAGGGGGCGGAGGACTGGGAGCTCTGCAATCTGGTGTCTTTCTGGGAGGCCGAGAGTAAATGAAGTTGTTGGGGGTCTTTAGCGATACTGCACTAAAGCCTATCATCTGTCCCTGATGTCCATTAACTCATGGTGTGATGAGAAATCCAATCTGCCCAAGAAAACCAAAACCGACTATAAGCTACAGGTGGCATTCAACAGTCTTTCCATAAGCTTATATTGTTTGGCTGGGTGTTTTTTTATTTATTTATTTTTTAATCATTGGTTATTAATTGAAAACAAAACTGCATAAGGTGAAGTAATAAAAGTTTGGGCCTCTGCAAGCCTCGATTACGATTTCGCCTCGATCACGATTTAGCCTCGATTACGATTACGAGGCTCTGCAAGCCTCGATTACGATTTCATGTCTCTTGCATCAAGATCCAAATTTTTATTAAAACTTTCAATAGATTTGCAGTCTGTACCATGCAGCAGTTCTTTTTTCAAAATCATGCTTATCATAAATGTCTGATCAGCAACAAGACATGCTGTTGAGTCATTTTAGGAGTAGTCCTGTCATCCTTCTTACTGTTCTGACTGTATTTTATGGTACATCAACCAGTTTATGATGTACCTTAGAAATGTCTCAACTTTCGGTAAAACTCAAGACAAATCTCGTTTCGGGACTGAATGTATCATATCCTTTGGGGCGAAGGCGGGGAAATAAGATAAATGGATTTGTAAGACTAGTGGGTGGGAACGGGGCTGATGATAATGTAGGTGTTCGGGACAACCTATCCAGCATCTCTGTCGGAGATTCGGCATTTTAGGGAAAAAAAAGGTAAGAGAACTCTGACAATGCTGGCCTTAAAGGATTATCTGTTGACTAATGAAAAGTATATCCACGGTACATAAGGATCGCTTACTTGCTGCCCCTTACATAAGCCTTCTACATTCTGTTTCTTTATTCGCAACAAAAAGCGAGCAACTGAGAGGGCCACTGCAGACAAAACCACACATACGCACACACACACACAGACACACACACACACACACACACACACACACACACACACACACACACACACACACACACACACTGAACAACATTCCTCTGGCTAGTCTTCAGTGAAAGCCAGAGCTGAATGAAAATAGAGGCACACACAAGGGCCCAGCTCTTTAATTAGAAGCCCATCTACCACATGCACTGCCCATCAAAAGGCCAGGCCTCACCCTAATCTTAGAGAGTTCCATCCTCCATCTGCTTCTTTAAAGCTTGCCAAAAGACTCCATTTGTATTCCTCATTCACAGGCCTCAGAACCCTAACACTGGAAATCGAAAACACAAGGTTTACTCATGTAATACACATCAGTCATACTGGTAAAAGTGTGTACGGTGTCCTGAATCAGCTGGGAAAAATAGACAAGGTCAGTATCTATGCAATGGAGGAGAAAAAAATGCTTTGCATACGCTTAAAATTAAGTAAAATACAACATTATAACAGAATGAGTGGTGAAGAGAATAACACTGATCTCTTCATCATGGCACCTGTTAGTGGGTGGGATACTATAAATTAGGCAGCAAGTGAACATTTTGACCTCAAAGTTGATGTGTACGAGCAAGCATAAGCATTTGTGTATATTAATATTCAGTGTCGAGAGAAGCAAATACTTATATATGTTCTACACAACTTCAATTCACTATATTTGGCTTTGGTGTTTGTGTAGAAATCTTTAATTTCGTCAGCCTGGAAGATTCCAGTAAGTAATCTAATGAATTTTAGGTGCTTCTAACTGGCCATCTTTAATAATTAGGGATTTATTGGTAGTGCATCTGTGGCTATAACAGGGTTTAGCTAGAAACTCCGAACAAGTTACCACAAGCATCTGTAAGCAAACATCAAAAGACTAGGACCACACAGGGATTGTTCAGGAAAACATGGTTTAGTCCTGAACCTCAAGACAACAACAAGGAAACTGGCGAAGGAGGCATGAGGTACCAAATAAACACATCCACCATTTAGTCTTATATCGCTGTGACCTGAAAGGCAGTGAAGAAACCCCTACTTCAGGGCCTGTATTAAAAAGCAAGGCTGAAATTTGCAGGCAATCACCAGCCTTTGGGAAACAAAAATTTGATCAGCGTTGTATGTATGTGAAATTGTGTTGAGGCCTGTGACAAACTAGCCTATAGGCAACAAAGTACAAATTTCAAAGTGGTCATCATGAAAGCACAAAATGCATTCCTTGAAATGTGTATATAAGTAAATAAATACATTTGTGCTGCTGAAATTCATATATACTATACAGAAGGAAGTCAAATTGTGTGCATTTTCAGTAACTGTGATCCAAAACGTAGATTATATTAAGAAATACTGTTACTGTGCAACACGAGTAAACATTTTGACGATTTTGTTTGTGAACAATGACAAAGGGATTTTTCATTCTGATTGGAATGACATGTCAAATACTTACTTTTGAGAGATGAATCATTTAAGAAATGCTCTAAAGCTGAGAGAAACTGTAAAAAAGTACTGAGGGAAACGTTGGATCTTTTGTACTAGAATATCATGATTAAGCTGCTGTTCTTTCAGTAGTACACAATAAGCATCCACTGTAAAAATAAATATGGTGATAGTGTGAAGGGATTTTTGGAGTCATAACCAGTTAGGATGGCATGAGTGGGTCCCATTTAAGAAACGGGTTCAGCCTTAAAAAAGTAGTCCCCAGGTGGTGTTGAATGGCCGGCACACCAAAGAATATCAAGCCTCCACTCCAGTACACGCATCATAATCGCTGTGTTGTTCGAAATGATGCACCCATGTCGTAATCACATAAGCAGGACGATTACAGCGGCCTAACTTGTAATGATGCTGAAAATCCCTTTGTGCAGCACTCACACTATTCTTATAAAAGTTTTTACAGTGAACGCTCGTTGTGCACCACACAACTGTTCCATTATACTTTATGGCAAGGGGTTCGAAATTATTTTGCACTGGTTCCAACAATTTCCGATGCCCCAGGATTGCAACTCCTAGTTAAAAAATTTACAATGTATAAAACTGTATAATGAAATAGAAACGATTAGCTGGTAAGTACCTTTATTGTTTCCGGTGGCACTCCCGGATCAGGTGCTTTTTCTAAGTATGTGGTCAAGTCTTGGTCCACATGCTCAAAGACCAGAGTCAGTTTGGTCTCCCGGTCAGTTCTTGAAACTGTACAGACGTCAAACAACCTAAAGGAAAGACCAAAGGAAACATCATCATGAATATATTCAAACACAATGTTAGGCATGACATTCGTTTTTGTTCAGGATTCAACTTCATACTATAGCTAAGATGGGGGAGCAAAAAAAAAAAAATCCTAAACAGTGAGCTAACTGTCCATACTCGTTTGCCTGTCTGTCAAAAAGAATTCTTGTTATGCTTCAAATACCAGAGTTTTCATGGCAAAGTGCATAGAAGTGATCAGTATTTCCAAATATATGCTCACGACAAATCAGACTTCTGAATATACTGCACATTTTTTATAGATATATAATTTATTGTAAACAAAAAAAACGGATAATTTCACAGATTTTAATTAGAAAAATTATCATAAAATGCACATTTCTTTCATAATTGTGTACCAGCTCCATCCGCTTAAAATCAGAATGACTTCAATGACACCTACAAGAAGCCATGAGTCATTCTGTATATCTCGATATGTATGTACAAAACCAGCTATTTACACGTTGCTTGGTACTGTGAGGAAAGCTACTGCACTAAACCAATGTATGATCGTAACTTGTTTAAATCAAACGGATATCATGTGCTGTGGTAACTCAAGAACATATCCGAATTTCTCATTATAGTAATGGCTGGTTATGAGCTGTAGATAACCAGATATCATTTATTGACTCTGATCGTTGCTGATAAAATGACATTTGCGATTTGCGAAAAGACAGCGTGCGAAGCCAACTATTACGCTATAGTATCTTAAACCACTTGAAACACAACACATTGATATGACATCAATGATTTCTCCAAGAAATGATTCTCTGGGAATCCTGTACAATGGAGTCCACTGACATAAAACATATGGAAAAAATGAAGTGCTGATATGAAGCTTCCAAAGCAGCCTGTGGCTACACAAGGCTCTGAATATACTACAGACTCGATTTCCCTGTTTCAAATGCTGCTTTATATCAGAGGCATCATAGTTTACCTTTTTTCTTTTTTTTTAACAGTAAATGCAACATCCATTGCACAATATGACAGCGTGTTAGGCAGAATTGGTGGGGAGAAAACCCCCACATCTTGTATGCATATTAAATCACATTTATTTTGATCCTTGCTTGAGGTTCTTTTTCTGGAAAGTGACTGGCCCTGGCTGAAAAAAAGGGGTTATTCCGTGACACAGAGTTCGTTATTAGTCACAGAAGACAGCTGAAAATGCTATATACCATGCAAGTCGGCTTTAACCATTTAACACCAACATGTGACAGAAAATGTTTTCTTGCTATTGTTGTTTTGAAAGATGTGAATGTAAAACGTGTTGTACATACATTTTGTGGTATTATATTACTGCTAGCTTTACAAACCCAAGATGGTGAAGAATGGCATACCAATTCCTGGCAACTCCATAGAGGTTAATAAATGCGGTAATAGGATTATCTGAGTTATCATTCGAAAATTCGGTAGTTTTACTAAATTGATCGAATTAGTATTATTAGTGAATTGTATAACTTTAGTGAATCCATTCTAAATGATCCATTATCCATTATTAACTCAGGCAATCCATCATACTGGAAACAACCACAATTTTAGTTATTCGTTCAAAACAAGACAAATCTATTTTGTCCAAATAAAGAATCCATGAAAAAATATAGAATTTTTATTTATGGTATTAGTGTTGTTGCCTAAAGTATTAATATGAGGTGGCACAAAATCTCTGCCATCCATCACTATGGGGAAAGAAACTGTGAGAAATAAGTGCATAATGTGTGCTTTACACTAAACTAATAGCGAGGCGTTTACTTTGGGTGGATTCTGAAGGCAATGTGGGAAAGCATGGGGCACACCCTAACAATTTAAGAACGAGCTAGTTAGAGCTCTTTACAACTTATTTTTAAAAAAATCACATAGGCCTGCAAATAATGCACTAATATTTGTGCTTTATTTAAATGTTGCTGAACGTTGTGATGTGGCTCCTGCATTTTGATTTGTTATTTGGTCTTAAGTGCTAACAGAAGACAGTGGTGGCATTTTGTACTAGTCAGGTGTATCTTTTGCATGGAATGATGTGTGATGTAGATTTATAAATTATTATTTTAATGGCCAAATAATAAGCTTCATTTTAAGCTACATTCACATTAGCGTACCAGGTGGAAGATACACATTAAAAGCACCAGAGACATAGAATCCCACCCAGACACAGGGTAATGTGTAGGTTTAATACTTTATATAATCACTGCCTGATTTTTAACTGAATGAATTTGCATTGTTAATGCTGTCACCTTTTGGACGTGCCAGATGGAGCTTTGTGACTTGCTGCTGTGACTTATATCTTAAGAAGAGGCTGTAAAAAAAAATATGGACCTTCCAACAGGTTTTCTCCATTCTTATGTGGATATTATAGACTTGGACCTAGAAAGTGCTTAGACTGAACATACTGGTGCATACTTCAAAATACTGTTTGACTTCGAGGTATACAATTGCAAAAGCTTGACTTGCGCTTATCTCGTTCATACATCCGAGCAGCCATTGGGTTAAGCGGCAGCTTGGTTTCGCAGGGACTTGAACTCATGATCTTCAGATCCAAAATCCATTGCCTTAACCATTAAGCTACCACCTCCCACCCGTATAATCCTAGATGAGTACGGATTCCTGATCTTCTCCTGTTTTTGTAGTTGTGTCAATTCAAAGGGTTTTCTACCTCTTTCCATTTCAATTCCGATTTATGGGATATATGACAGATGCTCTTATCCAGAGCAACTTACAATTATCTGATTTATCAATGGAGGGTTAAGGGCCTTGCTGGGAACTCATAACCTTTGATCAGAAATGTGACACCTTTGCTATTCTCCGGATCTGATTCCCTTAAAACATAATGAAACCTTCAAGTTTCTGTTTGTTTGTTTTTTGAGAGAGAGAGAGAGAGAGAGAGAGAGTGAGAGAGAGAGAGAGAGTGTGAGAGAGAGAGAGAGAGAGAGAGAGAGAGAGAGAGAGAGAGAGAGAGAGAGAGCAGAGTGCCCAATCCACCCTTAATTACCTGACCACGTTGGGGTGCTCGAAAGACTCGAGTTGCCTCAGTACTGCCACCTCGCGGATGGTCGACAGGGGCATGCCCTCCTCTTCGGTCTGCACACGCACCCGTTTCAGAGCCACGAAGCGTCCGTTCTTCACGTCGCGCGCCTTGTACACCTTCCCGTATGCGCCCTCGCCGATCTCAGCCACGGGCTCATACTGCTGGTTAAGACCTTCTTTGTCCATTTTTTCTTTTCTTTATCAACTTGGCTTTTTATTGTTATTTTTTTTCGCTCGGATGCAGCCCTACCCCGATGGGGGGAATCCCGACAACGTGCCCGGAGAGACTCTTTTACGAAGCCATGCCCAGGAGAGACAGCACCGCTTCTGCAGGCACAAAGGGGGCAACATGAATGAGTTGTGCATGCATATATATATATATATATATATATATATATATATATATATATATATATATATATATATATATATATATATATATATATATACATACAACAATATATATAGATATATCCTCGTTTTTACGCAATGCTCCAAGTTCACCATGCAAACATGTGGAGCATCATATCATCTAAGAACCACGATTTATTCAAACTCTTTCCTATCATGCAATGCACACTCGACATGCATGTGTATTATCACGTGCACTATAATTAAGCAATTAAAACAGAAATTCTTCAATCAACCCAAACAGACATACACAAGAAAACGATCACCATTAATACTAAGCACGTATATTCAGATATATCAATTATGGATCTATTCATATAATTATTTATAAAGTATATGACATGATGGGCAAATATGCTCGTGCATCTTGTGCCCCGAAATCCCCGAGAGCACGTGGCTGCCTAGTGATTTCATTGTTCAGTGCATCAATAGAAAGCGCTTGGCCAAAATAAAAAGCTCAACAGTTTCAGTTTGCGCTACTGGTCTTGTTGCCAATACCGCAATATTGACAACTCCTATGGATCTGTAGCCTGGTGTGCATGGATCGTGTTAGGGGGAAAGGTGGGCACAACGCAAAAAAAAGTCACAGATCGCATGCAAAAAAAAAATGCAACAAATAAAGAATGCAATAAAATCTTGCAAATGTTGTTGTTACTTACCCCCTTTTTTAGTTCTGAACAAAATGTAAATGCAGTTTATGTTAAAAATAGAAAAAAAAAGCAAACAGCAAGAGAGGGGATTTTTTTTTTATTATTCTCCCCCCTCCCTCTTTCTACATCCCGGAGTGTCCGAGCGAGGCCACACAGGTAGTCGCGCTTTAACCCCCCATCCTCCGTGCGCCAGCGCCTGCGCCACTCCGGCACACACCGACCTGCTACTTGCGACTTAATGTTGTTTTTTTTATTCCTTTTCTTTCCCCGAGCGCGCAATAAGAGCTGCTTATATCCTCAACCCGGCGAGGCTCCACCGTCCGTCCGTCTGTTTTGCCCCCACAACGCGTTTTTCCCATCCACGCGGGTAGAGTGCGGTGCGCCGAGCTGCTCTCTGAGCTCCCTCTCGCTTTCCCACGCTGGGATGAATGTTGCCTCGACCCCCTCAGGAGGAGTTTGACACAGAGCAGGGACGTTTCCGCATTCCTCGGCCGACTACAAAGACCAGCCGCTTTCTCTCTCGCCTTTTCTCCGCCTGCCCTCCCCTGCTACTTCACCATTCACAGCTCTCTCTCTCTCTCTCTCTCTCTCTCTCTCTCTTTCTCTCTCTCTCTCTCCGACTTGTCAAAAAACTTGTAAGCTGGGAGGTAGAAAACCAGAGAGCTGATCTGATCCGATCTGATGTTCTATACCGCTCGATATAATCGTGTCAATGTCAAACGGTTTCATACCAAAGTTTGTCTCATTCGTCTTTTCATAGATACAAAACAATAACAACAATAATAATAATAATAATATACTATATGTCTATTTGCATTTATTTATTTATATTTTTTTCTTTGCTGCTGTAACAAAGAAATTTCCCCACTGTGGAACGAAGAAAGGTTTATCTTATCTTAATAATAATAATAATCGTCATCGTCGTGATCATAATTTTACTTAAAGAGGTTCCAAAATAAATAACTGTATGACCACATATACAGTATACATACAGGAAGTTGACACTCATAAACCAAAAAAATAAACAAATAAATAAAAATGAAGCCATGACACTTCTACAGTCTTCTATAATTTATAGTTTAATTTATAGTAGTGAAAAGCTTTTCTTTTTTTTTACAACTGTCCAATATGTAAATAAAAATAGAATATAAATATCTATTTAGTTTATTTTTTATATCTGAGTAAATAAAGGATGTCGTGGAGGCTACAATTTTGCCTCTTTTATTGATATAAATTTTGTAATTTCATTATATTTTAAATAAAATACATTTGCAGTAAGGCGTTATTTAAAAAAAAAATCTACTGTAAATTAGTATAGAAAACAAGTTATTTTATTATATATATTTTTTCACAGTCCATTTTCTTACCCCATCTCTAACCTCCGTCTATCCAAAACTCTACATTTGCATCACAAAGCACAGTTTTCACACAATGCCTTCTAAAGCTATAACTGTAAATGGCTTGTTTTACATTTAGGTCTCACCTTTTGTTTATTTTCAATGAACTCTGAGAGCCATTGCCCAGCATGAATACATTAGCATGCCTACTCTTGACATGAACTGGCCAAGTAATTAAACTGGTGTGTGCAGTATGCAAACACATTTAGCGTAAGTAAATCAAGTCTATAAAAAAAAGTATATGATATACTGTATGTGACGTGAAGGAAGGTGAAATATTGTAGATACGATGAGAACTGGATATGATCAGAACTGTGGAATTAAGACATTCTTCAATGGATACAGAATTCAGCATAAGAATGCAGTGATAATATTTAAATAATAAATCTCAACAAAAACATTAACAGTTTATGCTATAAATAAAACGGGCTGCCAAGTGTAAAGTTAAATGTGTTTGACTCATTATAGCAAGAATGTTTTTTGTATATGTTTATAGTAAACACACACACACACACACACACACACACACACACACACACACACACACACACACACACACACACACACACACACACACATAAAAGTCCCTAAACATGAAACTGTTCTTCTGCCCGACCTGTTCTTTAGGATAGCTCTTACATACTGATTGGCTTGTTCACAGGAGCTTTGCAAGACACTTTGGCAGTTAATGATAACGTGAAGACTAAACAGTCTGTTAAATGTGCCGTTCTGATGGCCAAATGCTTGTCTGATAAAGCCGTGTTCTGTTATTCCTTGTTCCTTTGTGGTTGGTGTGACATTCAATGGTTGTTTACAGTTTCCTGATCAAATAATCACTATTATTTTGCGGACTGTACAGTTTTTGATAGGCTTTTTTAGAGTCCCTTTTCCATATTTATTCGCTGTCATGATAATCTCTAATCTACTGGGAAGATCCTCCACTGGATTTTGGAGTGTGCTTGTGTACATGAGTGCTCATTCAGTCATGAGGAAATTAGTAAAGACAGGTATTAACGAAAGGAGAGGAAGCCTGGGGTGCCCCCTGTTTCATCCCAAAGGTGTTCAACAGGGTTGAGGTCACAGCTCTATAGCAGGCCAATCAAGACTTAAGCAGAAGAACCATACATGGATAAAAAGTCAGGGGTCTCAATACTTTAGCCCATACAGTATATACAGTGAGGAAAATAAGTATTTGAACACCCTGCTTTTTTGCAAGTTTTCCCACTTAGAAATCATGGAGGGGTCTGAAATTGTCATCGTAGGTGCATGTCCACTGTGAGAGATATAATCTAAAAAAAAAAAAAATCCCAAAATCACAATATATGATTTTTTAACTATTTATTTGTATGATACAGCTGCAAATAAGTATTTGAACACCTGTATATCAGCTAGAATTCTGACCCACAAAGACCTGTTAGTCTGCCTTTAAAATGTCCACCGCCACTACATTTATTATCCTAAATTAGATGCACCTGTTTGAGGTCGTTAGCTGCATAAAGACACCTGTCCACTCCATACAATCAGTAAAAATCCAACTATTAACATGGCCAAAACCAAAGAGCTGTCCAAAGACACTAGAGACAAAATTGTACACCTCCACAAGGCTGGAAAGGGCTACGGGGAAATTGCCAAGCAGCTTGGTGAAAAAAGGTCCACTGTTGGAGCAATCATTAGAAAATGGAAGAAGCTAAACATGACTGTCAATCGCCCTCGGACTGGGGCTCCATGCAAGATCTCACCTCGTGGGGTTTCAATGATCCTAAGGAAGGTGAGAAATCAGCCCAGAACTACACGGGAGGAGCTGGTCAATGACCTGAAAAGAGCTGGGACCACCGTTTCCAAGGTTACTGTTGGTAATACACTAAGACGTCATGGTTTGAAATCATGCATTGCACGGAAGGTTCCCCTGCTTAAACCAGCACATGTCCAGGTACGTCTTAAGTTTGCCAATGCCCATTTGGATGATCCAGAGGAGTCATGGGAGAAAGTCATGTGGTCAGATGAGACCAAAATAGAACTTTTGGGTCATAATTCCACTAAACGTATTTGGAGGAAGAAGAATGATGAGTACCATCCCAAGAACACAATCCCTACTGTGAAGCATGGGGGTGGAAGCATCATGCTTTGGGGGTGTTTTTCTGCACATGGGACAGGGCGACTGCACTGTATTAAGGAGAGGATGACCGGGGCCATGTATTGCGAGATTTGGGGGAACAACCTCCTTCCCTCAGTTAGAGCATTGAAGATGGGTCGAGGCTGGGTCTTCCAACATGACAATGACCCGAAGCACACAGCCAGAATTACCAAGGAGTGGCTCTGTATGAAGCATATCAAGGTTCTGGCGTGGCCTAGCCAGTCTCCAGACCTAAACCCAATAGAGAATCTTTAGAGGGAGCTCAAACTCCGTGTTTCTCAGCGACAGGCCAGAAACCTGACTGATCTAGAGAAGATCTGTGTGGAGTAGTGGGCCAAAATCCCTCCTGCAGTGTGTGCAAACCTGGTGAAAAACTACAGGAAACGTTTGACCTCTGTAATTGCAAACAAAGGCTACTGTACCAAATATTAACATTGACTTTCTCAGGTGTTTAAATACTTATTTGCAGCTGTATCATACAAATAAATAGTTAAAAAATCATACATTGTGATTTTTTTTAGATTATGTCTCTCACAGTGGACATGCACCTACGATGACAATTTCAGACCCTCCATGATTTCTAAGTGGGAGAACTTGCAAAATAGCAGGGTGTTTAAATACTTATTTTCCTTACTGTATAGGTGTCTGAGCAGCTGATCATGTTTAAGTTTCACCGCCAGTTGTATTCTGTATATAACTATGCTTGTGACAAATAAAAAAACGTGAATCTTGGATCTTAAGGTAACCCAGTTGCAACTTCATTTATACAAATAGACTGTTTTTGTTGATTTTAATGACTTGACTTGACTAATGTATAAATAATACAATCTGCAGCTGCAATCTGGGTAAGGCGGTTTATCATAGATTACTGGAGTATTTGACAAACACCAAAGTTACTTGAGAAGCAGGAGTCACAGATGGACTTCTAATTGTCCTTGTAAAGGAGACTCTCGTACTGAGTACAAAGCAGGTGACATCCAGTCAGATTCGCTTTCAACTCTGGACACATCAGTTCAACCTCTAGGATCACCTTTCCCAAATCAGTCCTGCTTCCACTCAGACAGGCGGCAGGTGTGAAAAGGATGCTAATGGACTCATATTACCTTCCACATTTAGGCAGGGTGTGTCTTAGTGCCTACTTTCAATGCATTTTAAATGTGTGAAGGAGAACAATCAGGTTTTTAAAATTTGGGGGAAGGGCAAGAATCAGTCACACAAAACATAAAAGAGTGATATACACCTGAATAAGAAAGCAAAAGTAAAATGGAAAGTATAGCACAAAGTACAGTATATGTTTATATGATGGCTTGAAGTTTCTTCCTGATTCCATGTTTGTGAAGTTTTAAAATAGTTTCCTAATGGCAATTTACTAACAATAAATTAATTTATTTTCAAATTGTAGTTTCAAATTTTTTATACAAATTATTTGTAAACAGTAAAGTCATTTGGACAACAGTGATAGTCATTATTTTAGAAATCTAAATATTCAAGACCCATGTGAATATCTAAGGCGAACTTTTATGTGTCATCACATTTCTTTGACTAGCAAGCTAAACAGCTTGCTAGTTTGTACATTTGTTTTTAAAATGTAATATCAATGGAACTATTATACTATAAAGTGTTATACCAGGGAGGTTGTAGATCAGTGGTTAAAGCATTGGACATTGGATCTGAGGGTTGAAAATAAAAAGTAGGAGGTAGGAGGTTTTTTTTTTACAAAGAAGTCTGCGATTCTTACAAATGCTTTTTACAAAGTTTAAATCTGGGAAAAATGGTAGTTTAGTGGTTAAATCTATGAACCTTGGATCTGAAAGTCACCAAGCTGGGCCCTTAAGCAAGGCCCTTAACCCTCTCGGCTCATTTGAAATTCACTCTGGATAAAGGTGTCTGCCAAATGCCATAAATATGAATACAATTGTCAGAAATGAGGACATACTATACTATAATCTTTTTCCGCATAACAGACCAGTTTCATGCAAGACAATTTTTCATAATAACATACACATTATATTACTATTGTATATATTATCTGATTATATAATTCATTATTTCATACCTAATGATAATGTAACTCAACTCACCATAATTCTAAATTAGTGGGAGCACCTCAGACCATAAAAATCAATAATATTATTTCTTTGGGACCCACTGGTCAATACCATCCACGGCCCGGTGGTTGGGGACCCCCGCTATACAAAACCGACAAGAAAGCTTCATGCTCACTATTCAGAAGAGGCAAGTCTGAGGCTAAATTTAGCACAGAACTAAAAACAAGAACTATGATGAGGAACAACGCAACCAGTGAAGGAGGCTAGGAAAACCAAGAAACTGTTTATAGCTCCAGCTATTCACTGTATTATCAATACGAAGGGACTTGAGATCAGCATTGCAAGACGTATGAGTAAAGATCAGGAAAGTAGATCAGGGTAGATTCTTTGATTCCAGATTATGTTCTGGAAGGCTTTGGTTCATTGGCTATGTAATATATTATATGAGGATTGTAAATGGCACATGCAGAAATGCTCAGATACAGAGAAGTAGGTTTAAGGCAAGAGGAACAATACCACATGAATGCCAGAAACCATCTAATCCATTTCGCTTACGTTCTTTACACCATACCCTGTGTATACTTCTGTTTATATTTATACCTATACATAGACTTGTAAACTTTGCTTCTTTTTATCACAGACCTTGCATGCTTGCAGTGCATGCTTAGAACCCCCTGAGTATTAGTGTCTGAGGAAATGCCTCCAGACGCTGTGTGAAGTTAGTTAACTGATACTATATGCATGTTTTGTCTCAGACAGAGGTATAAAGAGAACCTGAAAATCATACTCGAGTAACAGTATAGATTCCCTACTGCAAAACTTATTCCATTACAAGGTAAAAGTCACAGATTGACTTCAGCAAACCCAAAAAAAAGGCTCAAAGATTATGGTGAAAAGCCCAAAACAGTTGATTTGTGAGGATTTATTTCCTAAAATACAAATCAGAATGTACATCTCAACACCGCATTAACACTGCAAGATCAACACAACAGTCTCTTCAACATGCCAGAATGAAACATAGATCAAACAAGTCGGTTAAAAAAAGACAAAGCAGTAAAACGATCTTTTAAAAAGGGATCATCAATTAGCCAATAAAATAACAGGATCATGTCACAAAGTATAGAAGAACCATTATAATTCAATTGACAAATCAAATTTTCATAAATAATTGTAGATAATGTAAAACTCAATGTACAGAGCTGACTTTGATGCAGCTCTCAGTCTCAGAGGGAGACAATATTTTTTATTCAACTTCAACAAAAGCAGGTTCTTGAAGTTTTGGGAATTTATTTTTTGGACTGAAAATGAGGTTAAATAGTCACTCACATGCAGCAGATGTGGGCAGAGGAGTGTTAATGACATCTTAAAAAATGTCATTGGTGGAGCTCATTGTCTATTCAAATATATTGAAGTAAAAAGTACATATATTGAATCACAGATGTAGCTGATTAGCGAGTAAAAGTTGCTTATATATTTGATACAATTGCTTAATTACAGTACTGGAGTGCATTTACTCAAATACTTTACACCAGTTGTCTCAGATCAGACACTAGCATGTATATTGGATCATCTCCACGGGGTTTTGTCTGCTAACGTTTATATTGTAAAAGAAATTCAAGACATCACAAGCTTCAGTGAAATGTTTCACAAGTTCCTCAAGGCTCAAGTGTATATTGATGGATACTGATAGCAACAACAGAACCACTTTCTTGTTTGAGTGTGATTTGAGCTGAAACTCACTGAGTGGGTCTCTGCAATCCTGGTCATGAAGGATTGCAGGAGAGCATGGTATGCACTAGAGCATGGCATTGGGTGGGAACTCCCATGGGTGGGAACTTGTATTCAGGATCCAAGGAGAGTATATCAGTTATATAAGAAGATAGAGTGGGAAAAGGAGTATATTTAAGACAAATATTTGAAATATGCCAGTCATCCTATTGGATTAATCCTGACTACTTGTATAGTTATCCTAAAAGCAGTATGAGGCAGTCTAAGCAGGGGGGCCTCTGGAGGCCAGGTGAGAGAATACACAAGACCTTTTTGGAGGGTCTGCTGTATTTTTATTTTATTTTGGATTCTTTTGGCGGGGGGGGGGGGTATTTAATATGGTGGCGATTTGGACTGACATGGCAGATGTATGTTTAAGCTCATTTTCTGGATCCTGTCTCCAGATTCCATCTCCAGTCTCATCTTGCCTCAGTGGACAACGGACTGTTTACTTCC
The DNA here is from genome assembly GCF_946808225.1 of Silurus aristotelis. Taxonomy (NCBI): domain Eukaryota; kingdom Metazoa; phylum Chordata; class Actinopteri; order Siluriformes; family Siluridae; genus Silurus; species Silurus aristotelis. Next base: position 16,288,974 of record NC_139594.1, read on the forward strand.
TGTTTTCCAGTTTCCAGTTTGTCTTCCTGATTTCTATAGCGATCAACAGCTGAAACTATCTCTAGAGGTGTAACGGTACACAAAATTGTCTACATTTGTCAGATCCCACTTGGGTAATACAGCTATGTATATAAGAGTGTGTGTGTGTGTTTTACACCATTACACCAAACCAAACCAAACCAAACACACACACACACACACACACACACACACACACACACACACACACACACACACACACACACACACACACACACACAGTATAATACAGTTTAATGATAGAAATTAAAAACTATAAAATGCCATGCTTAATCAACCCTTTAAAAGCAAAACGAGAGTTGAAAATATACGTTCTGGTAATATAGGAATGGCAACCTGACAGTAAATGTTGTCAGAAGGAAATAAAGTATTAAATCCAAATGCTGGCATGCAGTAAAGAACACAGAGCTGGCTCAACATTTACCCTGAGCATCACTGCTAGAGACAATGCTAGGTTGTTTTCTGTGCTGGCTTGATTTTTCTTTCTTTTTGTTTTTTTTTTTAAACTCAAGTCCAGGTCAGGCAGCTAGTAAATCCGTCCCCACAACAGGCCCCTTAAGACAAGACTCTTTCTGTTGGCCATTTCCATGGAAACCAAGCAACTAACTTGAGGAGGGACATAAAAACCTGCTCTGTGGAGAAAGGAGGAACACCTGCCACCTCTACAAACGGACGCTCAGAGAAACTCTGTGCATTTACACATCACACAAAACGCACTTTCACAGGCTCCAAGCGAAATCGACACATCTGTTTAAACTTACATTAAACGCTATTTATTCAAAATTTGTTATTCTGTTTATATTTGCATTGTGGCAATGCCATGATGACAAGTGCTGAAAGAACAGATGTCTTAGCCTTAGCTGTCCATCAACCTGGAACAGGTTTCCACTGACTATTTAGAAACACCTCAATAATTCATTATCAGTGCTCTTAGTAAATGTGTTTAACCAGAATCTATCGACTGTACAACAGGAACTAATAAATGCATGGAGAGTTGGCATTTAATACAGATTATTTCCTTCACTCTGTTTCCATATGCCGTCCAAATATGTTCAGCAGATATGTGTCAGCCCATGAATGATTGCAAGCAGACGGTTCTGGAAAGTACCGGGTGCTCGTGTGCTCTGTTTATTAACAGCATTAATGATTAACTGAGGTGCCATTGTCTTAGTCAAGCTGTCTACTGTTTATCCAGGTCTGAGGTCTTCCATTTTCTTTGGCTTCTACTGGTCTGCGTTGAAACTGACAGATGTGAAACAGTGAAGCATGTTTTGTGGGCACGGATGCCGTAGAGTTCATATCTGTAACATCTCTATAACAGTGTAGCTTCATTTCCAAGACGGATCCGTTTCAACATTTGCACTGGGTTTTAGGTTTATAGCATATATTTCCTGGACAATAGGGCCATTAATGTGTGAAATAAAAAAATTAAAAAGTGTCAAGAGGAAATAATGATGATGGATGGCAATGCTGACAATGTTGCTAGATCAGTCTTCGCAGCTTAGCAATCTCGTTTGTTATGGCTTATTTTGGTTCACACTTTCACCTTTCTACGAAACGTCACACTTTCATTGACCAGAGTGTGAAACTACATGAGCTTAATGTCATTCAATCACATTTCCTGTATACTGTAGCCACAAATCCATAAATATACCTTGCTGTACACATTAACCCCAAACACAACAAAAGGTCCATTTTTATCTTTACACCACAAGTACTTTAGTCTTTGAAGGTTCTGTCACTTTCACTTTGGATCTGGTTTTTGATTTGCCAGGCATCAAGGGTGTATTTCAAATCCATCTGGAAATGATTACATTGCAAGAGGCCTCAGTCAAGCTTTCTCTTCCTCTAACAATATAAAACATATAAAGCCAGGGCTGAGGGTATTACCAAGACATGTATGAATCAAAAACTCCACTTAGTCTATAGTTACTATTCAGTGATAGATTATTATTTATAACACATTTATTCTGGGATCTTTGAGAGATCCTTATATAGAACTGATTTTTTTTTTCATTCGTTTAGAAAATGCTGCATTGCATTAACCCTAACTGACACTGACTCTATGGTCATTAAAAAAAAATAAAAGAGGAATTATTATATATTTTTTTTTTATTCTTGCTAGGGGACGTCGACCTGTGCTGTAAAATGACCCACAGGATTTAACAGGTCCAGTGTACCACTAGCAGAGAATAAAGCTTATTCAAAATGTCAAAACGTGTCGCCAGTTATTAAAAAATTTGTCTTAAGTGAAGTACAAAGTAATAGACTGCATGAAGCAATGGAAACGATTATATAAAACTGTTACAAGACTAACTTCAGAGCAACTCTTTTCCACGAAATGTTCGCTCAAAGTTGCAGTATATTTGCTATGATGAATATAAATTTTGTGCAAACGATGCAAAACAATGCATCAAATCATGTACGTTAGATGAAAAACCTATCTTTTTAGACCTTTTGTAGATGATTTTACATAAGTATTCTGAAATCAAATATCAGTTTTTCATATGTGGACCTGGGAAAAGCTCTACATATCAAAATCTATGAATATATAAAGACAATAAAGAAGTCCTGTGTAGTCAATATTATATTATATTCTTTGGCATGGCAGTATTTTTTACAATAAGTGTACTTGGTAAGAAGTTTGCATGTCCTTCCCTCCATGTAAACCTCATTATAATTTAAGAACATTTTTTGTAAATTACTACTACATACTCAAACTGTTTCTAACTCTACATTTCAATTTAAATGTTCAATCAAGTGTTTCTTCATTTATGTTGAAAATCTATCTTGTACTTTTTTCACGTACAGAGTACAGAGTGCTTGTGCTCGAGCGAGCATGCTCAACCAGGATGTCTGGTGTGTGAGTCTGTGTAACGGCTGCATGTTCTGGGGAAATATTTTCTAAATGACATCATCTGGGTTTTAACATGGCCTCCCAGCGGACACGTGAGGGGGACCCACAACACAGAAGTTAATGTAGGCGTGGGTTTGAGTTGTCGAGCGAGCACAATCGCTTCGTAATATGATTCATTACAGCTACAGCTGGAGAGCACAGTTTATCAACCATACACTGCACTCCAAACATAACCTGCTCTACCCCAAACATCTGGGACATAATGTTGCTTAGAACACACTATGGGAACATGAGAAATTAAAAACGGATCTGCATCTACTACAAACAGGTAATTGCAAAAAGTTTTGGATACTTTTATGACAAAGTTTTTATTTTATTAAAGTTTACATTTATTTGCTGCACTATGCAATACAAGTTCTATCTATCTATCTATCTATCTATCTATCTATCTATCTATCTATCTATCTATCTATCTATCTATCTATCTATCTATCTATCTATCTATCTATCTATCTATCTATCTATCTATCTATCTATCTATCTATCTATCTATCTATCGATCATCTCCATTCATTCATCCATCTATCTTTTTAACTGTCTGTCTGTCTGTCTGTCTGTCTGTCTGTCTGTCTGTCTGTCTGTCTGTCTGTCTGTCTATCTATCTATCTATCTATCTATCTATCTATCTATCTATCTATCTATCTATCTATCTATCTATCTATCTATCTATCTATTTAACTGTCTGTCTGTCTGTCTGTCTGTCTGTCTGTCTGTCTGTCTGTCTGTCTGTCTGTCTGTCTGTCTGTCTGTCTGTCTGTCTATCTATCTATCTATCTATCTATCTATCTATCTATCTATCTATCTATCTATCTATCTATCTATCTCCATTCATCCATCCATCTATCTATTTAACTGTCTGTCTGTCTGTCTGTCTGTCTGTCTGTCTGTCTGTCTGTCTGTCTGTCTGTCTATCTATCTATCTATCTATCTATCTATCTATCTATCTATCTCCATTTATCCATCCATCTATCTATTTAACTGTCTGTCTGTCTGTCTGTCTGTCTGTCTGTCTGTCTGTCTGTCTGTCTGTCTGTCTGTCTGTCTGTCTATCTATCTATCTATCTATCTATCTATCTATCTATCTATCTATCTATCTATCTATCTATCTATCTATCTATCTCCATTCATCCATCCATCTATCTATTTAACTGTCTGTCTGTCTGTCTGTCTGTCTGTCTGTCTGTCTGTCTGTCTGTCTGTCTGTCTATCTATCTATCTATCTATCTATCTATCTATCTATCTATCTATCTATCTATCTATCTATCTATCTATCTATCTATCACCATTCATTCATCCATCTATCCATCTATCCATTCATCCATCTATCTATCTATCCCATATCTATCGAGGCATCCTGAGGTTGCTCCAGCTCCAGTCACGTCCCACATTATAAATATTATGTACCTTTAAAGAAGTAAATGCCAACCCCGCAAACACAGACGTACCAGTGCCAATTGGATTCCACATCATGTGGAGTTTGAAAATGAGTGTTTAAAGGCTCTGGCATGGAGAAGCTGGTGTTGGATCTGTGATGATCGCAAATGTTGCTCAGTAGCTTCTAGTTTTATAACCACAAATTACTGTATAAGACTGTAGAAAGAACATTACTCATAATCTTACACTCCAGTGCTCATGTTAGTTCTCACTCTCCAGTGTTCTGTATTGTTTAAAGACTATAATCACAGTCTTGATGTCACCCAAATGAGGATGGGTTCCCCTTTTGAGTCTGGTTCCTCTCAAGGTTTCTTTCTCATAACGTCTAAGGGAGTTTTTTCCTTGCCAGTCACCATGGCCGATCATCAGGGATAAATACACATCGTTCACCTTCACTGTTAAATTCTGTAAAGCTGCTTTGAGACAATGTCTGTTGTGAAAAGCGCTATAAAAATGTTAAAAATAGGGTTCCTGCCACTTCTGAAATGTGTCCTGGAAGTCTTCTTTTCAAAGAGTGTCACGCACATTCTGATCCTTTGAGCTGGATCTTCATCTTCAGGAAAAGGGCTGGAGTCCGCAGAAGCCAAATCTGGTAGTAGTGAGATCATGTGGCTTGTTCTACAACGATCATCTTGCACAAGTTACCGAATAGTCTTGACATTTTCAGGGGCTGAACTCATTGAAGTTGTTCCAGATCTCTCGTCGTCTTCCAGTGATGTTCTTCCGAAACACCTAGAACGACTCGTTACAGCATCGCCGTATGTCAAACGTATGCCATGTCAAAAATTTCTGTAACAGATTTGCCCAGTTTCAAGTTAAGTCAAGTCAAGAAGCTTTTATTGTCATTTCAACCATATATATCTGATGCAGTACACAACGAAATTAGACAACGTTCCTCCAGAACCCTGGTGCTACATTAAACAACATAAAGCTACATAAGTGTCCTCGCCACATAAAGTTCATTGTGTGCAACCTGGTGCAAACAGTGCAAGACAGACAGTGCAAAGACAACACAAGACAAATACACAAAACACGAAATTCACACAGAGTTTCATGTTTGCTCTTTGTTCTAACTTGCTGTCCTTGATGAAATCGCAGACGTGGTAACGCCCGTGGTCAGAATAGCACCAGATGCCACCATTAGTTTCGAAACTTTTCAATACCACTTCATATACTCTAATTCGACTTTGTTTTAGAGTCCCATTCTTCTGGCTAAAAAGAACCCCTCACTAGAACAGTACTGATGATTGACATGAATGAGCCAAGAATGAGGCTTTACTTATATTTGTAAGCTTTCAAAGCGAGACACAAAGATGTTCACTATACACACACACACACACACACACACACACACACACACACACACACACATACACACACACACACACAAACCCATATGTTATTGTCCACTAAGTGAGACTCCAGGTTAAAACAGCTGTGTGGCAGAGAGAATGGATCGAGACAACTTAGCAGGATTTGCCATTCTTGATTCAGTCACATGTCAAAATGCGTAGGCGAGGTATCTGAGTGAAAATGAAAGGCATTAAAGGGGCGAGGCTGCAGTGTAGACATCTAAACATACTTCAAGTCACACACTCGTGCACACACAGACACGCGTGCACGCACACCCGCACTCCTGCTGTGACTGTATACCAACAACACTGAGGTGAAGACTGCCAGTGCATTTTCACACTGACTGCCACAAGTGAGGGAAATGGGTGGTCTGCAGATTATTTGCTGCAGAACTGCAAATCAGAGAGTCAACCCTTATGAAAAATTTTTTCGCTAAAACATGCACACATACTCCATGATTCAATTACATTCATGCCATTTGACAGACACCCTTATCCAGAGCGACTTACATTTATCTTGTTCATACAACTGAGCAGCAATGGCATTAAGGGCCTTGCTCAGGGGCCCAGGAGTGGCAGCTTGGTGTGGCTGGGATTTAAACACACAAGCTTCGGATTTATTCCCTCAACCACTAATGCCATGTGCACACTGATATGTTTCGTTTGAAACACTGCGCCGCGAATACGGCGCGAACTGTGAACATGGAGGCTTTCGAAAACGATGACTCGTTTGTCGTCATTGCAAAAAGTTGGAAAGTAAATAGACGGCAGGCGGAGATGATGCACGTTTTTTTCACGTGCGGTACAGGGACTTGAGCGTTTCCAGCCGTTTCAGTGAGGATGAGCAACCTTTGGGAAACCATTGAAATTGAAAGTGTGAATGCGGATCGTTTTTAGACGAAAACGCTGTTTTCAAATGTGTCAGGATTCAATAGCTCAAGCTACTGAAGAGGTCTGAGCTACCACCTTCCCTCAATTCGAACCAGTCAGACTTCCAAATCTGAAACGTCTCAAAACAAACATTTGGAAGAATCTCATACTGAAGTTTTACCAACAAACCAAACTTTTTATTTATTTGTAATTTTTTAAACGCTCGGGTGAGGTGAATAGCAAATCCATTGAAAACCTCAATCAAACTTATCTTCATTTAAGGGTGGAGCTTATTTTCAAGCTGGAAAAATGTAAAACCGAAGCCAAAAATGATTACGATTATGTTTTTGCTAATATTCCAAAAATTGGTTGCGTATTGCACCTTTAATGCTGATGAGAAGAACTGTGATTAAATCTAATGTGTAATCCTGTGTTGAAGTGGAATAGATCAAATCTAAAACAAGAGAACTGCCAGTACAGCATGAGTCCATGATTTAACACTTGGAAAATATGCTTTCCTGCACTAAACTTCGAATGAGAAAAAAGGAGTATCCTGCACCTGCTGTGCAAAGTCCTGGGACCAGCTTTATCAGCCTTATCTGCATCTATTTGGCTCTTGGTATGCAACCAGTATGCCAGAGGGTCACTAAGCCAAAGGCAGTCCGACCAAACATGTAGACCGTTTACACCTTCATGGAAATGGGACTTCTTGACAAGTCTTATCATGCAAAAATTTCCCCTTTCCCAATTCTCTCTCTTAAAATATCAAGCTATGCTCTCATATCTGTACCTCAAGACTATAAGTACAATATGCTTAGTATATACTTAACATATAGTATATAATTTATTATATAATTTATTTTAAATACTTGTCTTAATATTAGAGTCTTAATTTTACTTTTAAACTTTGTGTCCTCACAAGCAGATTATTAATGTGGTGCAGTTGCTCATGAGGTACCAGATGAAGCCTGGCTTATCGTCGAAACCATAATATAATATTTTTTTGCCAGCAAATATATAATTGTATTCATAAAATAAAAAAATCCCACAGCTAATAGACTTATAAGCAAATGTCACCACAGAGCTGATGCAAGCCACTCATCACAAGTGTGATGTTTCTCTCTTCTATTAAATGGAAGTACATAGTTTCACAGCCATTCGAGGTGACGGTTGTAATGTGCTGCTGCCTTACTCATTTAGAAAACTTCAGTTAGTTCGGTTAGTTTATGCAAAATCAAGCAGAGCTCATTATCCTAGTTTTTTAGAAATATATTATCTAGTTACTCTGTTACCCTGTACTGTTTACTGTATAAGACTGTAGAAAGGACATTACTCATAATCACACATTCCAGTGCTCATGTTAGTTCTCACTCTCCAGTGTTTTGTATTGTTTAATGATTTATAATCACACTTTTGATATCACCCAAATGAGGATGGGTTCCCCTTTTGAGTCAGGTTCCTCTATGGCTTGCTCATCAGCGGTAAATACACATCGTTCACCTTGACTGTTAAATTCTGTAAAGCTGCTTTGAGACAATGTCTGTTGTGAAAAGCGCTATAGAAATAAACTTGACTTGACTTGACTTACCCAGTTTCTCTGGAAAATATCTTAAAACTTCTGCCTAGAATCCTGCAACAGATCGAGTGATTATGAGATTATAATTACTTCAGAAACGTTAAAATTAGCCTTTTGTCCCAAAAAGTGTACAGAAGTCCTATTTATAACCTTTAAAAATCTAACTAGTGTTGCTCTAGTGTATTTTTTCTGATCAGCTTAAGAAATATAGCCTGTCACAATTATTTTACTCGTAACATCAGGCATATCAGAGAGTTTTCCTAATATCTAAACTCTGGATTAGTGTTCAAGAGACTATTAGGAATGTTTTAATAGCTGTACAGGTGTCCTTATTGCCATATTTTTTTGCATGTAAAATTTTAACAGCATGTTAAACCCATAGTAAGTGTTAACCATATAAGGGTTAAGCTTGCCAATTGTATTATAAATACGCTGTATTGCCCAGCTTTTTAGACCTCCAAAACTGCAGCTCTTGTGGAATGTTCCCAGTCTGCCATGGTCAGTATCTATCAAAAGTGGTCCAAGGGTGGAACAGTGGTAAACCGACGACAGGGTCATGGGCGACAGAGGTTTACTGATGCACGTGGGGAGCAAAGGCTGGTCCGTGTGGTCCGATCCAACATATGAGCTCCTGTAGCTCAAATTACTGAAGAAGTTAATGATGTTAATGCTCGACAAGTCAGAACTGTTTTAGCAGCAAAAGGGGGACCAACACAATATTAGGCAGGTGGTCATAATGTTATGCCTGATCCGGTGTATATCCAGGGACCACACCTGAGTTCAGATTGAAGTCCTTGTGGGTTTCATCTATGTTCCATGACCTTCCAAAATGACTGCCAAAGCTGCATGAAGCTGACTGGCTACAATGACATTCATGCTTCTATTGGTCTGGTTTCTTATACAAGGTGTGTTCCTGTGTGACAGTTTTCCAGAATTAGCTCCAGATTCATGACCATTGCCAGGATAAAGCAATTACTGATAATTAATGAGTTATTATTTACAGTATGTAGGGTTGGACATTTCCTGATCAAGATACTAGGGATAAAATATTTAAAGTTTGCTTAATACCTAATAACTTAATTCCAAAATTTTATTTTATTTCTAAAATATCTATTTTTTATGTATACCTAATTTACAAGCTGCAAGTAATCCTAAAATATTTTTTTGAGAAAAAGAAATTGGAAAATTAAAACTAATAGAAATATTATTGTGGAAAATTAACATATGATAATAAATAAGATACAAATAAATAATTACAGATGGTATCGATCTGTTACCAGGTATTGGGCTGAAACCAGCAAAAATTGCATAACAATACATAGTTTAAAAAAAAATACAATTCTAACAAGACAATGTTAATCTGAGCTTGACAAAAAAACAGCAACAAAAGAAAAATTTTTTGTTTTCATTTCAATTCTAAATACTTTAGTATGCATAGATCCACTTTCCAAATGTACACAAATTAATACAAATAAAATTACAAAGTAAATAAGTGAGTGTTTAATAATGTTGTTTTTGAAACCATTATGCTAATATGGTGTCCAAGTCAAAGCAAACTTTATGTTTGCAGTGGATATACAGACTGAAAATATATTATTTACCAAAAATAATAGAGTCAGAATATTTATTTCCTCTCACTTCTTTCCGCTTTAGTCATAGGCAATTCCCTCCCATCACATCACAGCTACCAACCACGGAGGGCGAGGGTTATCACGTTTCCTCTGATGCACGTGAAGCCTGCCAAATGCATCTATTCAAACGCCAACGTCACACACTTGAAGGAAAGCGCCCACCTCGGAATGCTTTAGGTCACATATGCCTGTGATTGGCTCGTGTACTTGCGATTGATGGGTGAGAGACTGTACCACCTCTCCCTCCCTGAGAGCATGGCCAAGTTTTGTTCTTCATACTGAATAGCTGCAGCTTCACTGGGATCTGAACTCCTTTCTTATCTGTCACTTTCTTTTTGAAACATTATAAAAATCATACTTACAAGTCTTTTTGTTTTTTTTTTTATTGTTTTTTATTTATAATTTTGTCTTTCTAGATTAATTGAATTTATCTTATATGTCATTCATATTGTTCTTTAGAATCTTATTTTCAGAGGGATATATTTTATAAATCATAACAGTTTTATAATTTAATTCATTTCATTTTTAAAAACGTATTCGTTTTTTTTTTTAAAACAAAAATGTAAAAACTAAAATAGAATATGTTTATATAGTATGGTTCTGATGATGGGGTAAGTATTGCACTACTTACTGTACACTGTAAAATGTAAATAGAAACAAAATGCAGAGATTGACTAATCTCATAAACCCATATTTTATACACAATAGAACATAGAAAATATAAATTGTTCACACTGAGAAATTTTACCATTTTAAGTAAAAATTTGGTAATTATGAATTTGATAGCTGCAACTGGTCTCATAAAAGTTGGGTCGGTGGAAAATGTTATTATAAATAGACAGTTGGAGAAAACTTTACCAAATAATGAGGTTAATTGACAAAGAGTGTAAACAAGTAAGTGTTATTAAAATTAAAGAGTTGCAGAAACATTTTGCAATTAATGATGTTAATGATGATGATTGAGTAAGATGATTGGGTATAAATAGTGTGTCTTAGTGAGGCAGACTCTCTCTGAAGTAAAGATGGGCAGAGCTTCACCATTGTGTGAAAGACTGTGTTTACAAATTGTGGAAAAATTTCTGAATAATGTTCCTTAACATAAAATTGCAAAACAGTTGAATATCTCATCATTTACAAAACATAATATCATCAAAAGTTTCAAAGAATCTGTAGAAATCTTTAGTGCACAAGAGGCAAGGGTGAAAATCAATATTGGATCGTGATCTTCAGGGCTTCAGGTGGCACTGCATTTAAAACAATCATGATTCTTTAATAAAAAATCACTGCATGGGCTCATTAACATCACCTTGAAAACATTTTGTGCATTATGAAACAAAAAACACAACAAAAGAGACCCAGAACTGTTGAACAGTTAGTGTCCTGTATCAAACACAAATGGGACAACTTCCCTCTCCCAAAACTTCAGCATCTGGTCTCCTCAGTACCCAGATATTTACAGACAGAAGGCGTGACGCTACACAGTGGTAAACATGGCCCTGTCCCAATTTTTTTGAGACCTGTTGTAGCCATCAAATACAAAATTACCACAAATTTCCCTTAAAATGGAATATATATTTTCAGTTTAAACATTTCATGTTTTTTTTTTGTTTTTGTTTTATTGTAAATATAATATAGATTAATGAGATTTGGAAATCATTCTGTTTTTTATTTACATTTTACACAGTGTCCCAACTTGGGAGAAATTGGGGTTAAAGATAATAAAAAATAAAAAATTTTAATAAATAAGATAGATAGACACTAACAAACCTTCTACATTTTATATTAGCTAAAATTAAATGCCATGCCATTAAAATTTTTTGTACATGTGTGTGTGTGTGTGTGTGTGTGTGTGTGTGTGTGTGTGTGTGTGTGTGTGTGTGTGTGTGTGTGTGTGTGTTTAATCAGGCCTGCGGCTCAGCCTCAGAGACTGACTGTTGCAGAGTCACAGTGGCCTCTTTCCAGTCTCTCCTGGCTCAGGCCACATCTTTCCATCCTGCACAGTGTCAGCATGGAGGATCTGAGCTCCACACAGACGCCACTGCGAGTGTCACACGGTTCAACCCACTGAATTAAATACTCTTGAGTAAGACTAACACACTTGGCCTGGCAAATACACCGCCAGACATCTTCACAACTTTTAATTAACCCTTCCAACTCCCACTGGGGTTAATACTATTTAAATTGTATGCTGTGTATGTGTATCTTCTGTGCATATGTGCCAAGTTTGACCTTACTATTAAACCCTTTTGCAAACATTATATTAGCGCTTGATGTACTTTATGAAACTAAACAATAGTGTATGATTCAATGTGGCCATCTAGAGGACAAATGTGGAAGAGCTTGTTGGATAGCACTGTAAAAAACTACAAAAGAATGTTTCTGTTCTTTTTCTTCATTTCTAAACCTATATTTTTATTTTTCTATCTCACTATATATGTCCGTTTTAAATGAACTCTTTTGCACCCATTTAAACAAAAATGTGAAAATGTTTGAGAAACACATGCCACCAAATCAGTGATAGCAAAAAAACCCAAATATGTTTATTACTGTATGTGTACATTTTATATAAAGCACTCAAAAGTCAAGGTTTAGTTGCTGATTCAATAAAATAGATGATACAGTTAAACAAAATAGATATCTGTATATACATATAATTTACAAAGAAATATTCTATAGCGTTTAATCTGTGTATAATGCATCTGCTAGATTTGTAAAAAAAATTACCAGGACTTTTTCGTCTAGTATACTGTATTAGTACACTTTAACAAAACGTATTAATTTATGACAGGCTGTGCTGGGATTCATCAGAATCTAATTTACATATAGAGATGTTCAATGTGTATAGGTGTATAAAATGCATACTTTACTGCAGTAAAGTCAAACTCAACAGTCAATTTAATTGTTTTTTGATATCTTGGGACATGAATTCTGACCAACATTGAAGAATCCTGAGGTCCACCGTTCGGGCCAGATCATATCATATCTCCCTGAGGATCTTTTTTAATTTCTTTAGAACCAAATTACTTTTTTTCTGGATTATTTGAATTAATTTTGGGTTTTACATGGTGATTCTTGCCCCTTATTATCTGATTTTGATTCATCTAAAAATTTCTTGTGAAAGTTCTCCAAAATAAAATAAAAATCTAATGATGACAGAACTTTGTTATTTAATAAACAAAAAATAATTGATATGATAAATAAATGAGAAACAAATGAAAGTTTGTGAAAGTTGTTTTTGAGTCTGTCCCCACTGTGGGATGAATAAAGGTATAACTTATTTAATTCATAAAAAAGAAAAAGAAATTAATCTTTGCAAATTTGTATATATTTAATGCCAACTAGCTTAATGTGTCAACATAAATAGCTTAATATGTGTAAATTAATGCTGTGAAAACCTAATACAAAAAACTCTTTTTATTAAACAAATGAAAAATAAATGAAAACAAATTAAAATAAATCAACCATCATGCAAAAGTTAAATTCATGCTAAGTCGTATTCACTTTTAATGCTAACTCTAGCTGAGGTTTATAAAAACATTACAAAATATGGAATCAGATTAAAGAAAATACAAATTTATGTTAAATCCACCTGCAGAAATGTTGAAGTCTATCACAACAAATTTGGATTGATCCTCCCTAATTCACCTATGAATTGTGACACAGCGATACACAGTTTGTGGCTTTTAAAAGGTTCACTCGAATCTCTGTGCCTCGTTGTTGTCACCATGCCACACCATGCCCCATGCCACATTAGCGGTTCTGTAAGCAGAACTGTGTGTAACAGCAAACAAACACTGATTTGATGTTAACATTTTTGCAGCGTTTACAAAGATTCCTTCTTCAGTGTAATATTTAAGGAACATACTGGTTTTAATACTCTCAGTTTCATTTTAAAGAATTGCTTTCAAATCCAGTAAACATTTCTATATGCTTATTAAAATTCTTGATAAAGATAAAGCTTTACCTGTTCATAATAATGATTCATTATTTCAGTGCATAATTATATCTTATATTACTTCTTCTTTTTCTTTCGGCTTCTTCCATTAGGGGTCGTCACAGCGGATCATTCGTCTCCATACCCCCCTGTTCTCTACATCTGCCTCTTTTAAACCAACTACCTGCATGTCTTCCCTCACCACATCCATAAACCTCCTCCTTGGTCTTCCTCTTTTCCTCCTTCCTGGTGGCTCCGTTCTCAGCATTCTCCTACTGATACACCCCATGTCCCTCCTCTGCACATGTCCAAACCATCTCAATCTCATCTCCCTCACCTTGTCTCCAAAACGTGCTACATGAGCTGTCCCTCTAATAAACTCATTTCTAACCCTGTCCATCATCGTCACTCCCAATGAAAACCTCAACATCTTCAGCTCTGCTACCTCCAGCTCCACCTCCTGTCTTTTACTCAATGCCACTGTCTCTAAACCATACAACATCTCAGGTCTCACCACAGTCCTTTAAACTTTCCCTTTTACTTTTGCAGATACTCTTCTATCACAAATCACTCCTGCTATCACTCTTCTCCACCCACTCCACCCTGCCTGCACTCTTTTCTTTACTTCTCTAACACACTCTCCATTACTTTGCACTGTTGACCCCAGGTACCTGAACTCCTCCACCTTCTCCAGCTCTTTTCCCTGCAACCACACCTCTCCACTGCCCTCCCTCTCATTCACACACATTTACTCTGTACACTCCTACTGACTTTCATTACCCTTCTCTCCATCAGGTACCTCCACCTCACCAGACTCTTCTCAACCTGCTCCCTACTCTCACCACAAATCACAATATCATCTGCAAATTTCATAGACTCCTGTCTGACCTCGTCCATTAACCTTTCCATCACCACTGCAAACATGAAAGGGCTCAGAGCCGATCCTTGATGCAGTCCAATCTCCACCTTGAACCAGTCTGTCGTTCCTACTGCACACTTCACTGCTGTCACACTGTCCTCATACATGTCCTGCACCACCCTCACATACTTCTCTGACACATGTGTTGTATGCTTTCTCTAAATCCACAAACAATTATATATTATATTATAAATAGTATTATTTATAGAATGATAGACTTTATGTATTACAGATATGTATTAGGTAGTGTTACTACCCCAACTGTATAGTTGTAATTTTTCTAGATGCTTTTTTAATGTATTTATATTAAAAGCATGGATACTGGCTTCACAGCATTAAATACACTAGGAGTTCATTTGAATAAAAAAAGGGAATAGGGCATAAGGTTGTGAGAGTGAGGGGAATTTGTGTATCACAGTAATTATAATATTGACATCATATTACATTAGATGTGACTGTATTTGAATCGTGCTTTTCTTAATTGTCTTTCTTTACAGAAATAAATTATGAATATTTTATGAATATACATTTAAAATTTACAAATTAGTCTGTACATTTATCCCTAATGAGTGAGCCAGTGGTGACTGTGGCAAAATATAGATGGTATGTGGAAGAAACCGTGAGAGCAACCAAACCCAAAAGGGAACCTCATCCTCATCTGGGTGGCACCGGCAGTCCGAAATTATAGTTCCATCAATGTTGAGGTTATCAACTGTTCACTGACGGGAATGTAAGTAAAATGGTTCATGGTGATTTCAGTCCCAAGCCATTGTATCAAACTGTTAATATTAATCACAATGAAAATCCATCCTCATAGTTCTCGAGTTTAACCCTCCACAGTAGCCCCATGGATCTTTAGACTGTTGATGTGGAACCACCCTCAGCAGCACAGATTGGTCTCAAATCGAAAAGAACTCCATCCAGAGTTAGGGCATCAAGAGAAATAAAAACGAGATCTTTTATATTGAGGATTCAATATAAATGAAGCCAGTTACTGTTAGCAGAAAATAAAAATACAAATATATATATATTTGGAAATTAAGGAAAAAGCGATTACAGTGTTGAACTTGACCAAACAAACTGATGCAAGAAAGAACAAATTAGATCCTCAAATGACTTCTAGGTTTACTTCAGTATAATAAAAAAAATTTCCTCACAAAGTATGAGGCACAAGGAGCCATTTTATTTGCCATGTATGTGTACATTTGAGTGTTTTATGAAGGCGAAGGATTGAGTGAAGAAGCACCTATTTTTTTCTTGGGAATGAAGTGAGGTAAACGAGTGAAGTGCAGAATTCAATTTAAGCAATAATAGCAGTGTTGGACAATAACAAAGTCAATGTAATTTGTTGCTGTATTTAAGTAGCTTTATTTATTTTTTTGTAGTCTATTGAAGTATTTTCATTTGGGGAAACTTTAACTTTAACTTCACTACAAATATATTTTTTACCTAACTACATTTCGCAAAATCAGTCGTTCCTTTTTTATTTATGTTTGGATTCAAACATTACTGGTCAAGCAGGCAGCAAGCCACCCATCAGGGTAAAGAGTGTGCTCTGTTTTAATGTTAAGTTGTTTTCTTTGCTGCTTGATGGTTTTTACAGTAATCCCCCGTTTATCGCGGTGGTTACGTCCCAACACCGCCCGCGATAAACGAAAAACCGCAAAAAATGGACGCCACCCCAAAAATGCCATTTTATGTATACAGTACTGTACTATATTAACTTTTTAATTTATTTATAAATTCTTATATTCGTATTAATAGATTTCATTATTTCAACATAAAACGTCATAAAAACAATTCGCTGTATGTTTTTTGGTTTATCGTGCTCTCTGCGAGAGACCGGGAAAATCAGCCAAACTAATAAGTTATATGGCAAATGCAATTCCGTGATAAACCGGGGGCGCACGATTCGAAACTCGGTAAAGTGGGGGATTAGTGTACTTATCAACAACATACAGTTCATAAACAGTTCAACAGCAAGCAGAACATTTTGAGAATAACTCCTTGCCACAACACCTGTGGCCTTCTTTGTTTGACTTTTTCAAGCAGTCAAAAACAAGATTTTGGGCTTATGATCATTGTAATAGATATCAATCAGTGTTTGACTCATTAATATCATTATATTAATAGATTGTTGTACTGAGAGTAAAACGAGTGTCTTTTCACATAAACTGAGTTGATTACCAAAGAGTCTGACAAATCCACTGTCTTCTCTAGGGTCTCTTCTATGTTCCCCCCTACTGTCTCCCTTGCTGACTTCTCCACTATCTTTGCCACCACCTCTTCCACTGTGTCCTCCTCTGATCTGGAACTTTTTAAGGATTCCAACCCTTTGGTGGCCTAGAATGAAATAGTACTCTTTTGCTTTTTCCCCTGACATCTTTAAAACAAACAAATGTAATAATTTGTGAATGAATTGCCATGATATAAAGCATTACTAAAATTATTGCCAGAGTGCTCTTCTTTAAAAGATGTTTTATCATAGCCGAAAAGAGTATTAATACTGTTGAAATTGAAATATAAAAGAAGAGTTTTTAACTCCATCAAGCATGATTAAGCTCTTACTAGCTTTGATCAAAGTAAAGTGATTATGTCCATTACGTCCATTATTACAAATAAAATCAAAATGAAGGGGTTCCCTACTGCATTCATAGTAGCAAATGTGCTTGCAGCGGGATTACTTAATTTACCCGGAAACAACAAATTCTGTTTTCTGATTGGTTGCTAGTTGGCATTTAACTCTGTATAAATCGAGACAGCAAAGAAGAGAACTTCCCTCTGTATGCATGTGTCTCAACCATTCATTTAATATAGATTGACAAGTTTTCCCTAGACTTGAGAGCCCTGTATTTGTAATATACACCGACCAGGGATTACTTTATGGCCACCAATCAGGTATAGCATTATAAGAAACAGACTAATATTGTGTTGGTCCTTCTTTTGCAGCCAAAACAGTTCTGACCTGTCAAGCATTAACAGCATTAACCTCTTCAGCAATTTGAGCTACAAGAGCTCGTCTGTTGGATAGGACCACACGGACCAGCCTTCACTTCATGACTCTGTCCCTGGTTCACCACTGTTTCTTCCATGGAGCACTTTTGATAGATTCTGACCACTGCAGACCAGGAACATCCCACAAGAGCTGCAGTTTCGGAGATGCTCTGACTCATACGTCTAGACATCACAATTTGTCAGACTCGCTCAAATCCTTACGCTCATCCATTTTTCCTGCTTCTAACACGTCAACTTTGAGAACAAAATGTTTACTTGCTGCCTAATAAATATATCCACCCACTAACAGGTGCCATTATGAAGAGATCAGTGTTATTTACTTCACCGCTCATACTGTTATAATGTCATAATGTTATGCCTGCTTTTATTAGACAACAGCACTGAGCTGGTTTCTGCTCCTGTACCTCATACTGTGTGCTCCTATAATATCTTACTGTATCTACTTATGTATATTTATATACATGAGTAGATACATTTAATTGGCCCTGACAATAAAGTTGAATCAAATCAAATGTAATCTAATATATGAAAATTTTCAAAAGAGGTACTGTTAAAATCATTTTAGTTAAATGAGATGCATTTTTCTGTTCTTCTTCTCTCATAACTGCCGTACAATTAGTAAGTTCCTCTATACAGCACTGACAGAATGGAAATAAAAGGATCACATCCTCTTTCTTGGGTGTTGGAGTTTCACATCTGCTTAATAAGTGGGTCTGAGGGGTAATACAGCCATTTGAGCAGCTGAGACAGAAACGTACTCACGGATATTGCTAACAAACAATCCACGGCACAAGCAAGGCAAGTGTTGTTCAACTATTTCATAGAAATCTGCCGTTATTTATTATTTATCAGAGACTGAAGGTGGATTGATTTAAAAGTTGTTATGGATTATTTAGTTTAAAGGTCCCCTGGTGGTCTAGTGGTTAAGATGCAGCGCTCCCACCGCTGCGACCCGGGTTCGATTCCCGGTCAGGGAACCATCCCCAGCCACTCTTAGTGCCGGTCCCAAGCCCGGATTAATTGGGGAGGGTTGCGTTAGGAAGGGCATCCAGCGTAAAACATGTGCCAAATCAAACGTGCGGAGGATCCGCTGTGGCGACCCCTAATGGGAGAAGCCGAAAAGAAAGTTTATGGATTATTTAGTTTCAATGGCCAGTCCTGTTTTAAGTATTTGCCTCAGACACCAGTGAAATAAGTATGGGTTGTTTTCTGCGTTTTCATCCAGATGATAGCTGTGTTGCTTTTGCTAAGACTGGTTTCTGGCAGTATTGTTTGTCCAGACGGGACAGAATGTGACGACAAAAATACCTGCTGTCCAGCTAATACAGGATATGCATGCTGCCATTATCCATTTGTAAGCATAAACAATTAATAAACTAATGATCTGTTTGTTAATTTAATGCATTCAATTAAAGTACATCTTATATAACAATCTTCCATGTATTTTAAGGCTGTTTGCTGTCCAGACAAAGCCCACTGCTGTCCACAAGACTACCAATGTGACCAGGAGACTGGGACATGTAAGAAAAACGGGCTTCATTTGTATGGAATCTCTCATTCCCGTCAGATACCTCCACAAAAGGAGGAGAAAATAACTCCTGTTCCTCTGAGGAAATCTGACAATCCTTTAGTCTCTTGTGGCAACTTCTACACCTGCTTCAAATCTCTGACTTTAAAAAGGGTAAGATTTGTGTTATGTGTAAGTAAGTAAACACCAAGAGACATTCAGTTATAGGTAATTAATAGAGAACAAGAAAAAAAAAGTATAAAAACAGCGATTTACCTTGTGTGAACTTATCATTTCTTTTTTCCCCGTAATGAAATTGCGATGGTAAGTGGTGCACAGGAGAAAGGATGTTTTTCACAAAATAGATAGAAAAAAGATATATGGTGTGATATTTTTAGGTAATTATCATGTGTGCAAATTTTTTTATTTTTTATATATTTCTTTTTGTTATCATATACAATTATTTATTTATTATTATTATTTATTTTTTTATTTTTTTTATTTTTTTTACGAAAGATATCTTATCTGTCACCTCTGTAGATTTGTGTCTGGCTGTTAACCCTCTAAACTGATTTGTTATTCTATAATAACACATCCTGAGAAACATTTTCTTCTGAATTAAGTGAAGGAAGTCAAGTATAGTGCAGTCATCCTTTCATTCATTCATTTTCTCCCGCTTATCCGTAATCCGGGTCGCGGGGGCAGCAGTCTAAGCAGGCCCCCGCCTCCGACTGCTGCCCAATCCTCACAGCACCGTCCCTTACGGTCCCTCCTGCAGGTGGTGAGCCCACGGGAAGGGGGCCCCACGTCACTCCGGCGTCACGGACCTTGATATTTCCCTCGTAAGAGACCCACGGAGCATAGAGGGTTAAGGGCCTTGCTCAAGGGCCCAAGAGTGGCAGTTTGGCGATACCGGGGCTTGAACCCCAGACCTTCCGATCGGCAACACTCCCCCCGTATAGTGCAGTATTAAATGAAAATTGGTGAAAGTATTATACAGTGGGGCAAAAAAGTATTTAGTAAGCCACCAATTGTGCAAGTTCTCCCACTTAAAAAGATGAGAGAGGCCTGTAATTTTCATCATAGTTACACTTTAACTATGAGAGACAAAATGAGGAAAAAAATACCAGAAAATCACATTGTCTGATTTTTTAAGAATTTATTAGCAAATGATGGTGGAAAATAAGTATTTGAAATTGAATTTAATTGAAGTTATAGAAAATGTATAAAAACCTCACTCAGGTAAAAGTGAAAGAATTCAGTCAGAAAATGAAAGTAAACTTCGACAAAGTCAGGTGCAAACTAACTCAGCACAAATGTTGACTAAAACTTACACTGTGATATAATATGCCTTTTATGCAGCAAAACGCTTGTATTTACTCTGTAGGACTGTACAGTTGATGAATGTTTAGCGAGAGTAACGCATCGCTTAACAGTAAAATAACCAAATGCATCAGTATGTGATCACTTAGGTGGGAATTAAAATGATAAATGATGATAAAACTGAAAAGACAATGTTGTGCAATTTCAGCTTCTCAATTTAATACAAACTGCTCTAGTTTCTATGTTGTATCTGAAATTTTAATGTAAGTGCATAAGCAAATGTAAGTGTTAGCTAAAGTTTGCTCTCACATTTTCCACAATGGCTACAAATTTAGCGACGCTTAGGGTATAAATCGTTTTCATTAAAACATCGATTTCACCCGTATTTTTTTTTTTTTCATTAAAATAATTTACATGTAAGAAAATTATTGTTTTTAGAGATATTAGCCCCATTTCCAAGTCCCAACACACATCGTTTAACCCCTGAACATTTCTACTTATTATTTGTTTATTTGCCCATAACTACAGTGAAACTACAGCAAAAGTATTATGTAAGTAAGGAATCCATTTCACAACATGCCAACGAAGTGAAAAACATCTATAAAAAAAAGAGTGTATGAATAAGTGAGGGGAAATGATTCAGATCTATGACCCATAATAAAGTTCTATTTATGTTAGGAATAAAAAATAACTAAAGAATATACTTTTTAAGATAAATAATCAACAATATGTTAACATTTTTGTATGTCTAATTTTATTTTTAATGATCCAAAATAAAATAAAAAATGGCAAAATATTATATAATAATATAATATTAAATAATTTCCCTAGAAACCAAGTGCTAAAAACATTTTTTGTCTGCACAACTGCATGTAATGTCCACAGCTCTAGCATGTGTCAGCTATAGTCAGTGGTCATTGCTTCAACCCCATGACTCCCGTGTGATGTTGGGCATGACTGTCTGGTCTTTCGAAATACAAATTTATGACATATGTTAAACTTTATTGCTTTACAGTTTATAGTATGTGTTCCAATACAAACTGTGTAATAACTGTGTAATTAAAACATTGGGATCTGTAACATCTGCTTTACCATATTAAATTATACAACAACCCACAATGCTTTCCTGAGCGACAATATGGATGGTAAGATCCACAGATTCACATCTATGCATCGGCTTAAAAGTTAAGTGTTAAAGTTAAAGTTAAAAGTTATGTGTTGCATCGATTTAAAAAAGTGTGCATCGAGCACAAGTTGGCATTTGTATCACGATTCATAATATTTTTTTAACAGATGTGCATCAGTAAAAAAAAATTTATTTATGTATAATTATTAGTAAATGTGCAATACTTTTATTATTTGGCAATAATCTGTGACCAATATTTTAGATTGATTTATTTTTGCTAAACCATTTCTCGAACGCATTTTCTCAGTACCACTGCTGCTACCGAGGCGTATAAAACCGAGGCGTGTCCTGAGAGTCACATAGAATACAGATTAACATGGCAGAGGTAGAGCTGCATCTTCCTGTAGACACAACAGGAAAAAAACTCTGGTTATTTCTTTTTTTGTTGCACAACAAAGTGCTATTTGTTAAAAGGCCATGTGTTAGAAGTCAGAAGGCACTTAAGTAAATTTGTCTGTTGAACTGTCTAAACCAATGATGTCATATTGCACTGAATCGCATTGTATTGTGTTGAATCAAATTGTAATTGTGTCACACTGCATCATAATTACATTTTATTGGGTATACATTTTATCGATACGGTAGCAATACCGATATTGCTTCTCAATACCGCTATTTATCGATACTGCTATACCGATACTACACTCTATAATTTTATGTAAAAATACACAATATGAATTTCTTTTTTCAATTTAAAGATATTCTATTACTACTGAATTTTAGTACCGCAGTTTACAAATGACTCAACAACAGAAAAAGGAACATAAAGCACTCTTTAAAATGTGTGTGAGAGCGAGAGAGAGAAAGAGAGCGAGAGCGAGAGAGAGAGAGAGAGAGAGAGAGAGAGAGAGAGAGAGAGAGAGAGAGAGAGAGAGAGAGAGAGAGAGAGAGAGAGAGAGAGAGAGAGAGAGAGAGAGAGAGAGAGAAAGAGATTTCCTCAGCATACCACAGCACAACATATTTGAATTAGCGGTCGACCGATACTTAGTCCGATAGCTACATTGGATAGTAAATAAAGCCGCATTTAATCAGGTTTGAAAACAGATCATTTACTGTTGTAGTAGGCAAATGCTATAAAAAGAGAATGGAACGGAGAAATGCAGCAAGCTAACAGATTTGATAAAAAAAGGAAAAAATATACATTGGTGTACAAATGCATTATAATTCGCTGAAAACCACAACAGTGACTAAAAATGTGATTGTTTACTGCTGCTGTTATTTGCTGCTTTTGGATTTAGTGCTTTCATTGAATCCATCACCATGTAGAGTGAGTCACGACATAACAAAAGTTATCAAAAAAAACAGTTTACACAATAGCACTTCATTAAACTGTACCATTTTCACATGATGAGGATTATACAGTTTTCATCCATGACACCAGTGTGTTTTATTTTCATGTGGTACCTCCATCTCACACAAACTCCGCTTTGCATAACTTCCAGGTACAGTTTTCTTTGTTGTGTTTAATATAAAATGCTCCCATGCATTGGATGACTTGGGACGCACACTTTTTCCTGCTGCCGGGTGATCCTGTACTGTACTGTCCGCCATTTTCCCAAACGGCTGTGTTATTTTACCGTCACACTAAACCGTAAATTGAGCAGCCCAACTAACGATAATGGCATTCGTTGACAACGAATTTCATTATTGATTATTATCGGTGTACATGGGATTGCTTGATGCACTGACTTTCCATGTTAATCCCCTAAAGTTTTAGCATTTAATTTAGTTATTGAACTTGAAGTGTATAATAAGAACTACAATGAAAAAAATCATGTAGCTCTTTTAATTATGACAAAATAAATGCAGACAGATTAACCAAGAACAAGTCCATCCTTTATAATTATTTGTGGTTAATTAGATTAGATTCAACTTTATTGTGATTGGACAAAGTACATGTACAGAGCCAATTAAATGCAGTAATGCTGCTGTCATACTCGTGCAAAGCCTCTCTGAATGACTAAATAGAGTTATTCTCTGCAGGATCAGTGTTGTCAGTGCAAGGCAGGCTGCTGTCCCAACGGGTTTCACTGTAATGAGAAGACCAAAACCTGTGTGAGAGACTCCGATCCCTCGACTCTAATAAAGTCCACGTTAAATCTCCAGAGTCAGTCTGGAGTTATACACTGCAGTGACCAATTCTACTGCCCAGATGGAAACACTTGCTGCAAGACACCCACCGGCCAGTGGGCATGCTGTCCATATGCTCTGGTATCTATCTATCTATCTATCTATCTATCTATCTATCTATCTATCTATCTATCTATCTATCTATCTATCTATCTATCTATCTATCTATCTATCTGTCTGTCTGTCTGTCTGTCTGTCTGTCTGTCTGTCTGTCTGTCTGTCTGTCTGTCTGTCTGTCTGTCTATCTATCTATCTATCTATCTATCTATCTATCTATCTATCTATCTATCTATCTATCTAATCTATCTATCCCTGATAATTCTAATGAACTCGTTTATTTTATTGTACATTCTTTTATAGGGTCAGTGCTGTAAGGATGGACTGCACTGCTGTGAATATGGCTATGACTGCAATTGGACATTTACAAAGTGCAAAAAAAAAAGAGGCTACTCTATCGTTCATGCTGGTGTCACCAAAGAAGCGCTTCTTCTCTGAATCTTCGTTCCTTGAGCCAAAAAGGCGAAAACCCTAAAGAGCAATATAAATAAATAAGAGCATTGTATATGATTCATGAAAGTTTGCAATTTCTATTTTGTTAGTCTTTTTTTTTTTCTCAATGAACAAAAATAAATCACATGAATAACTAACTTTAATGCACATACGAATAAATAAAAAGCGATTTTTTTAAATCAGAGTTTTGTATTATATTTATTTCTAGTTTAATTCCTATTGTATAGCCTACATGCTATTTAAGAATTTCTGAAAGGTTTTTCTCTGTTGGTTAATATTTTTAACTTCTTAATGAGCCATACTTTATAATGTCACACTGTCTCAGTATTCACCACTGCATTAATTATACACCTGACAAGTAACTATTTGGCTAAAAGTATGTGGACACGTGACTCCATCCATGTGTGCTTTTTGAACATTCCTTTATAAATTTGTCCCCCTTGACTATTATAGTCAAGTCAAGTCAAGTCAAGTTTATTTGTATAGCGCTTTTTACAACAGACATTGTCTCAAAGCAGCTTTACAGAAAACAACAGTGAAGGTGAATGGTGTGCGTTTGTCCCTGATGAGAAAGCCGTGGCGACAGTGGCAAGGAAAAACTCCCTTAGATGATATGAGGAAGAAACCTTGAGAGGAACCAGACTCAAAGGGGAACCCATCCTCATATGGGTGACATCAAAAGTTTGGTCATAAATCTTTCAACAATACAGAACAATTTGTGATCATCATAGATCCAGCATCAGCTTCTCCATGCCAGGGCCTTTAAACACTCGGCATCTACTTCTCCATGATCATCCATAGGTCCATAATCTTCACGTGGTGGGACGTGACTGGAGCTGGCCAAACCTCAGGATGCCTCGGGATGGGGAGAGAAAGAGAAGCAGTGGAGAGGAATTAGCGTAGCTGCTGTTCATGATATTAACAGCACAAGTTGATAATGTGCATGTGATCAGATGTTCTGGAGCACAAGGTTATGATGTGATGTGTGTGATGTGTGTTATGATAAGCTGCATTCTTCTGAGAAGGCCTTTCGACTATATATAGGAGCAGAGTTATGGCAATTCATTCTTTTAGGCACAAGACCATTATTAAAGTAAGGTGTTGATGTTGGGTGTGGGGGTCTGTGGATCAGTTCATCCTAAAGGTACACTGTGAAAAATTCTCAAAATTAGGGAAGTTTCTTCACATTTTATATATGAAATTATTTGTTAAATATTCAGAATGAAGTGATTTATTGTGTTGTTATAGATTAAATAAATACATGATTAAGAAAAAAAAAAAGTGTGCTTGACGATCCCTCGAAACTTTTTAGCGTCCCCTAGTGTGGGTTACGATCTCCCTTGAGTTCCAGTAATGGCAATGGCATACAAAAGCATCCTATACAATTGGTGCGTCCAAATTTGTGGCAAAAAACCCCACAAAAAACAGGGAAGAACCACAATTAATATGTGAAGCTCACCAGCAGTACAATCGTAGACAGCAGCAAATCAGCTGATGCTTAGTTCCAACAAAACTGCTTTCCAACCCATGAAATTCATTTCCATGTAAACATCTTGTGACCTCTATGGAAAACTCTCTGAATGCAACTTTGGGTAAACCATGGACAATCAACAGTCCTTCACATGTTGCTGATCTAACACGCTCATGTTGATTTCTCCTTTACAATAACAGGAGAATACGTGAATTTCCGTCCACAGGACAGCTCAGGTGTTTGTTCTGTCCCTCGTCATCTCAATACTAGACTCTTGGCATGTCTGCCTCCAGAAGACCACCACACACCACACCACCCCACTGCACTATTCCCTCCATTGGTTTCCTGTAGTTGCTCACATCAGCTTTAAAAAACTGAAGCTTGCCTTACATAGCCAAATGTCTCTTAGGCAAATCTTCTCTGTCATTGCACTGAGGTTCCCACTAGATGGCCTCAGAGATTCATTGGCATTTTCAATGTTTGTTTTGACGTTAACCCTCTGTAGTCAGTGGTCCTCGCCGGGTTGCATTACATGAGATGACAGCTGAGTGTGTATTTTAAAACAAACTCCACTTAAACACTATATTAGAGACAATCAAAAGACTAGTAACGCAGATCCTTTGAAGAATGTTCAACTTTAAATTTGTCTTTATATCTGTCACATCTGCTCATTATTGACTTTTATATTAATTGTTATCAACTAAATCAATTAAACTAACACATTTGGCTATGGACATGTGACTATCACACCCATGTGTGCTTTTGCATTTTTCTGGGTAGCTTTTGCACTAGTTATTGGAGCAGCATGTTAATCTTTCAGGTACTGATGTTGGGAGTGGAGGTTTCTATGTTACAGCAGCAAACAAAAAGAAATGTGCAAAAATATATATACAAAAAAGTAGAAACATAATACAGTATATACAACACAATGTATAAATACAAAAGAAGAAAAAGAGACCACCAATAAGTAGTTACGCTATCAAACATATTGCACATAGGTAATATTGCACGGTTTTAAATGATTGTTATTGCACATTCATTGCATTAAAAACTGTGTTATTGTTATTATTGCACAGTTAAACATAATAACAGTGTGTATTATGGTGACTGGTTCACTGGAAGCAACTCTGATAGTAAAGTCCAATAGCAGCAGGAAGAAAAGACCATCTCTATTCTTCAGAAACTTAGAATAGAAAGAAATACTAATTATAGATATAAAAAGCAAAGTCAAAGTTGGATTTTCTCAAAAACTGTTTAAAATGTGAACAAATGTGAACACACAACACTGCTCCTATTTTCTGCTAACATCATTTTTATTTTCCAAATATAGATTATTTTATAACTAGAGCCACATGTATATTTGATACTGATGGTTGTAATGTGGACATTAGGCAACATTTTAAGTAGATTGTCTTTAAAGCGGAACCAGAAATCACCCAGATGCAAAATTTGCATCCAGATTGGGAACAGGACATGTGCTAACAAATTGTTCTAACCTCTAATAACAATGATAAACTTAAATATATAGGATTTAATCAAGCCAATAGGGTGTAAAGCTAGATTTATAAGTATAATATATAAATATATAATTAGAAACAGGGAAAAACTTTATCAATACATTGTAATAGTTTATTTGTCCCAATAGACCAAAAACACATTTCTTTTCCACACAATTTTAAATAAACAATATTTTGATAATATTGACCCTTTTGGCTTTCTACAGTCACAGCTCCACCTTAAGTACACTCCAGGGTCTGATAAGGAAACCAAGAAATCTGGGTGCTTCACTGCGGAACAGAGGTTTTGTATGTAAGTTTGCTGTTCCTATACATAGGTAATACTATATATACTAATACTATATGATCCTATACATAGGAATTATTCAACAAATAAACTATAATATATAAAACACTATGTTCAAAGGAATGAAGTTTTTTTAATCACAGTTTATTAAACAGGGAATATAAATGGATTAGGAGTTTAAAAGGATTTGAATTATATTTTAGTTCAGTTTGAAAAATTGGGAGGGAAAAGAATCTTATATAAATTGAATTAAGTTTTATTTGTAGAGTGCTTTTAACAATGCACATTGTCCCAAAGCAGTTTTACAGAGATAAAGTGGTTATAAAATATGAATGTATACGTTTTATAAGATCATCTGCAATGAACCAGCCAGTGGAAACCGTGACAAGAAAAACTTCCCTGGCAGGTAGGAGGAAGAAAGCTTAAGAGGAAGCAGATTAAAAAAAAAAAAGTCCTTATCTCGGTGGCATCAGAAGTCTATTCATTACAGTTCTTTAATTGTTGCGGTTTGGTGGTGGGTTTTTGAATGGAGAACTGTTCATGCAAATTGCGATCCTAAGTCACTGTGGTAGGCTCTTTACATTAATTACAGTCCAAATCCATCCCCATAGTTCATGGGCTGCTCAGTATCATGGATCTTTCGGGAGATAAGAATTATTAAGTATGTTTCGGTGTGTGTGATCAGGGTATGAGAAGGAGAGAAGACCTTCTGTATCGTTCCTTTAGACACTTGGAATATAACAGTCTGCCACTAAAGGAGCTCATAGATTAAAAGTGTGAGCCAGAAAGCATCACAAAGATGAGGGATCTCTGGAATAAGAGATGGCCACCACACCACCGTCAATAGAAAACCTGAGTAAACACATGAGAGTAGTAGGATGAAAGCATCTAAACATCCCAATTCAACTTAATTCTCTATAACCATGATCTCTGCAGATCTGCTTATTTACTTATCAAAACTTACTGACAAAAGACTTGACTAAATTAATGTGTTCAGCCTTGATTTGATCACTGAGACAGTTTTTGAGTCCCAAACAATGATTGGAAGGCTGTTTTATAACTGTGGTGCTGCTGTAGTCTTCATATTCTGAGGTACCAACAAATAGCCTGCACCTTTTGATTGAAGATCGTTTTAGTGAAACATACAACTGCGCATCGTCAGCATAGCAATGGAAGCTAATATGAAGTTTACAATCAATTTCACCCAGTGGCAGCATATATATATATATATATATATATATATATATATATATATATATATATATATATATATATATATATATATATATATATATATATATATATATATATATATATATATATAAATTTAGTGGCCTAAGACAGATTTCTTTGGTGTTTCCTCCCTCAGTAAGTGTAGTCTAGCAGGGAGAATATTATGATCAGTGGTGTCAAACGCTGCACTGATATCAAGAATCACAAGAAAGGAGACACAGCCCTGATCAGAGGCCGCTGTCTCTGAATGTTATTTCTATGCAGGTATGAGCATAACTGCTCTGATATAACCTTTTATCTAAACTCTTGCAGATAAAGGGGAGGGATTAATATTGGCTTATAGTTGGACAGCTGACAGGGGTTGGCGGTTTGATAACCTGTTTGAGAACAAGTTTGAAATCGTCTGCTATTATCTGTATGAATAAACATGTTGCTAAAGGATCTAGAACAGAAGTTGATGATTGTGATGCATAAATAAATGTATTTGCTATCTTTAAAACATTATAAATTGATGATTGCTGTTATAACTAGAATGTGACATTTCTCCTGAAGAAAATGTAAGCAGTGCTTGCCGGTGCAATAGTCGGCACCGCCGGGCGTGCGTCGTTTTTAGTGCCGACCGAGAGACAAGCAGTTTGCCTCCGCACGCCTGTAATTGCCCTTGTTTTTTGGGTGTGGTTAGGGGGGGTGTCAGCGACACACGTTGTCAGACTCCCCTCGCAGTGACGAGCGTTTTGACATATCGCGTTAGTTTTTTAGCCTATTTGGGATAATGGTGGGGGCGTGGCTTGAGGTAACATCACGATGAGTCCGTTGATATGTCACATGTCCCCTTCCTGTATTTTTTTAAACCCCAAACCCCCCACTTTATTGCCCCTACCCCCTTCTCCCCATTCAGTTTGGGGTTATAGCATTTCCCATGATGCAGTTAATAGTGAATGAACTGATAGTCTGGATTTTCTGCCACTTTTGTTTTTTATTTGATCAATAAACAAAATTCATAAAATTATCACTGCATATTGAGAAAAATAAAAATGTAGGCTATGGACATGTGACTATCACACCCATGTGTGCTTTTGCATTCTTCTGGGTAGCTTTTGCACTAGTTATTGGAGCAGCATGTTAATTTTTCAGGTACTGATGTTGGGAGTGGAGGTTTCTATGTTACAGCAGCAAACAAAAAGAAATGTGCAAATATATATACAAAAAAGTAGAAACATAATACAGTATATACAACACAATGTATAAATACAAAAGAAGAAAAAGAGACCACCAATAAGTAGTTACGCTATCAAACATATTGCACAAAGATAATATTGCACGGTTTTAAATGATTGTTATTGCACATTCATTGCATTAAAAACTGTGTTATTGTTATTATTGCACAGTTAAACATAATAACAGTGTGTATTATGGTGACTGGTTCACTGGAAGCAACTCTGATAGTAAAGTCCAATAGCAGCAGGAAGAAAAGACCATCTCTATCGTTTTTTAAGGCACTTAGGATGGAAAGAAATCATTATTATAGATATAAAAAGCAAATAAAAAGTTGGATTTTCTCGAAAACTGTTTAAAATGTGAACACACAACACTGCTCCTATTTTCTGCTAACATAATTTTTTTTAATATAGACTATTTTATAACTAGAGCCACATGTATACAGTGAGGAAAATAAGTATTTGAACACCCTGCTATTTTGCAAGTTCTCCCACTTAGAAATCATGGAGGGGTCTGAAATTGTCATCGTAGGTGCATGTCCACTGTGAGAGACATAATCTAAAAAAAAAAAATTTTGGAATCACTATATATGATTTTTAAACTATTTATTTGTATGATACAGCTGCAAATAAGTATTTGAACACCTGTCTATCAGCTAGAATTCTGACCCTCAAAGACCTGTTAGTCTGCCTTTAAAATGTCCACCTCCACTACATTTATTATCCTAAATTAGATGCACCTGTTTGAGGTTGTTAGCTGCATAAAGACACCTGTCCACCCTATACAATCAGTAAGAATCCAACTACTAACATGGCCAAGACCAAAGAGCTGTCCAAAGACACTAGAGACAAAATTGTACACCTCCACAAGGCTGGAAAGGGCTACGGGGAAATTGCCAAGCAGCTTGGTGAAAAAAGGTCCACTGTTGGAGCAATCATTAGAAAATGGAAGAAGCTAAACATGACTGTCAATCTCCCTCGGACTGGGGCTCCATGCAAGATCTCACCTCGTGGGGTCTCAATGATCCTAAGGAAGGTGAGAAATCAGCCCAGAACTACACAGGAGGAGCTGGTCAATGACCTGAAAAGACCTGGGACCACCGTTTCCAAGGTTACTGTTGGTAATACACCAAGACGTCATGGTTTAAAATCATGCATGGCACGGAAGGTTCCCCTGCTTGAACCAGCACATGTCCAGGCACGTCTTAAGTTTGCCAATGACCATTTGGATGATCCAGAGACGTCATGGGAGAAAGTCATGTGGTCAGATGAGACCAAAATAGAACTTTTGGGTCATAATTCCACTAAACGTGTTTGGAGGAAGAACAATGATGAGTACCATCCCAAGAACACCATCCCTACTGTGAAGCATGGGGGTGGTAGCATCATGCTTTGGGGGTGTTTTTCTGCACATGGGACAGGGCGACTGCACTGTATTATGGAGAGGATGACCGGGGCCATGTATTGCGAGATTTTGGGGAACAACCTCCTTCCCTCAGTTAGAGCATTGAAGATGCGTCGAGGCTGGGTCTCCAACATGACAATGACCCGAAGCACACAGCCAGGATAACCAAGGAGTGGCTCTGTAAGAAGCATATCAAGGTTCTGGCGTGGCCTAGCCAGTCTCCAGACCTAAACCCAATAGAGAATCTTTGGTGGGAGCTCAAACTCCGTGTTTCTCAGCAACAGGCCAGAAACCTGACTGATCTAGAGAAGATCTGTGTGGGAGTGGTCCAAAATCCCTCCTGCAGTGTGTGCAAACCTGGTGAAAAACTACAGGAAACGTTTGACCTCTGTAATTGCAAACAAAGGCTACTGTACCAAATATTAACATTGACTTTCTCAGGTGTTCAAATACTTATTTGCAGCTGTATCATACAAATAAATAGTTAAAAAATCTTACATTGTGATTTCTGGATTTTTTTTTTTTAGATTATGTCTCTCACAGTGGACATGCACCTACGATGACAATTTCAGACCCCTCCATGATTTCTAAGTGGGAGAACTTGCAAAATAGCAGGGTGTTCAAATATTTATTTTCCTCACTGTATGTGATACTGATGGTTGTAATGTGGACATTAGGCAACATTTTTAGTAGATTGTCTTTAAAGAGGACTAAAGAAATCACCCAGATGCAAAATTTGCATCCAGATTGGGAACAGGACATGTGCTAACAAATTGTTCTAACCTCTAATAACAATGATAAACTTAAATATATAGGATTTAATCAAGCCAATAGGATGTAAAGCTAGATTTATAAGTATAATATATAAATATATAATTAGAAACAGGAAAAAACTTTATCAATACATTGTAATAGTTTATTTGTCCCAATAGACCAAAAACACATTTCTTTTCCACACAATTTTAAATAAACAATATTTTGATAATATTGACCCTTTTGGCTTTCTACAGTCACAGCTTTACCTTAAGTACACTCCAGGGTCTGATAAGGAAACCAAGAAATCTGGGTGCTTCACTGTGGAACAGAGGTTTTGTATGTAAGGTCGCTGTTCCTATACATAGGTAATACTATATATACTAATACTATATGATCCTATACATAGGAATTATTCAACAAATAAACTATAATATATAAAACACTATGTTCAAAGGAATGAAGTTTTTTTAATCACAGTTTCTTAAACAGGGAATATAAATGGATTAGGAGTTTTAAGGATTTGAATTAAATTTTAGTTCAGTTTGAAAAATTGGGAGGGAAAAGAATCTTATATAAATTGAATTAAGTTTTATTTGTAGAGTGCTTTTAACAATGCACATTGTCCCAAAGCAGTTTTACAGAGATAAAGTGGTTATAAAATATGAATGTATACGGTATATAAGATCATCTGCAATGAACCAGCCAGTGGAAACCGTGACAAGAAAAACTTCCCTGGCAGGTAGGAGGAAGAAAGCTTAAGAGGAAGCAGATTAAAAAAAAAAAAGTCCTTATCTCGGTGGCATCAGAAGTCTATTCATTACAGTTCTTTAATTGTTGCGGTTCGGTGGTGGGTTTTTGAATGGAGAACTGTTCATGCAAATTGCGATCCTAAGTCACTGTGGTAGGCTCTTTACAATAATTACAGTCCAAATCCATCCCCATAGTTCATGGGCTGCTCAGTATCATGGATCTTTCGGGAGATAAGAATTATTAAGTATGTTTCGGTGTGTGTGATCAGGGTATGAGAAGGAGAGAAGACCTTCTGTATCGTTCCTTTAGACACTTGGAATATAACAGTCTGCCACTAAAGGAGCTCATAGATTAAAAGTGTGAGCCAGAAAGCATCACAAAGATGAGGGATCTCTGGAATAAGAGATGGCCACCACACCACCGTCAATAGAAAACCTGAGTAAACACATGAGTCCCAAACACTGATTGGAAGGCTGTTTTATAACTGTGGTGCTGTTTATATATATATATAAATTCAGTGGCCTAAGACAAATTCCTTTGGTGTTCCTCCCTCAGTAAGTGTAGTCTAGCAGGGAGAATATTATGATCAGTGGTGTCAAATGCTGCACTAAGGTTAGGGGGGGTCCGACTCCCCTCTCAGTGACGAGCGTTTTAATAGTGGGGGCGTGGCTTGAGGTGACATCACGCTGAGTCTGTTGATATGTCACATGTTCCCTTACTGTATTTTTTTTAAAACCCAAACCCCCCACTTTATTGCCCCAAACCCCCTTCTCCCCATTCAGTTTGGGGTTATAGCATCTCCCATGATGCAGTTAATAGTGAATGAACTAATAGTCTGGATTTTCTGCCACATTTTTTTTTTATTTGATCAATAAACAAAATTCATAAAATTATCACTGCATATTGAGAAAAATAAAAATGTAGAATTGTGCATTTATTATCTTTTAGAAGGATAGCAAAATATATGGTGATCTAAGCTTTTTTATAACTTGGAAGGCTGCTTTTTAATACTATCAATTTAGTTTGTGTTCTACTATCATTTCCAAGTGGCCTGTTTCGAGGCGTGTATATTACCATTATACAACGGCGCTAGTTTTCCTCTCTAAAAATTTTAGAGACAAGAGGACATACAAGAGGAGATACATTATCTATAGTGAAGTGGAGCATTTTAGACATTCAGTAGCCCAGTGGGGTCAGACAGTGATCCAATCCCTATTAATAACTCCGGGGAGATAATTCATTATACACACTGCAGTAGCTGATATTAATGTGCGTTTGACATGGTAATGTGTCAAAGTACATATGCTATGACTGGCAGATTTTAATGTCTTGAAAACTATGACTACATTTTATATGAACTTTGCTTTATCTCAGCATGCATTTAACATTATACAGAGTTCATTTCCAACAAATCAGTTCCTCAATGGAATGACAATAAAACGTCTTTAAACAATACTGACACAACTGTTTTGAAGGATCACTTCCTGTTTTGTCACATCTGCCTGCTGACTGTGTTTACAGATCAGTACAACCATTTAATGAGCTGAGAAGGAACCTTACAGATACTTTGAACGAACGGTCCACTGCACAAGCAAGGCAAGTGTACTTTTTATATAGACAACCACACAAACATTAACATAATTAAACACAAATTTAAGCAGTCGATTTTAGTTTTAAATGTATTGTTCAGATTCTGAAATTTTGCTGTCTTTTATATTTTCATTATTGAAGGTCAATTTAAAAAGTGTGTATGTCGATTTTAATGTTTATTGGTGTTTTTCACTAGTATATATTCTTTATTTTCTATTCTTCATCTAGATGATCGCTATGCTACTGTTGCTTACGATTGGACTAGTTTCTGGCAGGACTCTTTGTCCAGACGGGACAGAATGTCAGGAGAGAAATACCTGCTGCCCAACTAAAACAGGATATGCATGCTGCCATTACCCATCTGTGAGCAAAAACTATTCATTTCTTTAAAGGTTTATTAATAACAGAATAATGAAAAAATCATCTAACATCCATCCATCCATCCATCTTCTCCCGCTTATCCGATGCCGGGTCGCGGGGGCAGCAGTCTAAGCAAAGATGCCCAGACTTCCCTCTCCCTAGACACTTCTTCCAGCTCTTCCGGGGGGACACCAAGGCGTTCCCAGGCCAGCCGGGAGACATAGTCTCTCCAGCGTGTCCTAGGTCTTCCCCGGGGTCTCCTCCCAGTGGGACGCGCCCGGAACACCTTCCCAGGAAGGCGTCCAGGAGGCATCCGGAACAGATGCCCGAGCCACCTCAGCTGACCCCTCTCGATGTGGAGGAGCAGCGGATCTACTCCGAGCTCCTCCCGAGTGACTAAGCTTCTCACCCTATCTCTAAGGGATCGCCCAGCCACCCTGCGGAGGAAGCACATTTCGGCCGCCTGTACCTGGGATCTTGTCCTTTCGGTCATGACCCAGAGCTCATGACCATAGGTGAGAGTAGGAACGTAGATTGACCGGTAAATCGAAAGTTTCGCCTTGCGGCTCAGCTCCTTCTTCACCACGACAGACCGGTACATCGACCGCATTACTGCAGAAGCTGCACCAATCCGTCTGTCAATCTCCCGTTCCACCCTTCCCTCACTCGTGAACAAAACCCCAAGATACTTAAACTCCTCCACTTGCGGCAGGAACTCCCCACCAACCTGAAGTGGGCAAGCCACCCTTTTCCGACTGAGGACCATGGCCTCGGATTTGGAGGTGCTGATTCTCATCCCAGCCGCTTCACACTCGGCTGCAAACCGTCCCAGTGCATGCTGAAGGTCCTGGTCTGATGAAGCCCACACGACAACATCATCTGCAAAGAGCAAAGACGAAATCGTGTCGTCACCAAACCGGACACCCTCCGACCCCTGGCTGCGCCTAGAAATTCTGTCCATAAAAATTATGAACAGAACCGGTGACAAAGGGCAGCCCTGCCGGAGTCCAACATGCACCGGGAACAAGTCTGACTTACTGCCGGCAATGCGAACCAAGCTCCTGCTTCGGTCATACAGGGACCGGACAGCCCTTAGTAAAGGGCCCCCGACCCCATACTCCCGGAGCACCCTCCACAGGCCGCCGCGAGGGACACAGTCGAATGCCTTTTCCAAATCCACAAAGCACATGTGGACTGGTTGGGCAAACTCCCATGAACCCTCCAGCACCCTGTAGAGGGTATAGAGCTGGTCCAGTGTTCCACGGCCTGGACGAAAACCACATTGTTCCTCCTGAATCCGAGGTTCTACTATCGGCCGTATTCTCCTCTCCAGTACCCTGGCATAGACTTTCCCAGGTAGGCTGAGAAGTGTGATCCCCCTATAGTTGGAACACACCCTCCGGTCCCCCTTCTTAAAAAGAGGGACCACCACCCCGGTCTGCCATTCCAGAGGCACTGTCCCCGACCGCCACGCGATGCTGCAGAGGCGTGTCAGCCAAGACAGCCCCACAACATCCAGAGACTTGAGGTACTCAGGGCGGATCTCATCCACCCCCGGTGCCCTGCCACCGAGGAGTTTCTTTACTACCTCGGTGACTTCAGCTTGGGTGATGGACGAGTCCGCCTCTGAGCCCTCAGCCTCTGCTTCCTCAATGGAAGACGTGACGGCGGGATTGAGGAGATCCTCGAAGTATTCCTTCCACCGTCCAACGACATCCCCAGTTGAAGTCAACAGCTCCCCACCTCTACTGTAAACAGCATTGGTGGGGCACTGCTTTCCCCTCCTGAGGCGCCGGACGGTTTGCCAGAATCTCTTCGAGGCCAGCCGATAGTCCTTCTCCATGGCCTCACCGAGCTCCTCCCAGGCCCGAGTTTTTGCCTCGATAACCACCCGGGCTGCAGTTCGCTTGGCCTGCCGGTACCCGGTATCATCTAACATAATAAAGATAAAAATGATGCTGCATTCTGACTGAATTTTAGGAATATTCTATATATACAAACCTTCTTAATATCCTCTAATTTGAACTCTTTGTGTATTTTAAGGCTGTCTGCTGTTCAGACAAAGCCCACTGCTGTCCACAAGGCTACCTGTGTGACCTAAACAGTAGGCTGTGTGAAAAGCAAGAGGTACCATGGTACAGACTTCTTCCTTCCCCTCAGATACCTGCACAGGAGAACAGTGTTCCTGCTCCTCTGGGGGAATCTAACGGTCCTGCAGTCTCTGTGGTTTACTGTGATAATTACTACACCTGCCCTGATGGTACAACATGCTGCAGGACTCCCTATGGGCAGTGGACTTGCTGCATATACAATGTGGTTGGTATTTGATCAGTAAATAATGGATGTAAATGTGGTTTATGAGACCAGTCTTAACCTTTTGTCTGATCCTTCAGGGTCAGTGCTGTCCTGATGGCATCCACTGCTGTCCCTTCGGTTATCGCTGTGACAGCACGTCCACCCAATGTTTTAGAGGAGCACTGAGATTTCCTGCTGCTCCAAGGATCCCTGCCATGAAGAGCGACAGCATGAAGGTATAAGACAGAACAATAACTTTCTCTCTGTTATGCAATAAATGCTAAACATTAGTGAAATGGCATGCTATAAAATGAATGGGAATAGGTAGGGGAAAGAAGTTAATCATGAATTAAATCTGTGGCCTTCAAAAAGGTTTTTTACTGGATTCCACAACGGATCACAACGGTACATTCTTGTGAAACGGGAAACGCTTGTCGCAATTCCAATGATGAGAAAATGGGTATCGGGGCAAATGTAATCCATCCATCCATTTACAGATTATTGCTGGAGACTTTACACTTATGGCATTAAGAAGACACACTTATCCAAAGCAACTTACAATCATCTCATTTATACAGTGAAGGTAACGAGGGTTCAGGGCCTTGCTCAAGGGCACAGCAGTGGCAGCTTGGTGGTGCTGAGATTTGACCTGATCAAATTACGATCAAAAGTTCAATATATTAAAGACTGAGCTACCACTTCTAATAGAGCTCTCCCTTGTTATAGACTAAAGGTCGACCGATTGATCAGTAGGCCAATTAATTGGAAAGATTATTAGGCAGGCACATCTGACACACCAAGCCATGCATGCGTTTGCGTTCTGTGCTTGTATGAGAGAAAGCAGGGGGCAGTAGTCTGTATTCGGTATCCAAACAGGAAAACCGGAAGAACTAGAACTGTGAATACATAAAGCGATTAGCGTTTACACCTTCCGCGATCATTACTAATGGATTTGTGTAGCTTTTTACAATTATGTCTGCTAAGTTGCAAAGAGAAGTGCAGAATGACGTCTGTGTGTGTTCATTCTTTATTCCGTCATTGTTTGCTTTCGTCAGTTCTGTTTTTTTCTCATGTGATCATTCGCTAAGCTATAAAGCTAATTGGTGTCGACAAGCTCCGCTGCTGATTTGATATGCAGAATCAACCAGAAAACTGTCCAACTCGAGCCAATGGTGCAGAACACACAGAAAAAAATACTAATGCACTTAAAAACCACCCGCCGTGTCACTACGACCGGACGTCAGCTTAGTGTGTCCCGGGCTTTAAGTTCTTATCCTTCGTTCTTCATCTAGCCTCATATACTTCATTGGTTAAATATGATGCTGCATTTGAAGATAGAATGAGAAGTACTTTGGTGGCGTAACTTTTTGATACTGTATTGTAAGGGGGTAAAAAAAGAAAATCAGCAAAACATATCGGCCAAAAAAAAGCTGTTCTATATATCGGCATCGGCCAGAGAAAAACCCATATCAGTCGACATCTAGGACAAACTTCCTCTTTCCCCTCAGATACCTGCACAGGAAGAAGAGAACAGAGTTCCTGCTCCTCTGGAGGAATCTAATGATCCTGCAGTCTCTGTGGTTCACTGTGATAATTACTACACCTGCCCTGATGGTACAACATGCTGCAGGACTCCCTATGGGCAGTGGACTTGCTGCATATACAATGTGGTTGGTATTTGATCAGTAAATAATGGATGTGAATGTGGTTTATGTGAACAGTCTTAACCTTTTGTCTGATCTTTCAGGGTCAGTGCTGTCCTGATGGCATCCACTGCTGTCCCTTCGGTTATCGCTGTGACAGCACGTCCACCCAATGTTTTAGAGGAGGACTGAGATTTCCTGCTGCTCCAAGGATTCCTGCCATTAAGAGCGACAGCATGAAGGTAAAAGACAGAACAATAACTTTGTCTCTGTTATGCAATAAACGCTAAACATTAGCAAAATGGCATTCTATAAAATGAAGAGCTAGAAGTGTGAATATATGACGCAATCAGCATTTACACCTTCCGCGATCATTACTAATGGATTCGTGTAGCTTTTTACAATCATGTCTGCTAAGTTGCAAAGAGAAGTGTAAGAATGACAAGTGTCTGTGTGTTCATTCTTTATTCTGTCATTGTTTGCTTTCGTCAGTTCAGTTTTTTTCTTGTGTGATCATTCGCTAAGCTATATAGCTAATTGATGTCGACGAGCTCCGCCGCTGATTTGAGATGCAGAATCAACCAGAAAACTGTCCAACTCAAGCCGACGGTTCAGAACACACAGGAAAAAAAAAAAAAAAGCAAACGGACACTTAAAAACCACCCGCCGTGTCACTATGGCCGAACGTCAACTTAGTGTGTCCCGGGCTTTAAGTTCTTATCCTTCGTTCTTCATCAAGCCTAATATACTTCATTGGTTAAATATGATGCTGCATTTGAAAAAATAATGAGAAGTACTCTGGAGAGAGAACGCGGCAAACTTTTTGATACTGTATTGTAAGGGGGTGGAAAAGCTGTTCTATATATCGGCATCGGCAGAGAAAAACCCATATCGGTCGACCTCTAGGACAAACTTCCTCTTTCCCCTCAGATACCTGCACAGGAAGAAGAGAACAGTGTTCCTGCTTCTCTGGGGGAATCTAACGGTCCTGCAGTCTCTGTGGTTCACTGTGATAATTACTACACCTGCCCTGATGGTACAACATGCTGCAGGACTCCCTATGGGCAGTGGACTTGCTGCATATACAATGTGGTTGGTATTTGATCAATAAATAATGGATGTGAATGTGGTTTATGTGAACAGCATTAACCTTTTGTCTGATCCTTCAGGGTCAGTGCTGTCCTAATGGCATCCACTGCTGTCCCTTCGGTTATCGCTGTGACAGCACGTCCACCCAATGTTTTAGAGGAGGACTGAGATTTCCTGCTGCTCCAAGGATTCCTGCCATAAAGAGCGACAGCATGAAGGTAAAAGACAGAACAATAACTTTCTCTCTGTTATGCAATAAATGCTAAACATTAGCGAAATGGCATTCTATAAAATGAATGGAAATAGGTAGGGGAAAGAAGTTAATCATGAATCAAATCTGTGGTCTTCGATAAGGTTTTTTACTGGATTCCACAGCGGATCACAACGGTACATTCTTGTGAAACAGGAAACTCCTGTCCCAATTTCAGTGATGAGAAAATGGGTATCAAGCTAAATCTAATACATCCATCCATTTACAGATTATTGCTGGAGACTTTACACTTATGGCATTAAGAAGACACACTTATCCAAAGCAACTTACGATCATCTCATTTATACATTGGAGGTAACAAGGTTCAGGGCCTTGCTCAAGGGCACAGCAGTGGCAGCTTGGTGGTGCTGAGATTTGACCTGATCAAATTACGATCAAAAGTTCAATATATTAAAGACTGAGCTACCACTTCTACTAGAGCTCTCCCTTGTTATAGACTAAAGGTCGACCGATTGATCAGTCAGCCAATTAATTGGGAAGATTATTATGCAGGCACATCTGACACACCAAGCCATGCCTGCGTTTAGGTTCTGTGCTTGTATGAGAGAACAGAACTCTCCCGAACCAGCAGGTGGCAGTAGTCTGTATTCGGTATCCAAACAGGGAAACCGGAAGAGCTAGAAGTGTGAATATATGACGCAATCAGCATTTACACCTTCCGCGATCATTACTAATGGATTCGTGTAGCTTTTTACAATCATGTCTGCTAAGTTGCAAAGAGAAGTGTAAAAATGACAAGTGTCTGTGTGTTCATTCTTTATTCTGTCATTGTTTGCTTTCGTCAGTTCAGTTTTTTTCTTGTGTGATCATTCGCTAAGCTATAAAGCTAATTGGTGTCGACGAGCTCCGCCGCTGATTTGATATGCAGAATCAACCAGAAAACTGTCCAACTCGAGCCGACGGTTCAGAACACACAGGAAAAAAAATAAAGCAGACAGACACTTAAAAACCACCCGCCGTGTCACTATGGCCGAATGTCAACTTAGTGTGTCCCGGGCTTTAAGTTCTTATCCTTCGTTCTTCATCAAGCCTTATATACTTCATTGGTTAAATATGATGCTGCATTTGAAAAAATAATGAGAAGTACTTTGGAGAGAGAACGCGGCTAACTTTTTGATACTGTATTGTAAGGGGGTGGAAAAGCTGTTCTATATATCGGCATCGGCCAGAGAAAAACCCATATCGGTCGACCTCTAGGACAAACTTCCTCTTTCCCCTCAGATACCTGCACAGGAAGAAGAGAACAGAGTTCCTGCTCCTCTGGAGGAATCTAATGATCCTGCAGTCTCTGTGGTTCACTGTGATAATTACTACACCTGCCCTGATGGTACAACATGCTGCAGGACTCCCTATGGGCAGTGGACTTGCTGCATATACAATGTGGTTGGTATTTGGTCAGTAAATAATGGATGTGAATGTGGTTTATGAGAACAGTCTTAATCTTTTGTCTGATCCTTCAGGGTCAGTGCTGTCCTAATGGCATCCACTGCTGTCCCTTCGGTTATCGCTGTGACAGCACGTCCACCCAATGTTTTAGAGGAGGACTGAGATTTCCTGCTGCTCCAAGGATCCCTGCCATGAAGAGCGACAGCATGCAGGTAGAAGACAGGACAATAACCTTCTCTCTTTCTGAAATTAAAAAGTTTGCAAATGAAATATAACATGACTCTGTAGTAAATGTTTAAAATTTGCAATGGAAAAGGTGAGTTCATGGTGGAAAAAGTTTGGATAGGTCAAGATTTGTATAGAGATAAAGTAATTTAGTGTGGGATGGTTATTTTTTGCTTAATAATGTGTGATGTTCAAATTCACAGCAATACCAGCTTATTGTTAGTAATCATTGCAATAACTCCAGTAATTTAGAAGTGACAGTTGGATGAGATTGCATGTCTATGTGAAATCCAGTCTCATGAAATACTTTATATCTAGTGATACACAGTTTCTAGGACTCTCTCATCCACACTTATTCCTGCAGTTGAACTACATAAATTTGTGTGATAAAATAATAAAAAAAAGTATTATTGTTCTACGATTTGACAAATTTATGCATACTGGGAGTTAAATATATGAAGTGAATAAAAGTGATAAATAAATGAGGGGGAAAACAAAGGGAACTGCACATTTAACAAGCAAATAATAAATGTAGCATGGCTAACCACAGTTAAATCTCTGTTCATCTGTGCAGGATCACTGCTGTCAGAGCGAGAAGGGCTGCTGTCCCATCGGGTTTCGCTGTGATGAGGCGAGCAAAGCCTGCATAAGTAACTTTGATATTCTTTGAACAGAAGGCAAAATCTAGAAAAGAGCAACAGTCATTTGCACTCTATTTGCCCAATTTTTTGCAAGCCTATCTTGTTAGATTTTTTTTTGTTATGCCTCAATAAACAAGCTATTACACTGGATTTTTATAACATTTTAATTTTGAACAAGAAATAAATAAATTCCAAATAAATTAATCTTAAAGCAAACTCAAATAAATGTGCATTATTTCTGTTTCTACATTTGACATTTGACTGTCTGCTTATTACAGAGTTCAGTTCTGCTTTATGGTGCACAAATGGTTTCCAGAAATATCTTGAAGTACTCAACAGTGCAAATATAAGCAATCTTAGAATTTCTTGACTTAATACCCAAATGTAGCAATTTCGTTTTTAACCTGACAACATTTCAGTAGAAGTTCCCCCTGGGGAAAGATCTATGTTTATCTTGGTGGTTAGATCATGTGAAGCTTCCTTATTTTTTCTACTCACAAGAATATCTCTGTCTTTTCAGTCTGCCTTTTCTGGGTAAAAAACTTGCCCAGCCCAAAATGCCAAAACAGGAAGCTTTAAATGATCCAAACAACAAATGATCACTCAGGAAACTAGCACAATTTTCTCGTTTACTGTTGTTGAAGTGAAGCGAGAGTCAGGGACATTCACTTATATAATTTTATTGTAGTCTTCCTTGTTAATCCTGATACAAATTCAAATATGTAATATATCAAATATAAAACAAATGCCTGGGTTCTCATTAACTGACTCTCATTGTTTGATAAAGTACAACAAAGTTGTTTCATCATTTTGGTTTTGGCCCATTTTTTTAACCCTGGAGTGAAATTACCAGCTGAGACCCATCAAGTCAAGTCAAGTCAAGAAGCTTTTATTGTCATTGCAGCCATATATAGCTGACACAGTACACAGTAAAATGAGACAACGTTTCTGCAGAACCCTGGTGCTACATAAAACAACATAAATCATAGAGTTACAAGAACACAGAGTTAAAGACTAAAGGAAGTTGTCCTCACCACATAAAGTGCAACTTGGTGCAGACGGTGCAAGACATAGTGCAAACACAACACAGTGTAGGACAAATACACAAAATTCAAAATAGCGCCACCAGTAAACCTACTGTATGTTATTCGAGTTTCAAGATGGCACCGGTAAGGTTTGCTGACGTCACGACTGCTCCGGCTGCAGGTTTTTGATTTTTTACATATCTATCATTTTCTTTATATAAGATGGCCATCATTACATATGACAGAGCCACTCATATCTATTGGTATACAATCTACTTACCTTTCCCCATTTTTCAACCCGGACCCATGTTGGCCGAGCGAGAACCTGGGGAAGAACAAAGGTCAGTCGAGGGCGAAACGAGCCGGCACCAGGAACAGGCTGAGGGCACGTGCAAACTGCGCCCCCTTACAGAGTATCCCATTAGCCAACATCCAGTCTAAAACAAAGACATGGCAGAACCCAGCGGTACCGGACCACACTATCCAGCCAGCCGAGTTTTTCTCAGTTTACAGCATGGACAGAACAATGGAGATGGGGAAGTAAAGGAAAAGTGGAGTGTGTCTAATGGTGAACAACCACTGGTGTGACAGCGCGAACATTGTTCCTCTTTTACGCTCCTGCACACCAAATCTGTAACTACTGACAATCAAATGTCGCCCCTTCTATCTCCTTCGGGAATTCAGCTTGATCATAGTCAGGTCCGTTTATATTCCACCTCAAGAGGACACATAACATTAAAATATGGGAGTTTCATAAGGATGCGGCGCTCATGTGTGTTGATGTCAACATGTTTTACGGAAGTGGTTGTGGTATTCATCTGGAAACTAGTGGATGACACGGTACAGCTGATCAGCTGACCATCAGAAGGTTTCCCAACCAGAAGCCAGGGGTGGATAAAACTGTCCACGATGCTCTGATAACCCGCTCCGCTGACTACAAAGCGGGGCTCATCACCGGGAACATGGACGAGTACAAGGCTGCATCTTACAGTGGCACAAACAGCAGGCACGGTGAGAGAGCCAGAGAGGTAAACAAGTTCACCATCTCGGAGCATGACGTGCTAGCTAGCACCGGTGCTCACAGAGATATTTAACCTTTCCCT
Source organism: Silurus aristotelis (assembly GCF_946808225.1). Lineage (NCBI taxonomy): Eukaryota > Metazoa > Chordata > Actinopteri > Siluriformes > Siluridae > Silurus > Silurus aristotelis. Next base: position 16,333,580 of record NC_139594.1, read on the forward strand.
GGAACAGTCTGTTGTCCTTTCATGCTTCAAACAGCCAAACAGTCAAACAGAGACTACATCAATACCGGACACACTGGATCCTCTACAGTTCGCATACCGCCAAAACCACACTGAGGACGCCATTGCACATCTTGTACATACAACTATTAGCGACCTGGACTGCAGAAAAGGGAATTATGCAAAAATGCTCTTATGGACTACAGTTCAGCAATTAACACCATAATTCCCTCCACACTCACCTCTAATTTGGAGGTCCTGGGATTCAGCCCACCGCTATGTCAATGGATCACCAACTTCCTGACAGACAGACCACAAGCCATATGGGTGGGCAAACACACCACATCCTCCCTCACCCTCAGCTTCTCAGGGTTGTGTTCTGGGCCCCGTGCTGTACTCACTGTACACACGACTGTGTGGTCACTTCCAACTCCACCACCATCATCAAGTTTGCTGATGACACTGTGGTTCTGGGCCTGTCTGTACAATTTGAGATGGCTAAGGGACTTTAAACTACCCTCTCAGGTGCTAAGGATTTGCACCACCTCTACACCTGCACCACTGAGAGCATCTTGACGGGTAGCACAATTGTCCGCTCCTTGAAGGTGTACTTGTAAATAAAAACAAAATGTAAACACAAAAGGTTGTGCAAAACAGTATGGCAGCAATAGCAGCAGTCAAAAAGTTGTGCAAAAACAGTATGTAAAGTGTAGATATAATAAAATAATATTACAATATGGGTGGTGCTAAAGACATGTATGTGTGTGAATTGAAATAAGTATAAGTGTGGGTTTGATTTCAGATTTGTAACAGTTCAGTAACACACAGTTGAGTGTGTGCGTGTGAGTTTCAGATCCAGTTCACTAGTGTGTGTTGAGAAACTAGATGGCTTGAGGAAACAAACTGTTGCACAGTCTGGGTGTGAGGCCCAAATGCTTCAGAATCTCTTTCCTGATGGAAGGAGAGTTAAGCGTGTGTGAGGGGTGTGTGGGGTCGTCCACAATGCCGTTGGCTTTGCGGATGTTGCATGTGGTAAAAATGTTGATGATAGAGGGGAGAGATCCATTGTCCTGTAGGGTCTTGCGATCCGAAACGGTGCAGTTCTTAAACCAGGCAGTTATCAAATCAAATCAAATCAAATTTTATTCATCACATACACATACATACAGGGTACGACATGTAGTGAAATGTTTTATACGATGGTCCGGCATGAGGGAATAGGATGGGGGAAAAGAAAAGGAGGCAGATAAATAAGTATAAGGTATAAGAAAAACTATATAAAATAAAATAAAAATAAATAAATAAAATAAAATAAAAGAATATAAGGTATGAAGATATATAAAAAGATAATGTATGAAACAAATATACATATAAACAGTAAACAATGTGTAGTAAAAAATTTTTTAACAATAGGCAATTTGTGGTGGGTTGTCCATAAAGTGTCCGTGTGCGGTATGGTGTGGTGTAAAGGTCCGTAAAGTGTCTATGTGCAATATGGTGTGGTATGAATAAAATAAAAGGCGCACTGTGCTGTGCAAGTCCAGAGTTTAAAGTGTCGTGGTGCGAACGGTGAGATATGTTTAAAGTGACGTGGTGCGAAGGTGAGATATGTACAGAGAAGTGTGATGATGGAGAGAGTGGGCCAGTTCTAGATCCTGGGTGTTTTCTGGTTTAAACACCGAATGGCCTGCGGGAAGAAGCTCCTCCTCATTCTCTCTGTGTTCGCTTTCAGGGAGCGGAAGCGTTTTCCTGAACGCAACAGAGAAAAGAGTCCATTGTTGGGATGGCTGAGGTCCTTCATAATCTTCCTAGCACTTGTCCAGCACCGTGTGCTATAGATGTCCTGCAGGTTAGGGAGCTCAGTGTGGATGGTACGTTCAGCTGAACACACCACCCTCTGGAGGGCTCGTCTGTCCTGCATGGTGCTGTTCCCGAACCAGGAAGTGATGCTACCCATCAGAACGCTCTCAATGGTGCAAGTGTAGAAGGTCTTAAGCACCTGAGAGGGTAGTTTAAAGTCCCTTAAGCGTCTCAGATGGTACAGACGCTGCCGGGCCTTCTTCACCAGGGTATTGGTGTGACAGGACCAAGAAAGATCCTGTGTGATGTTAACACCAAGGTACCGGAAACTGTCCACTCTCTCCACTGGGGTCCCGCTGATGTTTATAGGTTGGTATGACCGCTCCCGCTTTGTGCTGAAGTCCACGATCAACTCCTTAGTCTTGCTGACATTCAGGAGAAGGTTGTTCTGGAACCATCTCTCCAGGTTTTTAACCTCCTGTAGGTAGGCCGTCTCGTCGTTGTTGGAGATCAGACCCACCACAACAGTGTCGTCAGCAAACTTGATGATAGTGGTGGAGTTGGATGTGGCCACACAGTCATGTGTGTACATTGAGTAAATCAGGGGGCTCAGAACACAACCCTGGGGGGCGCCAGTGCTGAGGGTGAGGGTGGATGAGGTGTGTTTTCCCACCCGTACGGCTTGTGGTCTGTCTGTCAGGAAGTTAGAGATCCATTGAAACAGCGGCTGGCTGAGTCCCAGGACCTCCAACTTAGAGGTGAGTGTGGAGGGAATTATGGTGTTAAACGCTGAACTGTAGTCCACGAACAACATCTTTGCATAATTCCCATTTCTTTGGTCCAGGTGGCTCATCGTGGTGGAGAAGATGAGCAATGGCGTCCTCAGTAGAGCGGTTCTGACGGTACGCAAACTGTAGTGGGTCGAGTGTGTCTGGTAGTGATGCAGTGATGAAGTCTCTGACCAGTCTCTCGAAGCACTTCATCACTACTGAGGTCAAGGCTACAGGGCGGTAGTCGTTAAGGCAGGCAGGCTGGAGCAGTTATGCAGCTGCTCAGGATGATCTGAGTGGTCCCTCTGTAGAACATGGTCAGGATGAAGGGAAGAAGATGTGCTTTTCTCAACCTTTTTAGAAAGTAGCCTTCTCAGTATGTATAGATGCTGCTGTGCTTTCTTGGTGATAGAGCTGGTGTTAAGTGACCAGGTTAAGTTGAACACCAAGGAATTCGGTGCTCTTGATTATCTCCACAGAGAATCCATAGATGATCAGTGGAGAATGGCCGCTCAAGCCGTCAACAACCATCTCTTCAGTTTTGTCAACGTTCAGAGACCGGTTGTTGGCTCTTTACCAGGCTGTTAGCTGTTGCACCTCCTCTCTGTATGCTGACTACGATCGTGTCAACAGTGAACTTGATGATGTGGTTCGAGCTGTGCATTGCTACACAGTCAGCAGAGTAAACAGCAGTGGGCTGAGCACACAGCCCTGATAGGCCCCAGTGCTAAATGTGGTGGTGCTGGAGATGCTGTTCTTGATCGGGACTGACTGAGGTCTCCCAGTCAGGAAGTCCAGGGTCCAGTTGCAGAGGAAGGTGTTCAGACCCAGTAGGTTCAGCTTCTCAATCAGGTTTTAAGGGATGATTGTGTTAAATGCTGCACTGATGTCTATGAACAGAATTCATACGTGTGCGTCCTTATTGTCCAGGTGGGTGAGGGCTGTGGAACGGTTTGGACGATACACAAACTTAATGGGGCCCAGTTGGGAGGTATCTGGGTCTTGATGTACCTCATGATGAGCCTCTCAAAGCACTTCATTACGTTGGATGTGAGTGCCACGGCCCGATAGTCATTCAAGCAGGAGACTGTAGACTTCTTTGGCACGGGTATGATGATCGTTGTCTTAAGGCATGTAGAAACAACTGCGCTGCTGTGGGAGATGTTGAAGATGTCAGTAAAGACATCCGCTAGCTGTTCTGCGCATTTAATGAGCAGGAATGTTGTCTGGTCACTGGCGATTTGTACTCCTACAAGTCGGTTGCAGCCTCCTCAAACAATCAGTGCATTTAAAGCGGTCCTGAAGAGCAGACATGGATCGTGCTGGCCAGGTTCTTACCTGCTTTCGAACTAGTCTTGAATGCTTGTTGAGGGGTCTGTATGCTGGGGTTAGCATAACAGAGATGTGGTCTGAGTACCCGAGGTGGGGCGGGGCTTTGCCCGGCATGCGCCTGGGATGTTTGTGTAAACAACATCCGGCATGTTTTTCCCTCTGGTTGCAAAGTCCACATTCTGACTGAAATTTATGGAGCACAGTTTTGAGAGTTGCATGGATAAAATCTCCAGCGACAATAATAAATATCCGTCAGGTTGTGTGTCCTATGTTCCGTTAATGGTCCCATAGGGTACATAGAACCCCTCTTTAGCATTAGTGCTAGGTGGAATGTACACTCCAAGCACAATAGTGGTGGCGAATACCCGCGGTAAATAAAAAGGTCTGTATCTCACAACCATAAGGGCAGAGTTCTTACACAGTTACTTGTTAATGTAAACACAGAGTCCACCGCTGCAAGTCTTACCGCACAGGGCTGCATTTCTGTCGGCACAAAATGTGTTACTCAGCCACGTCTCCGTTAAACATCCCCCCCCTTGCTTGAACCCAATCATCTTGTTATTCTAGATAACAAACTCAACCTGTCTACAGAATTTATTCAAATTTGAGAGAAATTCTTGCTTAAGGTCTAGATATTTCCAGACTTAATCACTGTAATTCAACTCTATTTGAAGAAGTGGTAGCTCAGTGGTTAAGGTGTTGGGACTTTTGAGCAGGAGGTCATGAGTTCAACTACAAGGTCGTTGGGAAACTTAGTGTCCCTAAGTTTCCTCAAAATAAAAAATTCGTACATTACTACACCAGGAAATGAATGTAATACATATTAAGTATACAGAATCACAACATAGCCCTCTCTTTCTTCGGAATAAAAGGTGATGTAAGCCTATTAAGGTTTTACTGAAGCCTAAACATTAACTTTTAATATGTAGACAGAGATAACATTCAGCATGTTGATAAAGAATATATGTTCATGTTTGAGTTTCAGGTATCATTTCTTACTTTACTTTATTTCCACATCTTTCTACTTTCCAATTGTTTTCCTGAAACGATTGCAATTTCGTTCATTTAACATAAAATAGAATCCAATAATATCTAGAGGCAAACATCTACAGTGCATGCAACATCTTAATGATCTTCAAAATATTTTTCAATATAATCTATACTTCAAAGTAATTTATTCTTTAATATTTGATTAGTTTTGTAGGTTTGGAATTGTTAATTGTTTGCAATTAGTGTGTGTGTGTGTGTGTGTGTGTGCAAAACCATGTACAAACCTGTAGTGTTATAGAAGGTTCTATATGGAACTCCATAAGATCCATAAAGGCTGCAAAGTTACCTGACCCCAAAACTCTGCCCAAAAAATGAAAATGTGAGTCTGTTCAACCAAAAAACAAGAAAAAAAAAAAAAAAAAAAAAGAAAGAAAGAAAGAAAGAAAGAAAGAAAGAAAGAAAGAAAGAAAAAGGAAGAACAAAAAAACGAAAGAAAGCCACAAAAATCTCAGAGACTGACAAAATCATGATAAGGCCTGTGCAACAAGCTAACAGTTAGCAAGTAGCCATTTTATTAAAATAAACTTCTCTTATCCAATAATGTAATAAAATATAATTTCTTGTTGTTGTTAAGTTTCATTGTTATTTAAACACTTTTGGACTTAATATCACAAAAAAACGAAAAAAAACACCACCACCACCAACAACATTAACGTAATAAATGATGTGAAATGAGAAAAACACTGTAGTGTGTTAGTGCATAAGTAAATACAAAATAAAATCAGGATTAATAAACAAACAAACAAATGAATAATAAAGACATTGACAAATCAATTAAAAAAGATATGTTTGTTCCATTACAAATATATATGAGATATGATTTAACACATTTAAATATTTATTTATTGTTATATTGACCCATAGTCATTCATTCCCTTTCTGAATGAGTAAATTCGAAATGAAATAGATTAATATACAAACTAAACTAACAAATGAATACCATAGACATAATATTGCCATAATTGTCAAAATCAATTAAACATATATGCTTGTTTGTTTTATTATTAGCTATTAGATTGAGATATATAGACTGTTTTTATTTAATCAGGTTATAAAGAAATGTGCAAATATTTTTTTTAAAGTAAAGCCATAATATACATCATGGCTCTAAAGATGTATAACTTAGTTTTATTTATGTTAAACTAAAGGTTTCACCGCTTAGATAATTAGGGCACTAAACAGGGTGTACAGCATCAGCTGCTCTATCAGGGGGTATTTGGGTTTCAGCCTGATAGAATCGAGTTGTTCGCTTATCGCCCCCTAGAGGCGATTTTGGGTTTCCATGGTAACCGAGTGTCAACATCGTGAGTTGGTGAATGCGCTTCCAACATGGCAGAGATGTCTGCACTGAGCAGGAAGTTAATCCAAAACATGGCTGAAACCTTGTCTAAACAAGTGAAACACTGTAAGTATCATATCTTGTTGCATATTTATTTAATCAGGATCTGGATCCTTTGGCAACAGGGAAAATCTAGTTGTTTATTACCAGCTTAGCCAGCTAGTTTCATTGTTGTCTTAGTACACAGTATACAACTAGTGATTAGTAATCCAGTTTTTCATCATTTTTGTTTGTTTAATTTTTTTTTATATCTATTCATCCCTTTTTATAAGCACATTTCGGAGATGTTTCAGAGGATATTATTGAATTTATTACAGAGAATAAAAAAAAAAGTGCACAATATTACACTTCTTTACAATTTCCAATACATTGATACTTGTAAAAGAACTTTAACGGTCTAATTAAAATAATGGTTAAATTGACCCGTAGTGTCTTAGTGAATGTAACAAAGTAACAAAGTTGTTAAATAAATGTACAGATGTTATTTACAAGTGTACAGTTTACAAATAGACCATTTGAACTCTATGTACAAATGTGACAGTTATGATGGACAATGTGTAGTTCTGAATATTTTGATTGTTAATGCTGATTATAGCCTGCGGGAAATCTCCACTGTTTTGACTGTGTTGAGCTCCAGGTTGTTGTGGTTGCACCAGACAGCTCTCTAACCTCCTGTCTATAATCATCCTGGATGAGGCTGATGACTGTAGTGTCGTCAGCAAACTTCAGGAGCTTGACAGAGGTGCAGTCATTTGTGTACAGGGAGAAGAACAATAGGGGGAGACCTGGATGTGAGTTTACCAAACCTCACTGTCTGCTGCCTGTCTGTCAGGAAGCTAGTGGTCCACCGACAGAATGGGGTCGGCACGGAAATCTGGGTCAGTTTGGCTGAGAGAAGGTCAGGAATGATGGTCTGTCAAGATGTTGCAGAATATATTGCAGTCCAATGTTCCTCTGTAGGCAAACTGAAGGGGATCCAGCAGAGGTCCATTGATGTCTTTCAGGTAGGCCAGGACCAGACTTTCAAGTGTAGAGCGCTTAAATCAGCAGGGAACTACACACCAGTGATCTGTTAAAGATCTAAGTGAAGATGGGAGCCAGTTGGTCAGCACAGACTTTTAGTCAGGCAGGTGAAACACCGTCTGAGCCAAAAGCTTTTCTAAGTCGTCTGTCTTTGGAAGACTCGTTTCAGATTCTCTGCGCAGGTTGAATGGAGAGGGAGGGAGGAAAGGGGTGTTGAAGGGGGGTAGGTAAATGTGTGAAGTGCAGATCAGAGGGGGTGGTGGGTGGTAGACTGGGCTTTTCAAACTGGCAGTAAAACACATTCAGATCTTCAGCCAGTTGTTGATTCTCCACAGACTGTGGTGTGGTGTCTTGTGCTTGGTGTTGTTCCTCAGACCAGTCCATACTGATGCTGGGTCACTGGCTGAAAGCTGTTTTTCTAGCTTTTAAAAATATATATTTTTTAGCCAATCTGATCTCCTTTGTTAGTTTGTTCCTGGCCTTATTAAACAAGATTTGATCCCCACTTCTGTAAGCATCCTCTTTAGCATGACTAAGCTGTTTGAGTTTCCCAGTAAACCATGGTTTATCATTACTGAATGATAAGAATGACCTGGTGGGGATGCACATATCCGTACAGAAACTGATGCATGAAGTTACTCCGTGAGCTTGTCCAGATCGGTGGCTGCAGTTTCAAAAACACTCCAGTCAGTGCAGGTGAAGCAGGCTTTTAAATCCTGCTCTGCTTCATTACTCCATCTTTTACCAGTCCTCAGCACAGGTTTAGCTAAATTTAGTTTCTGCCTGTAGGTTGGTATGAGATGAATTAGACAGTGATAAGAGCCCCAAAGCTGCTCGTGGGACAAAGTGATATGAATCTTTTATTGGGGTGTAACTGTGATCTAAAATATTACTGTCTCTGCTGGGACATGTAACGTCTGTATTTTTGGCAGTTCACAGGAAAGATTCGCTTTGTTCAAATATCCAAGAACGATTAAAAGAGAGTCTGGGTACCTTTGCTCCGTATCAGTTATATGTTCCACCAGCTGTTGCAGCACTGCGCTGAACAGCTGGAAACCCGGCAGTTGTAGCGTGAATAAAATGTCCAACAAAACGTCTCAATAGTCAAAAATGTGAAAACTATTGTCCGCGCCGTGGGTGCCCTTCGCTGCACCATCATGATACTACTATCTGTTACGACTAACAGATAATTGGTTATATAGTATGTGTATACTATAGGTAGTCAGCTTTTAGTAGCCAGATACAACTTTTCCAGCGGTGGACGAAGAACACAAATCATGTTGTTGATTTGAAGTAGTGAAAAACAGGGTAAAATATTACTCTAGTAAAAGTGTTCCCTTCAAATGTACTAAGTATCCAAAGTACTATGATTTATTCTGGCTATAATGTTCCTGTTATCATTTTTACCAAAAAGCAACTCAGTTTATGTAAAAAGACACACTAATGCTACTCTCAGCACACTGATCTATTAATAGAATGATTTTAATTAATCAAACACTAAATGATTTCTATTAAAATGATCATGAGCCCAAAACCTTCTTTTCAACTACTTAAAAAAATTCATGAAATAAGGCTAAAGGTGTTGTGGCGAGTTTGAGTCAGGAGTTTCTTCATCATTTATTCTGGTCAGAATCGTTTGTTATTTTATCACGTGACTTCATGGCCGCAGGAAGTGGGGGTGCTGGGGGTGCTGCAGCACCCCCTATTGGCGAGAGAGAGATTAAAAAAAAATGTAGGCTATTAAAAATATTTTGCACAATTTATAAATTCCTTATGAATATTTTAGGAAATGATTTTGACACACGTAAGCTGTTAAGTGCATTTTGGATTTTAATTAAATTATTTTGATTATTTTAATTATATTGATTTTTCAAGTTTATTTGTAAAACGCGTTTCACACGCGCGGGTGATTTTAGTTTGGCTTTCTCTGGCAGCGCACAAACATAGCCTAAATGCCTTCCCCTTGTGGAAGATAAAATTAGCTCTTCGTACCTTTTACAACAACATGAAGATATCAGAAAAAGAGATCAGTGGTCTCTTTCCTGCTCGTGTTCCACATCCCTCTCAAAGCGCAGAGCGGTAGGCTATAACGCATCGTTGTGTGGAAATATAAAACTGTTTTTTTTTTTTTTTTTTTTTTTTTTAATGGATTCAACTTTATTATATTATGTAAGTTACCAGTATTTACTGATATTTATTTCAATGCTTTACAGGCTTTAGTGTGTTGTTTCTTTGGGTTTTTTAAATTATTATTATTTCAAAACAACCCCCCAACCACCGCAACACCGCCGGTATTTGGTCCACTACCACCGTGGTGGTAAAAAGAAAAAAAAAAAATGCCATCGTCACAGCCCTATGTTATTTTTTAAAATGTATTCTAAATAGGCCCATAGGCTCATAGGTTTAAAAAAAAAAATTAAAAAATAAATAAATAAATTCACAGCACCCCCTGTTCAAAATTACTTCCAGCGGCCCTGCGTGACTTCCATAGACGCTACACAATACAATAGTTTGGGTTTTTGGTCCCAATCTTGACATTGCTACAATAATTATGGGAGTCACGTGACAAAAGAACTAACAATACGGACCAGACGATATGAGACATAAAGCTACTCATTCTGTCTATCATAATTTGTCTTTATCTGCATTTTCTTCATTATTGGAACTATAGTTAAAGATCATGTAGACATGCTGGGGGATTTGCTTCCTAAAAATGTAATATATATATATATATATTATTTCTGGTCGAAGGAAGGAAATAATCTAAATGACAAAAAAGGATTCGTTTATATTGATGAAACAGAGTTTGCACTCGACCCTGATTGGTGGATTGCTGCGTGCTCGATTAGTTAAGTTTTTATCCTCATAAATAAAAAGGAACGACCGATTTAGCAAAATTTAGCTGACTAAAAAGTTATTTAACTTTGAAATGTAGTGAAGTGAAAGTCTCCTCAAATGGAAATACTTCAGTGAAGTACAGATACCCAAAAAAGCTGCTTCAATACAGTAACGAATTACATTTACTTCTTTACTGTAAACTGCTGATCTTTGGATATCGGAGATTCCGATATATTTCGATACGCTCCCTTTCTCATACACATGATTCTTTGATTCTTTCTTTCTTGTTGATTCTTGATTCAATGATTCTTTGTTTTTGTTGTACAGTTAATAAAACTGAAACGGAGTGCCTGATCCGCTTGTTTAACACGCTCCTGGGAGAAAAGACAGAGAGCAAAGCGACACACGGGTTGGACCGAGGCAAATTTCGCAACATCCTGCACAGCACATTCGGACTCACCGACGACATGATAATGGACCGAGGTTAGCACACAAAAGTTTGACCTCGGTGTGGTTTCTAAGATTGAGTTTTTCTGCAAATGTATTAGTTTTTTATCAATTAACCTTCGTTATCTATCCCAGTATTTCGCACCTTTGACAAGGACAACGATAGCAGCCTCAGTGTTAAAGAGTGGATAGAAGGACTAGCGGTCTTCCTCCGAGGGACGTTAGACGAGAAAATAAAATGTACGATTATTTTCATTTGTGTTATATTTTCTTCTTCTGTACGAGTATCTCTAATCGCAGCACTTCTCAAGCCGCTGTCCTTCTCTGTCTGAAATGCCTGTAGTCTGTTTTGTCGTGTACGACCTGAACGGAGACGGCTACATATCTCGAGAGGAAATGTTCCACATGCTGAAGAACAGCCTGATCAAACAGTTGACTGAGGAAGACCCTGATGAAGGAATTAAGGATCTGGTGGAAATAGTACTGAAGAAAATGGTAAGCGAAACGCAATGGAATCTCTGATAAGAGAAAGAGATCTGAAATATGACAGATCTAGTAACATTTATGGTGCAAATGATGTTTGTGTTCAGGATTACGACCATGACAGCAGAATTTCATTTTCCGACTTCAGTAATGCGGTGAGAGATGAAAATCTGCTACTGGAAGCTTTTGGACCTTGTCTTCCTGACTTAAAGGTAAAAAGAACAAAAATCACACTTTTGGTATGAAAGTGCAGGAGATGTAGTCATTTAAGGACTGTTTTGTGCATATATATATATATATATATATATATATATATATATATATATATATATATATATATATATATATATATATATAAACCCTGAGAAGCCTTTTTATTATTCAAAACACTGTCCAGCCTTGTGTTTCCTCTTAATTACCCTAAACCTTTGACGAAACTGCATATGTGTGACAAATGAAATACCAATGATTTGCCCTAATGAACAGAATAAACACTCACTGAACAGTGTGATGTGACGATGCTTATTATATGTGCAGTTTTTCTTAGTTGCTTTGGAGCGTTTTAAAATAATATAAAATTCTCAGAACTACTTGTTCAACCTCTCCGTCATGTAGTAGCTTGTGCACATCATTAAGCAATTTAACAAATTGCTACGCCTTGGTAATTCATTTAATCGATTGTGTACAATTGTTTGCCGTTTCTTACAATATCAAATGTTTGTCATGCTGATCCAAATATATTATACTGGTTCTCACCTGAATATTCCAAACCCCCAAAAGAATTACAAACATTTTTGTAAATGTGTCTTGAATTGATTAATTGTGCACATGAATCTTGAACGTCACTAATGAAGGCAAGTGAACGGCATCAGATCAACCAATGATCAACTAGTTCTCTAAAACAGGTCAAAGGTGAATCTCGTGAACCTTCAATTGGTTTGCGTATACAGACAAAACACAATTTCGGAAAATGGTTGAACAACCGGGAAACAGACACTAGTACAGTACAGTAAAAGTGTGACATACATACACTAATGTGTACGTTTGTGCTGTTAAAATTCATGTACGCCATACAGAAGAAATTCAGCTTTATTGAAAATCCTGAAACCGCGTGCCGTCATACTGACATGACTAAACATTTTGACGCTCGTTTGTTTACAATGACAAATAGACTTCTATTATTCTAATTAGATGTTCATCGCGGTATATATTATATTTCGAACGGTACGATATTATAATTTTGCTGAATTCGGTATTTCATTCGCTGCTGTTCCGAAATTCACCTGTAGGCGGCAGCGCTTCCTAAATTGATAGGCACATGGATTAATTGTGTAAACTCAAAATGTAACCCATGTTCCTGGTAGGTTTTTTTGTTACATTTTGTTTGCACAGAAAAGATCCGAAGATTTGAAAACATTTTCATTGTATTACTTCAGTTATATTTAAACTTTTTTTCCAACATAAAAATCTATGTTCCCTTTAGGATTTTTGATACAAAAGGTATGAATCTATTTTTATTATTACTTTTTTTTTTAAATAAAATTGCTTTCAAATTATTTTCAATCACATCTTTTAAGGCTGGTTATTTATTAATTATGGTTTAGATTTGGTATCGATTCCGAGGTATTGCATTTTGGTATCGTACGGACACCAAAATTATTATATTGAGCCATCCCTAACTGACACACATACTTACTTTAGAGAGACTCACTAGGGATTTTTAAAGAAGTACAGGTTTTGCAATTAATCCATTGTGTTGTTCTGTTTGTACAAATTGTTCAGAAAAATGCACTTACTGGTGTGCAAATATTAAGAATGATTCAAGAAATGCTCCTAAACAACTGAGAAAAACTGTAAAAATTCAATAAAACATACCACAATGTTCTACCATCCTTTTTATATATATAATTAATATATGAAAAGTAATTTATTATTATTATTGTTTTGCAGAGCATACAGGCATTTGAGCAACATGCATTCCAGGATACATCAAGAACCTAAATCACTCAAATCCACAACAAAGCCAAATGCAGCTCCTGTATGTGTTATGATGTTTAGAATGGGATTAAATTCTTCTCCTTGGCTTTGCTGTGGTGGTACTGGTGGTCTTTATCTCTGAGGAAATTGATGAGACCTAAAAAAAAAACCAAAAACAAAAAAAGAATTAAATACATACAACATACATATGTTCATTGAATATTTAATTGTAAGTCTAGTGACTTATACTGTACAGTTTCTATGTAACAATCTAGATAAAGGGATAAAACAGACAAGAATTCTACAGTGAGTGAGTGGAAGAAAGTTGGACATATTTAATCTAACAGAAGAGAAGATATTAGCCTCAAACCCACAGTCACACATAGAAATGGAAGCTTAATGATTTGGGGTTGTTTTGAAGCAGGGAAGGTTGAAGACATATTCTGGGTGAAATATACCAACATGGCAACCATAATTTAACACCATGCAATTCCATCTGGACTGCGGCTCACTGGAATCGAAAAAATAAGCGTACGTCATTCTGGATCACAAGAAGAACATCTCTAGCGATGTTTTACAGAAAGTATAGCAAAGTATTTCAGCTGAATGTTTGGTGAAATAAACTGTCCTTATGCCAAGCTGTTATTCATGTTTGGGGAGAATTTTTCAATGAAAAAATAAAGAATATTTGAAAATGTAATTTGTTGTAGAGCTGAAACGACTCCTCTAGTCCATTTAACTACACACGGAGCACCGTGTTTCCCAACGGATCATTATTACTGACGCACCACCCGCTAAACTCTGGAGCGCTCTGGACAGGTAAACACTATGGAAGCCTGTTTTAACCACATAAAAAACGTTTGCCTAATTCTGAGGGGTTTTATTTTCGCAATTCTGACTTTCTTTTTAGTTAATCGGGCAACGTTGCCCCTCTGTAGTGCCAGAAAGATTTACACACTGAGAATTAAATTGGCTTTCAAACTAAGCCTTCAATCTCTGTCTTACAATTAGCTCTGGAGGAGAAGGAACAAGAAGAATGAAGCAGAGGAGCCTCATTCATACACAACAGCTTCAAATTTTAAAACTTTTTTAAAAGACAAAGTTGCAATTGCAAGAAAAAAGTCGTAATTAGGCAAACCTTTTTTTTTTTTATGTGGCAGAAACGGGATTTTATACAACACAGAAAACGCTGCAGAAGAGAGAAAACAGCGAGGGGTGAAGGGAAGATTCAGGTCAAAGAACACGACTGAAAGTCTAAAGACTAAAACAAAACAAAAAAACAGTACAGTGCATTTACCCTTTTTAAAGTAATTTAACACATTTTTATATTTTTATTAATGATTTTAATATTTGTATTTGCATTTTGATGTAATATGGCAATTAAATGGACTAAATGGGTTTAGTTTTTACAGATATTCTTGTTTGCAATTTCAGCAATAAAAATTTTTATTTTTCTAAAACAAACAAATTTTTTATTTTTTAATTACATTTTAAGAAACCTGTCTTGTTTTCTCTCTCTCTTATTTTCTCTTTTCTTACTTTCATACAAAAAATCTGTACTGAATCATGACAATGTTCTAAATACAAATTTTTATATTAATTATATGAATAAATACTGGGGAAAATAAAACACATGCATTCAAACTGAAACAAAAGATTACATTCAAATAAATAAAAAAAACACTTTAAATACAAAGAACTGCATGCGATTCAAGTATATCAAGGTCCATTTCTGGTTCTAGTTCAATATTTAAAGTTAAGAAGCCTCAAATTATAATAGAGAAAGCAAAGCTGGTGTGCATGGTGTTCAGTGATTCGCCTCTAGAGGCCGCTCTCGTACTGAATAATGACAGTGGCAAACAAACATGTCCATGCACAGTCCATTCAACATTTTGGATAAGGCCAAAATATAAGGAATGCTCTGGTAATAATCTCAATCATCACACCTGCTCATTTAAAATAGAATCAAATGCATTTTATTCAGTAAAGAAATTATTATTCATAAACCCTGAGCAATGACATCAAACGCATTATTACAAAGCTTACACAAAAGAGGAAGGCGTAGTTCAGTGTTTAAGATGTTGGACTTCTGATCAGAAGGTCATGAGTTTAAATCCATGCACCATTAAGCTGCCACTGCTGGGCCCCTGAGCAAGGCCCTTAACCCTCAATGCTCAGTTGTATAAATGAGATAAGTAACATTAAATGTAAATGTAATCTTACCTTTGCCATTGTTTGTCTGATTATGTTGGCCGTGGTGTTTAATGAATTGTCTTCCATGTCCATTCTCTGTTCTTCTGGAAGTTTGGGTCCAAACACAGGAGCATTTTTGTCCAGCAAATCCGCCCTGTCCTCCATTTTTCTCTTCCTCTTTTCCAAACTTGCTGTCCTCGGTATAAACCTTGGTGCAGTGGATGGGGGAATTTGGGATTTTTTAGTCCTGTCTCTTTCTTCTTTTTCAGCAGATGCTGAGATTGTGCATTTTGAGGTCTGTTTGGAAAGTTCTGGGGAAGCCGGGATGAAATGATGTAAAGATCCCATCTTATCCTCTGTAGGTGCACTCGTTTTGTTTTGTGATTCAAATCCGCTTAAAGATAAACTGTACTGAGGTGCTTTTTTATGTGGCGGTAAGGGCAAGAGTGGAAACCCTGAACAAGTCTCAGTTTGAGCACTGTTCCTATCTCGCCAGAAAGTAGATGCTGGTGCTGATGATCCTGCAGGTTCCTTTTCACAGTCCGGTTCTGGAACAGCTTTGTGTAAGACAATTCATAAGGAATGAAATGCATATGCAGGGAAAAAAAATCTCGACATGAATCTAGGAAGTGGACGGGTTTAATCGCGCTACCTGATTTCACACATGCTCTTTTCACGTAGCTCCTCCTGTCTTGTAGCTTCTTTCTTATATCTTCTACAGTCTCATATTCAGGAGCATAACATACATGAAGAATGCCCCCATAAAAGCTTTTCTCGTCAGTGTTCCGCTTAGCAGCCCTGAAGAAGAAAAAAAATCAATATTATTACAATTTTAGTGCAACTACATAATTGTCTTAGTAAAATTTAAATTTTTAAGTTTAAAATTTAGAAATCAAATTCAAAATCATTTTAAACAGTATTAATTTTCTGATGTCCACGTATCGCTATTTCTAACGCTCACTAAAATGCTGCTGCAGCACTTTAGAATGGTTTTGTTTGTAGTTTCCATGGTGATGCAATTCTTTCTTTGCGCTAGTTCAAATTTAATTCGCCGTATTACAACTACAAACGAGACCAACATGCAACAGCCAATCAGCTTTCTCCTATTGGCGTGAATCTCTCTTGGATTGTGGCACAGATTTAAAACAGATTTCATTTTTCAGCTGTAGGGAAATGCAAGTTTAACGACATATGGCCTAAAAAAAAAAAAAAAAAAAAAAAAGAATTTAGGGCTCGTTTAAGGCCAGTTACAACAACGTATTTGTGTGTTTTTGATATCGTGATACAGGTCTTAATTTTTATTCTTAGTGAGCTTAAAAAGTATTACATTTGACTTTGTGAAACCTGCAGAAACCCTGCGACCCCTTACCTTGCCATGGTGAGTTTCTGGAACTTGATTAGATAAACTTCGGTGAATTGTTCAGCAGGATATTCATCGAGAATCCTATATTCCTCGATCACTCCGTAAAGAGCAAAAAGCTGCACCAGCTCGGCCATCACACCAATAGCAGGCACTCCTTGCACCAGAAGAAACCGAGACTCCAAGTTAATAGTATAAACCTAAAAAAGCACACAGATTTTAGGACAAAAAGCAGAACAACCAACATGCAAATAATATAAAAGAGCACTCTGAAGTACAGATTGATTACCGAAACTGATTTAGTAGGAATGGAACGGTTCCTCGAGTATTTCGATTACAAAAATTAAATCAAGGCAAAATTATTTGTAATGGAATTACTCGAGGTTCGTGCTTAGTTTAGTCTATTTAACTACACTCGAAGCGCTGCGTTTCCCATGGACCATTATTACTGACGCACCACCAGCTAAACTCTGGAGTAGAGACCTGCACTCCCACGGGAACAAGTGCGGTGTGGGACAAGACTTATTTGGTAAAAGCGGATGGGTCACTGAGTGCTACAAATATCAAGTCAAGTCTAAGGGCTTTTATTGTCATTTCTACTATACACAGTGGTACACAGTAAAAATGAGACAACGTGCCTCGAGAAACCTGGTGCTACACTAAACAACACAAAGGTACAACACACAACACAAAGCTACATAACAACACATATAACACAAGACGGCACCGACCAGTAAACCTCCTGTATACTCTGAATATACAGTACTGTGCAAAGAGGACTATAAAGACTATAACCAGGAGTATGTATGTATGTAAACAAACATAATGTAGTGCAAAAACAGCAGTAGCAGCAGGCGAGAGGTGCAAAAAACAGCATGTAAACAGTGTAATATGCTTAAGTAAATAATAATAATAAATGGTGGTGGAATGGATTGAGATGAGTAATGAGTGTGTGTTAAGTTCAGGTTGTACAGTTCGGTAACACATAGTTGAGTGAGGGTGTGTGTGTGAGTTCCAGTTTAGGTTGTGTTCAGGAGTCTGATGGCTTGTGGGGGAAAGCTGTTACACAGTCTGGATGTGCAGCCCGAAAGCTTCGGAACTTCTTCCCTGATGGCAGGAGAGTGAAGAGTGTGTGTGATGGGTGTGTGTGGTCGTCCACAATGCTGTTTGCTTTGCGGATGCAGCGTGTGGTGTAAATGTTCATGATAGAGAAGAGAGAGAGACTCTGATGATCTTCTCAGCTGTCCTCACTATCCTCTGTAGGGTCTTGCGATCTGAGACGGTGCAGTTCCCAAACCAGGCAGTGATGCAGCTGCTCAAGATGCTCTCAACGGTCCCTCTGTAGAACATGGTCAGGATGGGGGGAGGGAGATGAGCTTTCCTCAGCCTTCTCAGGAAGTAAAGACGCTGATGGGCTTTCTTGGTGATGGAGCTGGTGTTGAGTGACCAGGTGAGGTTATCCGCCAGATGAACACCATGGAATTTGGTGCTCTTGACGATCTCCACTCAGGATACATCGATGATCAGTATCACTTCATTATTAAAGGAAGGAACAAACAGCACAACAAAACCTTGGCCTGTTTTTTTCGTTTCAGTTGATGTGTTGCATCAGTTTAACTGAATCAGATCACAACCTGGATCATCTTCTACCTGTGTACAAACCCCTTGCAAGCAGGCAACCAGCAGCCTCTCGCCCAGTGAGGACATGGCCTGATGAGACCAGTGAGGCTCTGAAAGACTGTTTTGGCACAACTATGTGGGAGGAATTGTGCAGTCCACATGGGGAGGATATTGACAATCTAAGAGACTGTATTACAACTTCTGTGTAAGCTAATTAGCAGATTAGAGAAGGTGAGTCATATTTTTCGACATTTCTAGTGCTTTTAACACCATCCAACCTGTGCTCCTGAGGGATAAGATGGTGTACATGGGAGTGGACCATCATCTGTCTGCCTGGATACTTCACTACCTCACAGACCGACCACAGTATGTGAGGACTCATGACTGTGAGTCTGACATGGTTGTCTGCAACACTGGAGCCCCACAGGGAACGGTTCTGCAGACTTCAAATTCAGCTCAGCAATCTGTCACCTGCAGAAGTTCTCTGATGACTCTGCCATCGTTGGTCTGATCACGGATGATAATAACAGGGAGTACAGAGGACTGATTCAGAACTTTGTGGACTGGTGCCATCTGAGCTGCCTCCAGATAAACGCGAGAAAACCAAAGAACTGGTGGTGGATTTCCGTAGGCACAAATGCTCTTCGCGCCTACCAGTGAATATTCAGGGAAAGGACATTGAGAGAGTGGACAAACACCTGGGTGTTTATCTGAACAGTAAACGGGACAGGACAGACAGAAGATAATACTGAGGCAATTTCCAAGAAGGGACAGAGCAGACTCTTTCTGCTAAAGAGACTAAGGTCTTTTAGAGTGCAGGGAGAGCTGCTAAAGACCTTTTTTTGACTCTGTGGTTGCCATCTTCTATGGTGTGGTCTACTGGTGCAGCTGCATCTCTCCTGAAGACAGGAAGAGACTGAACAAGCTGATCAGGAAGTCCAGCTCAGTCCTGGGGATTCCTCTGGACACTGTACAGGAGGAGGGAGAAAGGAGGATGGAAGCTAAACTATTATCATTGCTGGAGAACGCCTCTCACCCCCTGTATGAAACAGTTTATTCTGTGAGCAGCTCCTTCAGTGACAGACTGTTACGTTCTAAGCGATACAGCAATACAGAAAGTCTTTTTTTCCAGCTGCTATTCAGCTGTACAATCAGAGCTGCTCCCAGTGAACCAGTCACCATAATACATACCGTTATTGTGTTTAAGTGTGCAAGAGTGCATGTGAAATATGTTTGAAAGTGTAACTACTTTATTTGTGGTCTCTTTTTCTTTTGTATTTATACACTGTGATGTAGAACACTTGTATTATGTCTCTACTTTTTATATACAGTAGAACCCCGGTACTCGACCGTTTCAGAACTCGACGGAATTGGAATTCGGGGCGAAATTTCGAGTAAAATTCGCATCGGAATTCGAACAAAAACCCGGAATCCGACCCGATAAACCGCGCGATTCGTTTGTTAAACAGCGTGTTTCGATCAGTCGGCGTCCATCCTACAGGTTGTTCACATCACGCTCAGCTCTACTCTGAGTGTAAAGATATATTAAGCTTTTGTTTCTTTTTGTACTATTTTTGGATAAAAAACATGGGTCCCAAGAAGGCCACTTACCTCCTCTCCATATCGATGCCCACAGATCAAGATCATCATCAGTGGCAGGGTACAGCAACTTTATAATGTTGTGTTTTTTAAATTAAATTATGTTATTTAACTCTGAACTATTTAAGTGTTATTTCTGTGTAATGTTTTGTATAAAAAGGCAAAGTTAGGGTAATAACTTGGTGGTCGAGAACGGATTAATCCAATTTGATAAATTTCTTATGGGGAAAAATATTCGGATTTCGACCGTGTCGCATTTAGACGCTCTGCTAGAACGGATTAGCGTCGAAGTCCGGGGTTCCACTGTATTTTCACATTTCTTTTCTTTGCTGCTGTAACACAGAACTTTTCCATTTAAAAGTATATATTTGTATTTACATTTTGATGTAATATGCCGATCAAATAGACTAAATGGGTTTATTTTACACAGATATTCTTTTATGCAATTTCAGCAAAAAAATTTTTTATATATTATATTTTTTACAATAATATATTTTCTCTTTTATATTTAGTATTGCTCTTTTTTTTGTTAATTGTTGGAATAATCGGTAGAATACTTGATTACTAAAATAATTTATAGCAACAGCTCTACTATACATACTATTTATATGTTTATATTTGGACCTGATGCCATCCAATTTATCAGTGGCAGCCTGTAATTGCCAGTAAGATCTTTTCTGCTGGTCTAAACTCAGAATCTCTGACATATAGTTTACCATATTTTTGTCCATAAATATTTATTCTCAGTAGTCTATTCTCTTCCTTCCATAGTGAATTTAGATTAGAGTTTCTATCCATTCAGATTTCAGCCGTCACATCACATTAAAAGACCTGGGAGTTATTTTAGACAGCAACTTATCTTTTAAAAATCACATCAATCAAGTTACAAAAACAGCCTTCTTTCACCTTAGAAATATTTCTAAGCTAAGAAATATGTTATCTATATCTGATGCAGAGAAGCTCGTCCATGCGTTTATGACCTCTAGAACAGACTACTGTAATGCATTACTAGGTGGATGTCCTGCATCATTAATAAACAAGCTTCAGTTAGTTCAGAATGCAGCAGCAAGAGTTCTTACTAGGTCAAGAAAATACGATCATATAACCCCAATCTTATCGTCCCTACATTGGCTTCCTATTAAGTTTCGAATAGACTACAAACTACTGCTACTCACTTATAAAGCACTAAATGGTTTGGCTCCCATGTATCTATCCAGTCTCTTAACACGCTACAATCCGTCACGCTCCCTGAGATCTCAAAACTCTGGGCTTCTAGTAGTTCCTAGAATAGCAAAGTCCACTAAAGGCGGTAGAGCATTTTCACATTTAGCTCCTAAACTCTGGAATAGTCTTCCTGACAGTGTTCGGGGTTCAGATACACTCTCCCAGTTTAAGTGCAGATTAAAAACATATCTTTTTAGCAAAGCCTACACATAACACACATCACACACATCACATCATAACCTTGTGCTCCAGAACATCTGATCACATGCACATTATCAACTTGTGCTGTTAATATCATGAACAGCAGCTACGCTAATTCCTCTCCACTGCTTCTCTTTCTCTCCCCATCCCGAGGCATCCTGAGGTTTGGCCAGCTCCAGTCACGTCCCACCTCGTGAAGATTATGGACCTATGGATGATCATGGAGAAGTAGATGCCGAGTGTTTAAAGGCCCTGGCATGGAGAAGCTGATGCTGGATCTATGATGATCACAAATTGTTCTGTATTGTTGAAAGATTTATGACCAAACTTTTGATGTCACCCATATGAGGATGGGTTCCCCTTTGAGTCTGGTTCCTCTCAAGGTTTCTTCCTCATATCATCTAAGGGAGTTTTTCCTTGCCACTGTCGCCACGGCTGCTCATCAGGGACAAACGCACACCATTCACCTTCACTGTTGTTTTCTGTAAAGCTGCTTTGAGACAATGTCTGTTGTGAAAAGCGCTATACAAATAAACTTGACTTGACTTGACTTGACATCACGTGTTGCATTCAGATTTCAGCCGTCACTTTATGTGTTGCAGAGGTCAAGAGTATCTGTCTGCCATAAGGGCTGTTAGTATCTTCTAATCTATGTTGCATGAAGCTGTTTCTTTAACCAATCAGATTGCGACTTGCTGACTCCGAGGCCCTCTAGAAGGCATCCAATCACATCAGCATTTTCATGTCCTGTGACTGGATGGTCAGAAAGAGCACTAGTCAGAGCTCGCAACCCGCATCTATAGCAAACGGCACAAGCTCAAATCTATTCATGTGGATTTAATAGTTTTAATTTTATATTTTTTTCATTCCAAAATGACAAAGAGGAGAAGAAATTGATTTGGCTGCAGATACACTTACAAGGACATTTATCAACTTTTCAACAAAAGATCCCTGCACATCCTGAGGAAAGATCAGCCAAAACATTTCAAAACAGTTGTTAAACCTTTTATACTTTTGTGTGTGTGTGTGTGTGTGTGTGTGTGTGTGTGTGTAGGGGGGATTTTAAATCCCCAGAGTCATTTTATGAGGTTAATGTTGGTGCTTCTGCTAGAGATGATGTATGCAGGTGTTCCGGCTGTGGCTACAGTGAATGGAGAATTGTTGAATTGTGTTCATTTGGGTTCTTGCTTTGGTAATGCCATTCATTCTTACATTAAATGCCATTTAATGCCTTTTCCAACCATCCCATGGAAGCCTGAGCTCCCAGCTGATTCTGTCAATTCCGATCCATTATCTTGACTTCCTTTTAAATAAATTAAATAAATAAAAAAACAAAGCTGACCTTGACGGCTTTTGGTCTCCTTCCCTCCCTGTACTTCGGTCTTGTGTGACAGACCTTTTGCTGCTCATGGTGTTTGTACACTCGGGGTGCATCCCAAACAGAGCTGCCCCTGGACGCCGCCATGTTTTCTCGCTTTTGTTCCCGGCGCATGCGCACAACCAATAAGCTCTCTTGATGCTACATTCAGTGGCATTAAAATTGTTATCAAGTTCCTAAAGCGAGCGTTTCTGTAAATCTGTAACTACATACTTAAAATACGATATCAAAGATGACCAAACAACCCAACCCAGTTTTATCTGCCGCACCACTGTATTTACAAACCTAGTTTCTATAATAAGTTATATTTTAATGTTCGATGCGATCACAATGTATTCGTACGATGACAAAAAATACTATTTGTACAATATGAATAGATATATATTTTATTATAGTGAAGGGTGTGTTTCAGTTGTAGTTTTTCGATCGATTTATTGGTTGAGTTTCAAGGATGGATTATAAGTATTGATAATTATAAATACATCTAGGAAGCATGAACACTGCATAAGACCAAACTAATCTATCTACGATGGCTTCCCCCAAAAAATACAATACAAATAATTTCAGACTTTCAAATAAACAATATATATTGAAAATATTTTCTGAATGCAGTAAGTTTAAGTTGTTTAAAATGTATTGCTGTGTCTAAAGCGGACAAAGATAATAAATAAATAAATAAATAAATATAACTAGAAATAGAAAAAACAGATACATTAAATAATAATAATAGTCTACACAGTGATTTATTATATATATATATATATATATATATATATATATATATATATATATATATTTTTTTTTTTTTATTATATATATTATTTAATATATTAATATATATAATATTGTTTCTTGATATCCCTTATGTAATGATCAGGACTAGAGAGTGATCAGTTTACCGATAAATCTACTAGTCATGCCTGTTATGGACTATGGACATGGTTAGCATGGCAGTTGTCAGTTCACGTTAGCCATGAAGATAAATATTGTCTAATATTTATCTATAATTATTAAACATAGACCATTTTGAATCATATTTCCATGCAATGCTAGGCAGCTATGGGATTCAACCAGTTACTCTGGTCTTTAACAACTTTAAAGATTGTTTTCTGCACCTGTCTCCCAACTTAGTGTCTCAGCTCTGTCTCAGAGAGGTGTGTATGAACAGATATGTGATTTCAATATGTGAGATTTTTCTATGCATGTTTATAAATCCTGTGTCTTATAAAACAGAATCAGGTGTTGGAGTTGTCCTGGGCTGATGGTGATCATCCCCTGTACTTAAGCTGGATCAGGGGCAGTAAGACATCATCATCAGCAGGACAGGAGGACAGGGTTGAGCTCAGCAGGCAGTTGGGAGAGAAGCTCGGGTTGCATGAAGGAGAACAGGTAATTCAGTGATCGTGTTTTGTTTTTTAGAAGAAGAATAAGATCCAGTGTAGGAAATAATTAGTTTTTCTATTCCCAGGGCTTCCTGAGATCATGTGTTCAGGTGCAATCAGTTCAACAGGTGTTTGTGGAGCCTCTGTCTTCAGATGATTGGGAAATCCTGGTGAGAGCTTAAAACCTTTTTTTTTTATATATATATATTTGCATTTATATAAATATTTTGTTTAACTCCAGATATTTCTGTGCCAGAATTCCAGGATATAAATGTATGTATATCACCACATAATATTTATAATCAGTGCTCTTGCTGATATTTAAAGCATAAATTTTTGAACACATTGGAATGAAGTTTGTGTATGCAGTGAGTTTTATTCAGCAGCACTCCTTGGCTTTTAATATATGGATCAATGATTTTTTTTCAAGTTATACAGTCATCAAGCTGTATACACTAATACACATTAGGGATGATGAGATTCAGCGATTCGCATCGGCATAAAATTTAACCATGTGATGCATCGATTTAAAAAACGTGCGTCAGATACAAGTTGCCATTGTTTTTAACATATTCGCATCTGTAAAAAAAAAAGTGAAAAAATGTATTTATAAAATATATTTATCTATAATTAGTAATAGCGCTATACTTTTATTATTTCAAAAGTACCCATGTCCTGAGAGTCACCCAGAATACAGATCAACATGGCAGAGGTAGAGCTGCATCCTTCTGGAGTCAGAACACTGCAAAGCTTTGCCCTACAAAGTGTTTCACAAAGTATTTATGAAAGTGGCCATGTGTTCAGTCAGAAGGCACTTAAGTAAATTGATGATTTGTTGTTTGTCTGAACCAAAGAAATAAAAGTGGACTCTCTGTACCTTATTGAATTGTATATCTTCTTTTCTCTTCGGCATTCGTCCGTCTTCGAGAGACGATGGTGTAGCTTCCAGTTTGGGTGTCCTATCTGCACCTTCGCGAATGGCTGAAAAGTCCGATTCTATTGCATCGTATTGCATTTAATTGCATTGTTTTGAATTGAATAGAATTTGGATCACACTGCATCATAGTAGGGGTGACTTATGTCGCATCGGGAGCTGCTACCTATGTATCTTTTTAATGTATCGTTTCGTTTTCTTTACGTCAAGATCACATCGGCCTCAAGTTATGGAGACTCACATCCTTCAAAAAATATATATATATATATTTGTATACTAACAACTATTTTGATAATTGATTAATCGAGGTGTTTGTGTGTTTTATTTATTGTGTATTAAAGTGTACACAATACACTTGTACACAGTACAGGATTTATTGTGTATAAAAGTGTACTTGAGAAAATGCAAAAGCCGCATATTATCTTTAATTTAGACATTTAAAGTTTATAGTAGCTGCATGTTGAGGAGTGGATGCGGGATTTCTCCTCTGAAGAAATTCACTTATGCTGGGTTGTTTCTAGGGGGGGGGAGAAAATCAACATTTATATTGTTTTTAATGATAATTGCAGATGGCAAGTTGACAATCATGCTTAAAAAATCGATATAAAAAAAGTTTTGAAATTTTTTGTTTGAAAAATTCACATTTTTTGTTCATTTGTAAAGATATAAGCATCTAGAATATATAATGAATAAAATTTTGTATAATAATGAAATGATTTATGCATAAATTAAATATACAAATATTAAAAACAAGCATTTGAACGTAGTAAAGCCGCAGTTAATCAAGTTTGACAACGAACACGTTACTGTTGTAGTAGGCAAATGCTATAAAAAGATAAAGGAATGGAAAAAACCTTAATCCGTGACACCAGTGTGTCTTACTGCAACGCTGTTATACCTCCATGCAACACAAGCTCCGCTTTGCATAGCTTGCAAGTTGCAGTCTTCTTTGTTGTGTTTATTATAAAATGCTCTCATGCCTCGGACGCACACTTCTTTCTGCTGCCGGTTGACCCTGTACTCACCGCTATTTTCCCAAGCGGCTGTGTTATGTTACTGTCATGCAAAACCGTAACTTGAGCAGCCCAACTTATCCATTACGAATTGTTTATCAATTTCATTATCGATTATTATTAATTTTATTGATTAGCTGACGCAGCCCTAATACATACGTACATACATATGTTTGTGTATGCAGTGAGTATTATTCAGCACCGCTCTTTGGCTTTAAATATATAGATTAATGTTTATTTATGTTTCAGTCGAAAGTCAGATATTACAAGCTATGTATACTACACATGCACTTCACATAGACATAGGTATAAAATCAGGACAAAGACCCTGGAGATATGAGAAGAAAGCAATACTCACTAGGAAATGTGCACTGTGGTTGTTGAAGCATAGTCGTTTTTATTTGTATCCCATTTTATGACACACACCAATTTACTGCAGAACGAGATATATTGTACTTTAAGATGTTTTCTGCAGAATACACAAGTATCCACTACCGTGTCCATTAAAGCAAGTTAACCATGCATGTGTATGTAACATGGTGTGCACGTATTTTAATGTTTCCAGGAGCTTCACTGCTTAGCTCTTGAACAGCAACTTTTAGACCAGATCCGAGTGGTCTTCAGAGATGCAGTGTTCCCTGTGTGGGTGGACCATCACACTGTTATCTACATCAAGATAGGTTGGTAATTCCAATGCTTTATTGGAATTTTGCAGTCAATAGTGCAGCTCTCTTCTTCGTCTCTAACCACTCTGCTTTTATTGTTGTAGTCTCCTTGTCTCCGTCTGTCTCATACGGCCGATTGGAGCAGTTCACTGAGCTGGTAGTCTCACCTAAACTTCGACCTGGAGACAACCACCTTCCTCATGCTCCCTCAAATTCTGAACCAAAGAACCAACATCTGCCAAGGCAGCCGAGCGCCGAACCCTCATCTGTGACCTCATGTACCGGAAGCGACTCCCAGTCGAGTGTCCCAGAGTCTATTAGTCATCGCTCAGATTGTCCTCAAAGTCTTCAAGTTGGAATGACTGATCTGAGGAGTCTGTTACGATACATGTTTACAGGAAACCATCAGCCGGCCAAAGAGATTCCCGAAGTTCCTATTATCCCTGCTGTCTTCCAAGATTGTGTGCTTCGGGTGTGTGGATCCCCACCAGCAGCGATTTCTCATCTCGGTTCGAGTCCTAGAGACGTTCATGTATTCCCATGGCACCAGTTGGAGTGTTGGAGTCCAAGCCTGCCTGTATTAACCTACGGCAGACTTTCAAAGGTTCACTCTCCGAAAGAAGTGAGGGAGCAAGCCAAGCAAGCGATGGAGAAGAAAAAGAGCAGAGAGACAGAAAAAGATCAGACTGATACAGATATTCAGAAAGACAGACAAGAGTCAGTGGTGGTTAGGATGATTTGCCACGATGCTGAAAATCTGCAGCTGGATCTGAGATCCTGGAAAATGGGAGAAATTCATAGTGGGAAGATTTGGGTGAGTATTATTACAGCACCACACTTTAGCTTTAAATATATAGATCAGGGGTTTCAAACTCAAAGCACACTTTAGGTTGCGGACAGGATAAACATTTATTGAACACACTAAAACTGAATGGTTTTTTTACATAAATATAAATAAAAACAGACAGTAATATTATTCCAGAATAAATCAACTTTAAACTTTAAACAACATAAAATATTTTGCTCTTTATAAAAATATCCTGTCAAAATTTAGAAATTTGAAAAAAGTTAGAAATATACAAATATATAAAAAAAAAAAATGTGCCTTTAAGTAAACGTTAAAATAACAAACATTTTCTTTGTTCTTTTGCCATTAAAAAATATATAAACTTTAAATAACAAAATATTTTGCTCTCCGTAAAAATATCTCCTGTCAAACACAAGACGTCGCACACCTTCATCATGCAACTCTTCAGAAACTCTCCCTCGGTAAATGGCCGGGCTGATTTGGCTCTGATTTCTCTTCACCATTGTGAGGGGCTTCGCAATAACTTTACAATAGGGTTGTATACATTAACAGAAGCTTGACTTGATTGACGCTGGAATGTTCCCAGGTAGCCTAGCATTCGGCAAGGTAGCTGAAGCGCTGCATTATGGGATTTGTAGTTTGTGTGTTATCAACGCTTCATATCGCCGGGCCATTAATACCAATAATAATAGATCTATATAAAATGAAGTTGCGGGCCGGATATAATTGTACATCGAACCAGATGTGGCCCACGGGCCTTGAGTTTGACACATATGATACAGATTTTGATGGAGAATTACGATGGAGATGCGTTACAATGACACCATCATAACTTAAAATATAGTAGGTCGAGACACAGCCTAGCCTACACAATACAATGTTCTATTTCCAGATCCCAAGCAGTTTACGAGGCAGGTTGAGCGTTGAAACGAACTCTGCTGTGAAAATCCAACCTTTGCGATGTACCCCTAAAGTAGCACTACATGTTTCTCTTCAGCCCTTACATCTTATGGTGAGTGTCTCTGTCCTCTAACCAACACGTTTTCACTTACATTTCGTCATTCATATATTAGCTATGGGTTCTATTTGACACACAGTGAAACTTGATGCTTTTTATTATTGTTTCTGCAGGCTGAAGGTGACCGAGAGGAAGATGTTCAGTCTGCTTTCCTCAGTTGGCTTCATGCTCTGAGCCATCAGCCTTTAGCTTGTCTCACAGCACGGACTGACGTCATCATCCTGCCCTGCACTGAAGGTAAAACAAAGGTGCATATGGTTTTTCTACGAAATAATTGATTGACTTCTAGTTTGTCATTTGGTTTCTGCTGTTTTTATTTCTTAGGCAAGTCCGAGTTCATCTTGACTGTTCTAAAACCTGAAGCTGAGCCTGAGCAAGCAGATGAGATCTTTCTCTTATCTACTGGTGCCCTGTACAAAGCAGACATAAAGGTAGTTTGTTACTGGGAAATAAAATTGATTTTCCAATGCAATTAGTCAGCCAATTTAGGACACTTTTTATTCACATTTATTTTTGGAATTTAGGAGAAAGCTGGTTTTCTTTTCAAATTTTGCTTAATAATAATCATTTTAAAAATGCGTTCTGATTTTCAAAACAATGATTCTCTGATGCTGTAGCTGAGGATGGTTCCTATAATCAGCCTATGGATTCATATGGTTGCTGTCTAGGATTGAAATCTGGAAGCATGAAGACGGATTTGGACTGTAATTAATGTGGACGCTTTTTTTGTATTTTTTATTTAGGTGTTTATCAGTGAAGAGTTGATCATCTCACTATGATGGAACTCCTGTATAATTTCTATAATTTTGGACAATCAGTGTCACCCAAAAGAGAATGGGTTCTCTGGTTCCTCTCAAGATTTCTTCCTCATACTATTTCAGGGAGTTTTTCCTTGTTGACACCTGCTCGTTCATTATAGATAAAAGTATAGGGATTAGGGACGATGTGCATCTTTATACTGTAACTGAGGCCGATGCGATTCACATCTCCATGCATAGCCAACGATATGATACATTAAAGATACTTATGAAGCAGCTACTGATGCGAGACAAACCTTTTTTAATTCGATTCAACAAAATGCGATTTAATGCAAGTTAATGCAATTCAATATGGTACAGATAGTTAACTTTATTTCTTTGGTTCAGATAGACAGCAAATCATAAATTAAGTTTTAACATATCACGTTCAAAAAAGAAACAAAATTTGAAAAGAAAAAATGAACACAAAATAATGCAGTAAATGTGATTTGATTATGATCATATGTATTTGTTTCGCTATAATCTGATAGTTGTAAGTTTTCAGTTTTTCTATTCATGTCTGTTGAGTGCCAAAATGAGGCATGTCGTGATTTCTTTTCTAGATTGTCAAGGAGCCTCTTGGGTCGAACCAAACCACAGCATACACTGCAGACGGGTCGCCTTGTGTTGACTTCCCTTCCCTCAGCTCTCTTGGGTAATTCCAGGCAATAGCAAGTTGTTTTATCGAATATCAAAAACAGACGTACGTCAAACACACGTCCCATGTCATAGTGATTTATGTCAAAATTTGTGGACTTATCTGATCCCTGCTTGTTTAGCGGTGTGGAGGACATCAGTGCATGTGCTTTTGAGCACATCTCTCACAGTCTGTTGGGAAGTCCACTCTCGTGTGAGCTGGTATCTTTTGGCTGTGGCCTCCGGAGTGGAGCTCTGCTTATCACAGGAGCCAAGGTGTCCTTATTGAGATGTTCTAGGTTTAACAGTAAGCCATGGACAATAACATTTACTGTTCAGCGCACTTACTTAGTGTTTGTCTCTGTCCGTGTGAAAAGGGCAGCGGTAAGACTTCTCTAGCCAAGGCTCTCTGTAGAAAAGCTGTGGAAGAGCTCGATGCCTACGTCGAGGTACTGGATTGCAAGAAACTTAAAGGTGGGACGGGGGTATTGGTGCATCTGAGTGAGAAGAACTCAGTAAAATTGTGTATTTTGTAAGTAAGGAGTTTCCTTTCATCTATCTATCTATCTATCTATCTATCTATCTATCTATCTATCTATCTATCTATCTATCTATCTATCTATCTAATCAATCAGGTAAACGAGCAGACGCAGTGAGGCGAAGACTGGAAGAGGTTTTTGAGCAAGCAGTGTGGAGACAGCCGTCTGTGGTGCTGTTGGATGACCTGGATCACATGACTGGAGCAGCCACCACCCCTGAGCAGGAGCAGGGAGTGGAGGCTGTGCTGCATCATCACATCACACAGAGTACAACACACCTGCAGCCTAACACTTTAAACTGCTTGGGGCATCGTTCAAAAGATCGAGCTAAAAAGCAACTACGTTCGTGTGTGCGTTTTTAGGCCTGAAGGATTTGGTGGATGAGGTGGTGGAACGCTCCAGTTTGGTGACTCTGCTGGTCACGGCACAGAATGAACACACTCTTCACCCAATTCTGACCGAAGTGCAGGGTTCACACTTCTTTCAGAGCTTCTGTAAGATAGACACACCTGACCAGGTGAAAATCACATCGGTTTATATTTATAGTACCATTAACCTAAAAATATATATTAATGACAATTATTATAAGTATTACATAAGTAATATAACACATTCTTGTGTCTTATATGTACATGTTGTCATATATCATACAGTGAGGAAAATAAGTATTTGAACACCCTGCTATTTTGCAAGTTCTCCCACTTAGAAATCATGGAGGGGTCTGAAATTGTCATCGTAGGTGCATGTCCACTGTGAGAGACATAATCTAAAAAAAAAAATCCAGAAATCACAATATATGATTTTTTAACTATTTATTTGTATGATACAGCTGCAAATAAGTATTTGAACACCTGAGAAAGTCAATGTTAATATTTGGTACAGTAGCCTTTGTTTGCAATTATAGAGGTCAAACGTTTCCTGTAGTTTTTCACCAGGTTTGCACACACTAGAGGAGGGATTTTGGCCCACTCCTCCACACAGATCTTCTCTAGATCAGTCAGGTTTCTGGCTTGTTGCTGAGAAACATGGAGTTTGAGCTCCCTCCAAAGATTCTCTATTGGGTTTAGGTCTGGAGACTGGCTAGGCCACGCCAGAACCTTGATATGCTTCTTACAGAGCCACTCCTTGGTTATCCTGGCTGTGTGCTTCGGGTCATTGTCATGTTGGAAGACCCAGCCTCGACCCATCTTCAATGCTCTAACTGAGGGAAGGAGGTTGTTCCCCAAAATCTCGCAATACATGACCCCGGTCATCCTCTCCATAATACAATGCAGTCGCCCTGTCCCATGTGCAGAAAAACACCCCCAAAGCATAATGCTACCACCCCCATGCTTCACAGTAGGGATTGTGTTCTTGGGATGGTACTCATCATTGTTCTTCCTTCAAACAGGTTTAGTATAATTATGACCCAAAAGTTCTATTTTGGTCTCATCTGACCACATGACTTTCTCCCATGACTCCTCTGGATCATCCAAATGGTCATTGGTAAACTTAAGACGTGCCTGGACATGTGCTGGTTTAAGCAGGGGAACCTTCCGTGCCATGCATGATTTCAAACCATGACGTCTTAGTGTATTACCAACAGTAACCTTGGAAACGGTGGTCCCAGCTCTTTTCAGGTCATTGACCAGCTCCTCCCGTGTAGTTCTGGGCTGATTTCTCACCTTCCTTAGGATCATTGAGACCCCACGAGGTGAGATCTTGCATGGAGCCCCAGTCCGAGGGAGATTGACAGTCATGTTTAGCTTCTTCCATTTTCTAATGATTGCTCCAACAGTGGACCTTTTTTCACCAAGCTGCTTGGCAATTTCCCCGTAGCCCTTTCCAGCCTTGTGGAGGTGTACAATTTTGCCTCTAGTGTCTTTGGACAGCTCTTTGGTCTTGGCCATGTTAGTAGTTGGATTCTTACTGATTGTATGGGGTGGACAGTTGTCTTTATGCAGCTAACGACCTCAAACAGGTGCATGTAATTTAGGATAATAAATGTAGTAGAAGTGGACATTTTAAAGGCAGACTAACAGGTCTTTGAGGGTCAGAATTCTAGCTGATAGACAGGTGTTCAAATACTTATTTGCAGCTGTATCATACAAATAAATGGTTTAAAAATCATACATTGTGATTTCTGGATTTTTTTTTTTTTTAGATTATGTCTCTCACAGTGGACATACACCTACGATGACAATTTCAGACCCCTTCATGATTTCTAAGTGGGAGAACTTGCAAAATAGCAGGGTTTTCAAATACTTATTTTCCTTACTGTATATGAGATATGAGAAGTTTCAAAACTAATGGTGAAAACTGGTTTTACAACGTGACATTTTAATCCATTGACTACATTTAATATCATTTGTTTGCTCTCTGTTCATACAATAAATTGGGATTTTGTCTGTACAGGTCCAGAGAGCAGACATCCTGAGATCAATAATGACCAGTAAAAATATCATAACCGAAGACAGCACAGGAAATTTTGATCTGGAGGACATTACCATGAAAACGGAAGGCTACCTTCCACGAGATTTGGACCTTCTCCTGGACCGAGCCATTCATGCCAACGCTGTTCACAATAGCGGCAACAGGAACACTCAAGGCAAGCACAAAATCAAGTTCCACGTCACTGTGATTGTGTCATACATGTCTATCTGAAATTCTGCAATGTCCCGCAGGTGTGTGCTTGAGCAGTGTGGACTTGCATCAGGCACTGCAGGGTTTCACACCTCCCTCTCTGTGGGGGATGCAGCTGCAGGTGCCCAGCGTCGCGGGAATGGAGCAGGTGGGCGGACTTCATCAGGCACGCCAGCTTCTAATGGACACCATACTACTGCCTGCCAAGGTATAGCCGGTAGTCATTTCCTATAGCATTAAAGCAGTCAATCTGTGAATGTTTAATATCTAGTTGCCTGGATTATTAAATTATATACAAATATATTACTTTATTGAAGTTCTGTTATTAGATTTCCTAGTTGTCAGTGCTAATGTGTGCTGTGATATGCTGCAGTACCCACTGCTCTTCTCCAGTCTGCCAATTCGCCATCGCTCTGGTGTGCTGCTTTATGGAGCTCCTGGCACAGGGAAAACACTATTGGCTGGAGCTGTTGCCAAAGATAGTGGCATGAATTTTATCAGCATTAAGGTGAGAATCTACACTTCTCTTATTTATTACCAGATTTTAAGGAATAGAATTGGAGGTCAACTGATTTGGTTTTGCTGATTAATCATCACCGATAGTTGATTGCTGGAACAATCAGCAAAAATCCATACCTAATAGTTTTTCCGGGTTGCATTATACAGCACGAGAGTTCTGTTTATTTGATCTGTATTGTTTAATTCATTTCATATGTGATTTTTTTTTTTTTTTAATTCAGTTTGAATGCATCTGTCCCCCCCCCCCCCCCTTATTTTCATTTTTTTTTTTTTTTTTTCCCTGCTGTTCTAGGTATTACATTGTTTTAAACAGGTCTTAATTTTTCTACGTCCATGTAACGCTACCTCTAATGCGCATTGAAATGCTTCTGCAGCACTTGAACATCTTAGTCAAATGGCTAAAAAAGTGGTCTGTTTTCCTCCAGGGTCCGGAGCTGCTGAGCAAGTACATTGGTGCTAGTGAGCAGGCAGTAAGGGATGTGTTTCAGAGGTTCGTAACAGTTCCTCCAAAGCGATTTGATTTCCAGATCTACCTTGTTGTTTTTGGCAGCAATTATACTCTATCAATTTGCCTTGCTTGTCATTTATTGCATTACATATTTTTTAAATCCATTTTTCATTTATGTTTATTATAGCTTTAATAATGATGTGAAATATCCGCCATGCACTTTCCATGTACAAGCCTTGTATTCTATGGAAATTGTCTTTAAGCCATGCTGTTGTATTAAATAATGCACACTGACTGACCAATCAGATTCAAGCATTTAACCCTGCTGTGGATTTATTCGCCTAATACATTCTGTTGCCTTTTTTTCTTTCTGTTTTCCCTTTTCTGGTTCACTTTAGAGCACAAGCAGCTAAGCCCTGTATCCTGTTTTTTGACGAGTTCGACTCCCTGGCACCACGGAGAGGACACGACAGCACAGGGGTCACTGACCGAGTGGTTAACCAGCTGCTCACACAGCTGGATGGAGTAGAAGGGTTGCAGGGTAAGTACTATATTAAAGAGATTCACCTTGAAATTCTGGGATTTTAAGTGTTACACCTGCATTTACATCAGGCAAATGTGTTTGAAACAAATAGCTATTTTTCAAGATAGACTAATAATCCACTGTCACCTCATTCTTTATTTTGAATATTTTTTTGTGAATGCCTGTTTTTTGTTTTTTTTTGACAGCTGATGTTTCCATAAATATTTTTATAGCCTGTTTGTATCTGTTTTATTAATCTCAGGAGTGTACATGCTGGCAGCCACCAGTCGTCCTGATCTGATCGACCCTGCTCTGCTGAGGCCCGGGAGGCTAGACAAGACCCTGTACTGCCCTCCTCCAGACCGGGTCAGTCTTATATATCCTATTAAACGTAGACCTTTTTTTTTTTTTTAGATTTTTACCAGGTTAACTAGGGGTGACCCCAAAAAGTCAAAGATTATATGTTTTGATTGGAGGAGCCTGATTCGACCAAGAATCTCACAATCAAAGAGGGCCCAATGTGGGGCCCAATGTCTGATTTCACATAGAACTACAGTTTTTCTTTTATTAATTTAATATACAGCCTATTATGATATTTCTGTAAATAAAAACTGTGAAAAGAAAGAATCTTTTTTAATAAATATATTAATGTTTTTGAATAAATCCACCCCTAAAAAGTCTGTGTGAAAGAAAATAAAAGTTGTCTTACTCACTGACTACTAGGTGTCATCGTCCCCCAAACACACACACCCCCCCACACAGACACATGATTCGAGTATCAGTCGACTGTAGGCAAGACTTGACAATTCTGACTCGACTATGTAAATTCTCGTTCGAGGACACTCCTAAAGTAAACCAGGATCTGTAAAGGAACTGTGTGGTTTCTTATTTAATGGCAAGCTTCAGCCACTAGAGGCATTAATTATTTACTGATACAGTGGTACCCCGCTTATCGACCGGCTCGGACATCGACCTTTTCGCTTAGCGAACAATTTTTCGACCGAAATTCGCTTATCAACCTTTTTTTACCCTGACCCACGTGGAGCATTTTTTTTTTTTTACTTTTGTAATGTTTTTAATTTACACTTTTTACTGTATTATTGTCAGAAATCCACCTGCCACACCCCTTCGGCGGCTGTCAAAACCTCCGCTTTCCCTGAAGCCCCCGGCTTCAACAATGCACATCTGGGGCTCATTATTCACTCATCCCCAGCTCCTATATAAACCCCTCATTCATCCACACTCCTTGTCGGTTATTTTTGGTATGTGAAGGTGTTTGGTGCATGTTTGTCTGTGTTTTCCCTCTCACACGTATTCCTATGCGTTTCCTCCTTTCCGGACTCCACGCGCTCTCCACGGCTCCTACCTTGCGTTTGCCCATGGACCTCGCCCCTCCAGGGCGTACCACGGATATCTCCTTCTCGTTTGTCAGGATTCTATGGACTCCCGTGTGTGTGTTTTTTGTGTTAAACTCTCCGTGTTTTCGTTAAACCAAAGCGAATTTACGCTGCATAACAATTATATACAGTATTATTTATGTACCTGTATTATTTAGTATTAATACTGCTAAAAACAGGGCAAAGATTTTTAATAAATGGGTATCGTGGAGGTCGAGAACGGATGAATTGGTTTTGCATTATTTTTTATGGGATAATTACATTCGCTCTTCGACCTTTTCGCATTTCAACCGGTTTTAAGGAACAGATTAAAGTCAATAAGCGGGGTACCACTGTATTTGGATACGCTGCAGCCCAGTCAGGGAACCAACCCCAGCCATTAGGGTTGCACAAGCCTTAGTGCCGGTCCCAAGCCCGGATAAATGGGGAGGGTTGCGTTAGGGAGGGGGAATCCAGCATAAAAACGTGCCAAATCAAACATGCGGATGGTCCGCTGTGGCGACCCCTAATGGGAGAAGCTGAAAGAAAGTTTATTTAGATATTCCTGTGGAAAAAACTATTCTATATAAATATAGATTCTATATAGACTAGCAACATTTAGGATTTAAAAAAAGTTAAAAAGTTGCTGCTGTTGATGCTTGACGGGTCAGGACTGTGTTGGCAACAAAAGGGGGACCAACACAATATTAGGCAGGTGGTCATAAAGTTATGCCATGTAAAAATGTAAAATATAGAAGTTTGCAGCCTGGCATTTGCACTCCTCACATTGTTGATAAATGCAGTAAAGTGTTTAGGTGGTCATCGAAGTGACTGAGTGTTCTTTCTTTTAGGAAGCCAGACTGGAGATCCTGAAGGCTCTGACTCACGCTGTTCCCCTTGCTGCAGATGTGGACTTGGAAGAGATCGCTGTAGCCACCGAGCTATATACAGGAGCTGATCTGAAAGGCCTGTTATACAACGCACAGCTGGAGGCCATTCACAGCAGTCTGGGAGCAAGCGTGCCGGCTGTGAGTCATACTTATAAACTCAGAACTTCACGGGGGCTTCATTGTGGCAAAGGCTTGTCTATACTTAGCTTTTTTTTTTTTTTTTTTTCAAAGTCGCAGCAAAGGTTTTGGGATGAAAATTATGGATGAAGACATTTATTTAAAACAAATTTTCATAATTCAATTTTATTTGTACAGCCCTTTTTATGCACATTGTCTCAAAGAAGCTTTACAGATGAAGCGCTAATAAGGTTATATAAAAGTGATTATATAAAATGATAATCCTAAACAGGAAATGGTCAGTTTTTCCTCCACTGGTGTGCAGGAGCTAGTCTCAGGATCCGACAGCGAGGTCAGCGTATCGTCGCTGATCTTCCTGAACCATAGCAGCGGCTCGGACGACTCTGCAGGAGAGGCTGAGGCTGGCCTGGAGTCTTCCGCAGCAGCCCTGGAGCACACTGAGATTCCTACTGAAGACTTAAACCGCAACATCTGGCGGCTCTATTTTGGAAGCTCGTTTGAATTGGAGCTTGGCCACAACTCACCCCCTGAGCTGGTAGGAATCACTTTGATTTAATCTAGTCTAGTTTAGTCTGTGTTTAACTGTGATATACCCAGATGTGATTTGTAAAATAGTGATAAAGGTAAAGGTGCTTTAGACTTGCCACATGCACCTTTTTACTATTTACTATTAATCCTCGGACAGACAGCAAATAATCAAATTACTTAAGTGCCTTCTGACTTCTAACACATGACCCTTTCACAATCAGGCCTTTGTAGCGCAAAAAAAAAAAAAAAAAAGATGAAATAAAACCAGTTATTTTCCTGTTGTGTCTGCAGGAAGATTCAGCTCTACCTCTGCCATGTTAATCTGTATTCTATGTGACTCTCAGTACACGCCTCGGCCTCCGTAGTGTTGTGATACGTCATATTCACGTAGCAGCAGCGGTGCTGAGAGAACGCGCTCGAGAAATGTTTTAGCGAGAAGAAATCAATCTACGTATCAAAATTTGATCACAAATTATTGGTCACTTTTTTTGTGCATCTACTAAAAATTATATATATAAATAAATAGTTTTTCACCGATGCAAATGTTTTAAAAACGATGCATCACGATACTTGTAAACGATGCATACTTTTTAAAATCGATGCATCGCATCACTAGTTCACAAGAAACCGGTGTTATGATGTTTATACTGCTCTGTCTTCCCCACTTCCAGAATTCACAGTGCTTATCAGTCCCTAACTCCACCACGCATGAGCTGACCGGTGCATCGGCGAGAGACGTTACTTTCCTCAGAGGCCCACTGCTTATGTCCTCCGTGCAGCAGGGCTTCCAGGACCTGAACTCTGAACAATCTGAGCGCCTGAGAGCCGATCTCAACACAATCAAAAGCAGCTATCACAGGAACATCGTCAGTTCTTCTGTACCCTTATAGTGTAATAATCAAATCCTTAGTTCCTGAGGTTGCCATTTGCAGGTTTTGTAACTAGTGCATATGTGTGTTTTTTTTTTTTTAATAGGAGGACACCAGTTTGGAACAGACAGGCCCTGTTAAACCTGTGGTCCTGATATGTCAGTCTCACCTCATGTCAGCACTGGCTAACACTAGAGCCTCTATCAGTAGACAGGACTGGAGGAGGTATTCTGAGCTGTAAGTAACATCGAATTACCAGAATTTAATTGTTTTTACAGTGTATTCTGCAAAAATTATCACACCATGAAACTTACGTTTGTGTTAATGTGGGTGTCACTGCAGCTACGAGTCATTTGGAGCTTCGCGAGAAGGCAAGTCTCAAAACGCTGTGCTGTTTACACCAGGCCAACGAGTAACTCTGGCCTAACGAGGACCACCCCCCCACACACACACACACACACACACACACACACACACACACACACACAAACTCTGTAGTTACTACTTAACAAAGGCAGATAAATATTTAACTTTGACTTACTTGGAAAAACATCACGGCCACATCACGCATTATACGTTCGGTTAACATTTTGACATCTGAGTCACGTGTAAATAGTTCTTTTAGGTTAGAAGATTGGATTGTCCTTGATGTGAGCTAACCAGAAAGCTTAATAACTGTAATATATTTCAGAAATGTTTGTGTTTTGATTGATGTGAATATAATCAAGGAACTGATGTGTGACCATTGATTCCTTCACTTAATTAAATAAATATTGATTGACTTTTAAAAAAAAATAATTAACTTATTTTTTTTACACACTGACTATTAATCTGCCCATGTAAACACATCTATCAAATCTTGGCATGTTTACAAGCGTCATCCGTCTGCCTGCTAAAGCGAAACCATTCGCTTATTAAAGCCGGTCTTGTTCACCTTTTCAAAACTAATGTTTATAGTAGACACTTTATACAGCCCAGTAGATGGCAATATCATGCAACAGACAACAGTTTAAAGCAGTGGTGTCCAGTCTGGTCCATTTAGTTGGAAAGAAATAACCGCAGCTACTCCAGGAATTTGAAACCACAAGCAAGCACCTCTTTCTGCAGAAACAAAAGTCGAGGATTTAGTTCAGGGAGTGAGGACAAATTGGTAGGGGTGAAATGGTACACAAAATTTACAGTTCGGGACGTACCCTGGTTTTTAAATCAATGTTTGTTCCAATTTCAGTACAGTGAGGGGGAAGAAATGCAAAACATAAAATTGCTTGTCAATTTTAATTAACACTATTATTATTATTATTATTATTGACATTTGTGATCAACATTTGAACAATTTACAATTTTAAAACAATTTTAAATAAAATGCCTGCTCGGTTAAATAATATCAAATAATATTTTCTAAAAAATACTAAATACAAACCTGATTCCAAAAAAGTTAGGACACTGTACAAATTGTGAATAAAAAAGGAATGCAATAATTTACAAATCTCATAAACTTATATTTTATTCACAATAGAATATAGATAACATTTAAAATGTTGAAAGTGAGACATTTTGAAATGTCATGCCAAATTTTGGATTTCATGAGAGCTACACATTCCAAAAGAGTTGGGACAGGTAGCAATAAGAGGCCGGAAAAGTTAAATGTACATATAAGACGTGATCTTCGGGCCCTCAGACGGCACTGCATCACATACAAAAATGCTACTGTAATGGAAATCACAACATGGGCTCAGGAATACTTCCAGAAAACATTTTCGGTGAACACAATCCACCGTGCCATTCGCCGTTGCTGGCTAAAACTCTATAGGTCAAAAAAGAAGCCATATCTAAACATGATCCAGAAGCGCAGGCGTTTTCTCTGGGCCAAGGCTCATTTAAAATGGACTGTGGCAAAGTGGAAAACTGTTCTGTGGTCAGACGAATCAAAATTTAAAGTTCTTTTTGGAAAACTAGGATGCGGTCATCCGGACTAAAGAGGATAAGGACAATCCAAGTTGTTATCAGCGCTCAGTTCAGAAGCCTGCATCTCTGATGGTATGGGGTTGCATGAGTGCGTGTGGCATGGGCAGCTTACACATCTGGAAAGGCACCATCAATGCTGAAAGGTAAATACAAGTTGTAGAACAACATATGCTCCCATCCAGACATCGTCTCTCTTTCAGGGATCTGCATTTTCCAACATTCTGTTGGACAGTTGGGCTGCTCAAGTTATGGTTTAGCGTGATGTTAAGATAATACAGCCGCTTGGGAAAATGGTGGACACTACAGGGGGAGGGTACAGGGTCAACCGTCAGGAACAAGTGTGCGTCCCAAGTCATCCTAAGCATTGGAGTATATTCTATTAAACACAACAAATGAAACTGTACCTGGAAGTTATGTAAAGTGGAGTTTGTGTGGGATGGAGGTACCACAGTGATGCACAAACAGATGAAAATCAAATACACTGGTGTCATGGATGAAGGTGAAACATCAGCATGGTGAGCAGAAACTGTTTAATCCTCATCATGTGAAAATGGTGTAGTGTAATAGTGATATTGTTTACACCATTTGTTTGTAACTTCAGGAAAGTCGCACTGGATCTGTTCTGTCGTGACCCACGAGCATCAGGTCAAGCAATCAGCTCGCTCGTGACATGGTAATAGATTCAATTAAAACGGTGCGAATAAACACTAAATATAAAAGCAGCAACAGTAAACAAACAGTAAACAAACAATGCATATTTCTTTTTTTTTTCTTTTAAAGCCTGTTATCTTGCTGCGTTTCTCTGTTTCATTCTCTTTTTATAACACTTGTCTACATCAACAGTAATTTATCTGTTTTAAAATGTGATTTACTGCGGCTTTATTACGTTCAAATGCTTGTTTTCAACGTTTATATATTTAATTTTATCAATATCGGTCTATTTTTCTTTGAACAAAAATTGTCAGTTATTTTATAGAGATTTTTTAAGCATGGTTGTCAACTTGCAATGTGCTAAATACAATTGTTGATTTACACAAATTACACCTTGCATACTTAAATGCTGTTTAAAAGGAACCAAATTTAGCTGACAAAATATTCATTCTTCTCAACATGGAGAACTCTGAAAGAGAAGTTAGTCATGTGAACACAAAACTACACAGTTGTAGTCAGTGTTGGGCAACGTTCCTTTTTTAAAAGTAACGCATTACAATATTGAGTTACTCCCCAAAAAAGTAACTAATTACGTTACTTAGTTACTTTTTATGGAAAGTAATGCGTTATATTACTTTTGCGTTACTTGTATCTCTTTCACGCCTTACAGGTGTAACAGGTGTAATATAAATAATTGCCATTAAGAAATGTTATATTAGGGCAAAAGACGTGTCTTAAACATTTAAAATGCTTAATAACTTCTTAGAGAACAATAAGATGATCGACTAAATTTTTACCCCAAGGCTGAACACTTTCCAGTCGCACTTCTGTACACTGCTTTTCAATCTGCCTTCGCCGTCAGGAATGTAACTATCGTTCGTGTATATAAGGTTAAGGGTGTGGGCTGCACACCGGTGATGTGGAGGGAGAACATACCTTTCGCTGTCATTTCGCAAAACATCGTATAACTCCGTAAATATGACCTCGTCCTCCTCTACATCATTCTCTGCTTCATCATCAGCTTGAAACATTCTAAACGCTTTTACAAAGTTCGCGCTATTATCAGTGACAGTGGCAGTTTATCTTCCCACAAAGAGCAAATGAGCTGTGAATTTGCTCTCTCTCTCCGCTGTGATGGCATCGTACATGTGTCTCCCACGGAAAACTTTTATTCTGAGCAGTCAATAGAGCTGCAGTGGTGGAAAGTTGGCAAAAGTTTTCTATATTTCTGTCTCCATTTCCATATATTCAACATTATATACACACACACACACACACCTGTAGTGCTGTGCTTTGCATGCAGATGTTATTTTTTTTAAAGTGGTATTTTTTGCAGTTGACGAGCTTTTTACCAACACATAATCTACACTTAACCATTATTTATTTCTCCTTTTCCTCGACTATTTCAAAATAATAAGAATACTTCCATCACAGTAATGTAATTCTCTGGTTTGCCATCTCCGCTTCTGACCAGCTTCTGTTCCCGCGGCTCGCACGTAGGAGTGCACGATTCTACGTGACTACGTTCATTTTAATTCAGTATTTCTTTTTTAATGCAAAATAATTTAACTGAAAACTAACTCGCATTACTTTTTTAAAAAAGTAACTCGGATATTAATGTGTACATTTATAAGGTAACGCGCTACTTTACTCGTTACTCCAGAAAAGTTATATTATTACGTAACGCACGTTACTTGTAACGCGTTACCCCCAACACTGGTTGTAGTATTCTAGTTCAAAATACCAGGTGGTATCATAGAGTCTCGAAACCAGCTCTGTCTCTTTCGTCAAATGTCCTCCCTCAGTACCTGCTCTGGTAAAAATCACTATTGACGGTCCGGCCCCCAGGGGGCGAATTCTCAATGCACAATGGAAAAAAAAAGATGATGAGCATGCACTTGGTTGAGCTGCAGACCTGCCTTACCCTTTTTGGTCGTGGAGATGATGGGCTCTTACACTGTGAAGACACAGGGTGTACAGGTATGACCCTGAGACGGAGCAAGTTTCGTCACCGAAACAACGTAATAATCCTCGGCATAAAGGACATGTCTTCCACGGCACGCTGAGACCTTGGCAGACTTCGACAGTGTTTGTTCTGCCCACGATCAGTAGCCTGGCGACGAACTTGGCAGCAACATGGCGCATGTTTAAATCACACGTGTCAACACACCGACAATGGCAGCAGTGTTGTGAATTGTTCTTCGGCGATCATCATGCACAAGGGGGCGAATGGTTTTGAAATTTTCTGGGGTTGAGCTTGTTGAACATCTTCCTGATCTCCCATCGTCTTCCAGTAAGGTTCTTCTGCTCTTGAAGCCCACCTACCACTTAAAACACCTCGAACAATTCGATGGTAACGTACATGGTCAGAATAGCACCAGTTGCACAGCTCTGGTGTGTACAGGACGATATCTTTTGACTTATGAAGTTCACTGCTCCCTCTCACTGTGCGTGCAGCCTTGTGCTCTCATCTGCTGCCGTGTTAGGAACATTTAATGATAACACCTCGTACACATATATTGATCTAAATTTGATGTCTGCAAGCTTGTGCTCTCATCTGCGTGTTAGGAAAATTTAATGATAACACCTCGTACACATATATTGATCTAAATTTGATGTCTGCAAGCACAGTTATAACAACCAGCTTCGTTTTTCTGATTAATGTCAGACATTCCGTGTAAATGTACATTTATAGCAAATAGTTTTAGTGAAATCCTGGGCTCTTATCAGAGGCATTGAGTGCTGAAAGTTATACAGACTTTAGTTGTAGCACAGCAAGAATGAGTAACAGCACTATACGTATTGATTCGCCGGAGACAACGTGCTCGTGAATAGGAACACATTATTCTGTTAGATGAGAACTGGAAATATAAAGAAGCCGCTGGGAATTTATTCTGCCCAACCCATGACTATGGAACAATTCTTTCTGCAGCATACAATCAATTCATGGATGAGGTACTGAGCCTGAATACTCAATTTATATTCCAAACCGATTCAGACTTGCAGGAATGTTTTTGTGAAAATTTTTCTTTAAAGCACCTACTCAATTTATATGTAAGAAAAGTACAAGATTTCTCTTTCATTGCATCTGTATTCCAGAGGCTCCTTGTTAATGCACAACTCCAACCACCCGGATTTTGATGTGCTGGCATTTAAAGAGGAAAGGAGGGGGAAAACGGAAGCTTAAGCTCTGTTAAAATGAAAGGAAATGTATATTCAGGGTTTTTTTTCTTTCTTCCAGCTGTGATTTAGAACCTACACTGTCTTAATTGTCATATCAGTTTTTCCTGCTTTCTTTGCAAGGGATGTTAAAATCAGCTTTTATGTGTGGACATTTTTTTCAGAGCTTCATTTAATAGG
This sequence comes from Silurus aristotelis, assembly GCF_946808225.1. Classification (NCBI taxonomy): domain Eukaryota; kingdom Metazoa; phylum Chordata; class Actinopteri; order Siluriformes; family Siluridae; genus Silurus; species Silurus aristotelis. The sequence goes on from NC_139594.1 coordinate 16,377,892, forward strand.
TTTTCGCTTTCAAAATGTCAAACTTGTTTGTGAGGATTGCCTATGACAAACTGCAACTCGGTAACCAAAGCTCAGGAAATAAACTGGGAACCCCAGTGGTGTGAGGTGACAATATTACGACATCCATACCCGTGTATATGCGGTTTGGTGGTATCTTTCCTCTCTGGTTCGTTCTGAAAGCTGATTGGTTAATAGTGACTAGAGGTAGACTGATCTCGATAGCTAGATTGGATAGTACTTGCCGATAACCGAATTATCAATGGATTCTTTTTTAAACGTATTCTCTATAAAACAAACAAAAAAAAAAACATAACACTCCATGTAAAATAAAACTGAACTTTAGTACCAAAAGAAAAAATATAAAAAAAACAGTACTGAATCATAAAAATGTGAGGAAAATAAAAGACGCATTCAAACTAACACAAAAAGTAGCATCCAAAATAAATAGAAAGAAGACACATCAACAAACATGTGGTGTAAGTGATTGGCCTCTATATGATAACCCACTTAATGGCCCAACGGTGGAATCCACTGGCGTGGGTGAAGGTATGCTGCGTGGTAGTCTTTCTCAAGCTGCTGTAAAAGATTACTAAAATGGATTGCAATTTGTTACATGAATCAAATTTTTTACCTTAAGACTTCAGTTTGTAATAAAAATTTAAATTCTTCTTCTTCTTTTGGCTGCTCCCATTAGGGGTCGCCACAGCGGATCATCCGTCTCCATACCACCCTGTCCTCTACATCTGCCTCTTTAACACCAACTACCTGCATGTCTTCCCTCACCACATCCATGAACCTCCTCCTTGGCCTTCCTCTTTTCCTCCTACCTGGTGGCTCCATCCTCAGCATTCTTCTACCAATATAATTCATGTCCCTCCTCTGCACATGTCCAAACCATCTCAATCTCGCCTCCCTCACCTTGTCACCAAAACATCCTACATGCGCTGTCCCTCTAATAAACTTATTTCTAATCTTGTCCATCCTCGTCACTCCCAACGAAAACCCTAGCATCTTTAGCTCTGCTACCTCCAGCTCCACCTCCTGTCTTCTACTTAATGCCACTGTCTCTAATCCATACAACATCACAGGTCTCACCACAGTCCTATAAACTTTCCCTTTCATTCTTGCAGATACCCTACTATCACAAATCACTCCTGTCACTTTTCTCCACCCACTCAACCCTGCCTGCACTCTTTTCTATACTTCTCTAACACACTCTCCATTACTTTGCACTGTTGACCCCAGGTACCTGAACTCCTCCACCTTCTCCACCTCTTCTCCCTGCAACCGCACCCCTCCACTGCCCTCCCTATCATTCACACACATGTACTCTGTCTTACTCCTACCGACTTTCATTCCCCTTCTCTCCAGCACATATGTCCACCTCTCCAGGCTCTTCTCAACCTGCTCACTACTCTCACCACAAATCACAATATCATCCGCAAACATCATAGTCCAGGGAGACTCCTGTCTGACCTCGTCCGTCAACCTGTCCATCACCACTGCAAACAGGAAAGGGCTCAGGGCCGATCCTTGATGTAGTCCAACCCTCACCCTGAACCAGTCTGTCGTTCCTACTGCACACTTCACTGCTGTTACACTGTCCTCATACATGTCCTGCACCACCCTCACATACTTCTCTGACACACCAGACTTCCTCATACAGTACCACAGCTCCTCTCTTGGCACCCTGTCGTACGCTTTCTCTAAATCCACAAATCCACAATGCAATTCCTTCTGTCCTTCTCTATACTTCTCCATCAACATCCTCAAATAAGGCATCTGTGGTGCTCTTCCTCGGCATGAAACCATACTGTTGCTCACAGATGGTCACCTTCTCTCAGCCTGGCTTCCACTACTCTTTCCCATAACTTCATGGTGTGACTGATCAACTTAATTCCCCTGTAGTTACTGCAGGTCTGCACATCTCCCTTATGCTTAAAGATCGGTACCAGCACACTCCTCCTCCATTCCTCAGGCATCCTCCCACCTTCCAGAATATTGTTAAACAATCTGGCTAAAAACTCCACTGCCATCTCTCCTAAACATCTCCATGCTTCTACAGGTATGTCATCTGGTCCAACCGTCTTTTCACTCTTCATCCTCTTAATCTCTGCTCTCACTTCCTCCTTACTAATCCTATCTACATCCTGCTTTACCAATTCCACATCATCCAACCTTCTCTCTCTCTGAATTTCCTCATCCATCAGCTGCTCAAAATACTCCCTCCACCCTACACTCTTTTCACTAGTCAACACATTTCCCTCTCCATCCTGTATTGCTCTAACTTGCAGCACATCCTTCCCAGCTCGGTACCTCTGCCTGGCCAATCGGTACAAATTCTTTTCTCCTTCCTTAGTGTCCAACCTCTCATACAGCTCCTCATATGCCTTTTCCTTGGCTTTTGCCACATCCCTCTTCACCTGCAGTCGCATCACCTTGTACTCCTGCCTACTTTTGTCATCACTCTGTCTATCCCACTTCTGTTTTGCCAACCTCTTTCTTCTTATGCTCTCCTGCACTTCCTCATTCCACCACCACGTCTCCTTGTCTTCCTTTCTATGCCTCCCTCATCATCCCTATCCTGCAGTAGTTTCCCAATCACCCAACACCTCCTTACCACCACCGAGCCCCTGTCTGACCTCTTCCCTGAACCTCACACTACACTCTTCCTCCTTCAGTTTTCACCATCTTATTCTTCTTTCAGTCCTCACTCCTCTTCTTCTTCGCCTCCAAAACCATCCTACAGACCACCATCAGATGCTGTCTAGCTACACTGTCCCCTGCCAACACCTTACAGTCTCCAATCTCCTTCAGGTTGCATCTCCTGCATAAAACATAGTCCACCTGTGTGCACCTTCCTCCACTCTTATACGTCACCCTATGATCCTCCTTCTTCTTAAAATAAGTGTTCACCACTGCCATTTCCATCCTTTTAGCAAAATCTACCACCATCTGCCCTTCCACATTCCTCCCCTTAAGGCCATACCTACCCATCACCTCCTCATCACCTCTGTTCCCTTCACCTACATGCCCATTAAAGTCTGCCCCAATCACCAATCGTTCTTTCCTAGGTACACCATCTACCACTTCATCTAATTCACTCCAGAATCTTTCCTTCTCCTCCATCTCACAGCCAACTTGTGGAGCATAGGCACTGATGACATTTATCATCATCTCTTCAACTTCCAGCTTCACGTTCATCACCCTATCAGAAACTCTCTTCACCTCCACTACACTCTTACTGTACTCTTCCTTCAGAATCACCCCTACACCATTTTTCTTTCCATCCACACCATGATAGAACAGTTTGAACCCACCTCCAATGTTCCTGCTCTTACTCCCTTTCCACTTGGTCTCCTGAACAAACAACATATCTACCTTTCTCCTCTCCATCATATCAGCTATCTCTCTCCCTTTACCCGTCATAGTAGCAACATTTAAAGTACCAACCCGAACCTCCAATCTCCTACACTGCTCCTTTCCCTGCTGTCTCTTTAGAGGTCTTCCACCTCTCCTTCTCCTCCTTCGGCCCAATTTCCACCGGTACCCTGTCGGCTAACGATACCTGTGGCAGTCGTTGTTAACCCGGGCCTCGACCGATCCAGTATGAAATTCTCATTTGTGATCCGCATATTTGATTTGGCGCATGTTTTTACGCTGGGTGCCCTTCCTAACGCAACCCTCCCCATTTCCCCGGGCTTGGGACTGGCACTAAGAGTGCACTGGCTTGTGCCTCCCTAGTGGCTGGGTTAATAAAAATTGAAATCAAATATATTTAATTAAAGCTGATCACCTTATTGGTTATATTTCTTCTTTCATTTTAATAGATTGTTCTAAGTGTGCCGTCATTTCAAATAATCGTTCATTATGGACCTGGAGTCGTTTAGAGCCTTGTACTTGGCTAACGATACCTGTTTAAAGACACAAACTTGTCAGTCTGAATCTTGGCCAGAGGATCTTCATATTCATAAACTTCATATTCTTTAAGTAGTCATTTAATGCTTGCTCTTGCATAAATAATAGTTAAAATAAGTCACTTTGTCATAACTTGCTAAGTCAGTGATAGTCAGAAATCAGGAGGTCCCAGACATTGTGCTCTATGCTCCATCCATTAATGAGCCTTCTGAATGTACTACCCTAGTCATAGATTCACGGTAACACCAGACTACATAATCAACTAGATATAAATGATTTCAGAGTCAATCAATAATTTTACATTTATTTGCCAGGCAATTATTAATAAACAAATGTCAAATCTACCTCAAATAATGAAGTTACACAACATTCATTCATCCTTCATTCATTTTCTCCCGCTTATCCGTAATTCGGGTCGCGGGGGCAGCAGTCTAAGCAGGCGGAGTGGTGGCTCCAGTGGTTAAGGCGCTGGGTTGCCGATCGGAAGGTCTGGGGTTCAAGCCCTGGTATCGCCAAGCTGCCACTCTTGGGCCCTTGAGCAAGGCCCTTAACCCTCTATGCTCCGGGGGTCCCTTACGAGGGAAATATCAAGGTCCGTGACGTCGGAGTGACGTGGGGCCGCCTTCCCGTGGGCTCACCACCTGCAGGAGGGACCGTAAGGGACGGTGCTGTGAGGTTACACAACATGATCAGCATAAAACCAAATAGTTAAGCAATGCAGTTTACAAAAGAATTGTTAAAAAAGTCACTGTACCTGGCAATAGGGACACATAGAGACTGTGTGGAAAGTTCTGACTACAGAATCAAAGTAGAAGGTGGTGGTCAGGAGGTGACCTAAAAACCAGCACCTGGTAAAGATCTTCTTCGGGACTTTATCAATAGGACAGAATTTTGCATTTTTATTTTTGGTCTGTTGGGACTGAGATCATATTTCCAAGACCTTTAAATTGATATAAAATATGTGAAGGTAAGTCACCTTTACATGACTCGGACATATCCGCAGGAGGGAAAAAGGGGGGCTCAAGGTTGGGTGAGAGGGCATCTGAACAAATGGCTTTCTCTCATCAGATTAAAGGGATTCTCTCCTCAGATTAAAAAGTTTATTGTTTTGTTGCATGGCAGTTTTTGGAGTCCGGCCTCATGAAGTTGCATGGCACTTCTCAGGGTCTGACCTGATGAAGAGATCTGACCATCTTTACACCTCTAGAAGCCATTTTCATACTGTATAATGACAGCGGACATTCTCAGCCACTCCAGCATCCCGGAAAAACTATCGGTATGAATTTTTGTTCCAGCCATCAACTATCGGTGCTGATGTATTGGCAAAACCAGTAAATTGGTTGACCTCTGATAGTGATCATGTTCATTCAGCAGAATATATTTCCAGTGTCTGGATCCACAATAAACAGGTAAATATGTCCACAAAGTTGCATTGACAAACAGGACATGAGCTACTTCTTTTCTTGACAATAAATTATAATAGAAACTGATAAGCCTCCTGAGAACCCATATCCTCTTTTTTTTATGAAACATTATTAATTTCTTTGGCCAAATCTTTAAATTTTTCTAAATTTTCCTGCTTGAACAATACACTGAAGTGCCACACAAATCTTTTGTAAAGTAAATGGAGGATTTTTCGTGTTTGTTAAAGTGTAAATAAAAACAGAATGCAATGATTTGCAAATGTCATAAACACATTCTATTCACAATAAAACAAAAACATCAAATGTTTAAACTGAAGATATATACAATTTTAAGGTAAAAAAATTAGGTAACTTTGAATTTGATGGCTGCAGCAGGTTTCAAACATGTTGGGACAAAGTAATGTTTACCACTATGTAGCATCAAGTCTTCTGTCTGTATACATCTGGGAACTGAGGAGACCAGTTTGCTGAAGGTTTGGGAAAATAATGTTGTCCCATATGTGTCTAATACAGGATGTTGTATTTTTCGTTTCATGATTGTATTCAAGTGTATGCAGTTAGCATTGTCTTGCTTAAATATTTAAGGTCTTCCCTGAAAAAGATGATTTCTGGATGGAAGCAATTGCTGTTCTAAAACCTCTATGTACAGCATTGATGGAGCCTTTCCAAATGTGCAAGCTGCCTATTCCACAGGTACTAATGCACTCCCATACCATCAGAGATGCGGCTTTTTTTTTTTTTTACTTAGTCCTAATAACAAGATAGATAGACCCTCTCCTCTTTAGTCTGGAGTACGTGGTGCCCATGGTTTCGAAAAAAATATTTACAGTTTCATTCGTCTGACCACAGAAAAGTTTTCCATTTTGCCTCAGTACATATTAAATGAGCTTTTTGGCCCAGAGACGATGGTGACATTTCTCAATCATGTCTACGCATGCCTTCTTCTTGCATGACAGAGATTTAACTTGCATTTATGGATGACATGGCAAACTGTGTTCACAGACAATGATTTCTGGAAGTGTTAATGAACCAATGCAGTGATTTCCATTACGGAATCATGACTGTTTCAAATGCAGTTTTGCCTGAGGGCCCAAAGATCACATGCATCCAACATTGATTTTCCCCCTTTGTCCCTTGTGTGCAGAGATTTTTCCAGATTTTTTTTAACTTTTAATAATATTCTGTACTGTAAATTATGAGATTTAACTGTTTTGCAATTTGATGTCAAGGAACATTAATCTGAAATTGTTCTACAATTTGTAGACACAGTCTTTTAGACATTGACGAAGATTTGCCCATCTTTAATTCTGCCTCTCTAAGACACTCTTTATACCCAATCATCTTACTGACCTATCCATCCATCTCCATCCATCTTCTCCCGCTTATCCGATGCGGGGTCGCGGGGGCAGCAGTCTAAGCAAAGATGCCCAGACTTCCCTCTCCCTAGACACTTCTTCCAGCTCTTCCGGGGGGACACCAAGGCGTTCCCAGGCCAGCCGGGAGACATAGTCTCTCCAGCGTGTCCTAGGTCTTCCCTGGGGTCTCCTCCCAGTGGGACGCGCCCGGAACACCTTCCCAGGAAGGCGTCCAGGAGGCATCCGGAACAGATGCCCGAGCCACCTCAGCTGACCCCTCTCGATGTGGAGGAGCAGCGGATCTACTCCGAGCTCCTCCCGAGTGACTAAGCTTCTCACCCTATCTCTAAGGGATCGCCCAGCCACCCTGCGGAGGAAGCACATTTCGGCCGCCTGTATCCGGGATCTTGTCCTTTCGGTCATGACCCAGAGCTCATGACCATAGGTGAGAGTAGGAACGTAGATTGACCGGGAAATCGAAAGTTACTGACCTATTTAGTTGCAAAATGTTTCTGGAACTGTTATGTATTAATAACATAACAATAACTTTTTCCATTTTTTCCCCAGACTTTTGTTGTCAACTGTGTTGACGTATTGCAGGCTAAAAATTTTGAATGACCTTGTTTTTTCCTTAAAATGGAACATTAACATTTGGTAAGTTTTGTTGTGAATAAAATATGGATAGAATTATCAATGTAAAATAAGATGGCCAGTGTATATTCAGCTCGGTCAACTCTAGACAAGTATGCTATTGTTAAAATTAATTTCCTGCTAAATCTGATTAAATCTGAATGGTGGCCATGTTTAAAAAGAAAAAGTAAGGGAAAACTTGACAAAGCTGCTGCGACACAGATAGGATGAGTGCTGTGCCTCTGCAGTTTCCACCACCATGATGGGCATTTTGAAAGATGAGAGATATCTTCTGACAAGTAAGGGCATGTCTGTGGGGTAAATCAAATCCAACTCCAGAGAGTACACATAGTCTGCTATAGATAAAGCGTTCTCTGTTACAAAGATCTAAGAACAGATTTTGAGCACAGATGGTGGTCTGAACTGTATCTGCCTTTTTCATCTGAGCGATGTGTGCAAAGCTAAATCATGAGAACATGCACACAAATGAAGAGCATGCAGGTATTTACTACTTCTTTCGGCTTCTTCCATTAGGGGTTTGCCACAGCGGATCATCAGTCTCCATACCTCTCTGTCCTCTTCATCTGCCTCTTTCACACCAACTACCTGCATTTCTTTCCTGACCACATCCATAAACCTCCTCTTTGGACTTCCTCTTTTCCTCCTTCCTGGTGGCTCCATCCTCAGCATTCTCCTACCGATATACCCCATGTCCCTCCTCTGCACATGTCCAAACCATCTCAATCTCAACATCTTCAGCTCTGCTACCTCCAGCTCCACCTCCTGTCTTTTACTTAATGCCACTGTCTCTAATCCACACAACATCGCAGGTCTCACCACAGTCCTATAAACTTTCCCTTTCACTCTTGCAGATACTCTTCTATCACAAATCACTCCTGCTATCACTCTTCTCCACCCACTCCACCCTGCCTGCACTCTTTTCTTCACTTCTCTAACACACTCTCCATTATCTCTTTTGTGATCTGCATATTTTATTTGGCACATGTATTTACACTGGATTCCCTTCCTAATGCAACCCTCCCCTTAAAATGCATTCCATGCAGGTATTTACAAAAACAAAAACAAACAAAAATAAAATAGATCCAGTTTGTTAGGAGGAACAAAGTTTCTTTATTTGGTAATTGGTTCCTATACCTGCTTTGGAAAGAAGGAAATGTTGGTGTAGAAATTTTCTGTTGAATATTAAGTTGACATTTCAGTCTGAGTTGGATATTACATAATCAAATTATTCTGCCCTGTTAAGTTTGCTTTTAGGCAAGCAACACACACACACACACACACACAGACACACACACAACAGAGGTGGCAAAAGTACACACATCCTATACTTAAGTAGAAGTACAGATACTCATGTTTTAAAATACTCGGGTAAAAGTTGAAGTACTGATTATAGTCTTGGCTCTGACATGTACTTAAGTAAAAAGTAGTTATTACTTCTACCTGTTTTAGCTGTTAACTGGACCTCACGTCATATAAATTAGTGATAATTGTGATAGCCTAGTGCAGGGGTGTCAAACTCAGAGTAATTATTTTTGGCCCGCGAGATCATATCAAGTGTGTAAAGCGTACAGCGCTAATACTACAAATCCCAGAATGCTTCGTTAGTTCACTGGCGCGTCAGTCGAGACCGCTGAAAACTCAGCGTACTCAGCATTGAATTTACCCGAAGATTTACCGACTTTGAATTCCAAAAATGCAGATTTGAACTGCTCAGTAATCCGTTTGTGGTTGACGTGGAAAGCGTACCAACCAACCTCCAAATGGAGCTGATTGAACTCCAGTGTAGAGACACGATCAAGTCAAAGTACGTCTCTGTGTGTGCTGCACAGTTTCCATGTTTCCTCCCCAACACACTGCACAACTCCGTGCCCAAGCTGCTCAAACGCTCTCTATGATCGGCAGCACATATCTGTGTGAGCAACTGTTCTCTTTAATGAAGAAGAATAAAACACCATTCAGGAGTCTCACTGATAAACACCTTCACTCAGAGCCTAAACCCAGACATGATGCTCAGCTCAGAGCCTAAACTCAGACATGATGCTCAGCTCAGAGCCTAAACCCAGACATGAAGCTCAGCTCAGGGTCTTTAATGAAAGATAACTCCACTACAAAAAAGCACTTCAGTGGTAGCTCAGTGGGTTAAGGCTTGTGCCTGAACATGGTCCTTAATATAGTCCACGCTGGTGATAAGGTTCCAAAGCCAGTCCTACATGCCTTCTTTCTTACTGCGCTGGCATGAAACAAAGTATGAACCCTCCAAAAAGCACACATGCTTTTCAGCAGCGGTCGCTTAGTGGTTTAAGGCTTGTGCCTAATCTAAACATGCTTCCCAGGCTGATCTCTTCCATGGTTCAGTGGGTTCTGGCCAGTGCCTCGCTGAAGTCTTAGACTTAACACTCGACACACACTCATTACTCATCTCAGCCCATTCCACCATCATTATACTCCCGTACTACACTGTTTACATGCTGTTTTTTTGCACCTTTGACTCTATTATACCGTTTATATGCTGTTTTTTGCACCTTTACTGTTTCTTATTACAATATACTGTTATTATACTATACTGTTTACATGCTGTCTTTTGCACCTCTTGACTGCTGCTGTTTTTTGCACTACATTGTGTCTGTTTATATTCACTCCCAGGTAAAGTTTTTACATTTCTCCTCATACAGTACTGTATACTCAAAGTATACAGTAGGTTTACTAGTTGGCGCTTTCTCAGGTTTTGTGTCTTGTCTTGTGTTGTCTTGTGTTTTCTGTCTGCACTGTCTGTCTGTATTGTTTTTTGTCTGCACTGTTTGCACTAGGTTGCACTCGATGTACTTTATGTAGCTTGTTGTTGCAGTAAAAGCCTCTTGACTTGACTTGACTTGATGGTGAGGATCAGGGTTTGAATCCTGCTTTCTGTCTGCTAGTTGCGATGTAGGTTATGTTCCTGCTTCCTAAATCTTTCTTTATCTTTATATTCTTTTGTTGATGGTTTAAAGGTAGATAGACCTGCTCTAAACAAACTTCCTGGCCTGTCTTCCCTGATGGTTCAGTGGGTTAAATCAGGTGTCTGGCTTTTGGTGGGGTTCAGGGTTCGAATCCTGCTTTCTGCCTGCCCGTCACGATCAGGATTCACTTCCTACATCTTTCTTTAGCGATATATATATATATTTTTTTATGGGTTGAAAAGAAAGATAGACCTGCTCTAAACAAGCTTCTTAGCCTGTCCTCACCGATGTTTCAATGGGTTAACGTTGGTATCTCGCTGGTGGTGGGGAGCATGGTTCGAATCCTGCTTTCTTCCTGCTATTTACAATGTGGGTTCAACTTGTGCTACTTACATCTGTATTTGCTTCCTACATCTTTCTTTAGCATTAAATTCTTGTGTTGATGGTTTGAAAAGAAAGATAGACCTGCTCTAATCAAGCTTCCCATCCTGTTTTTTTCTGATGGCTTAGTGGGTTAAGGCTGGTACTTTGCTAATGTTGGTCATCGCTAGTGGAGTTTGTGACTGTTAGATGTAGACCATTTTATTTTCCACCGGAATTCACCACTGTTTACATTGTCGGAGTGTACATTTCTCCCAGTGCTAATGCTAAGGAGGCACTGTGTGAACTCTACAGCACTATTAGCGACCTGCAGAATGCTCACCCCGACGGATTGTTTATTATCGCCAGAGATTTCAACCATGTGAATCTCAGGACTGTGCTTTCTAAACTCCATCAGCATGTGGACTTTGCAACGAGAGGAGCGAGCACGCTGGATCTTGTTTAGACTAACATTCCCGGCTAGAGAGGCTGCAACTCAAAAATCCTCAACCACTTCCAGGACAGTGGAGGCACTCGGCACATGTGGCAGGGCATCCAGGTGATCACGAATTACAAGACAACATCACCTGCCTGTGACTGTGACGCCTCCCTCCCAGATGCGCTAAACGACTTCTACGCCCAGTTTAAGGTACAGAACAACGTGAAGGCGAGGAAGACCACCCCTCCTCCCACTGACCAGGTGCTCTGTCTAACAACACATGAAGTGAGGAAAACTTTATGCAGAGTTAACCCACGGAAGTCTGCTGGACCAGACAACATTCCTGGCAGAGTGCTCAGGGAATGTGCAGAACAGCTAGCGGGTGTCTTTACTGACATCTTCAACATCTCACTGAGCAGTAACGTTGTTCCCACGTGCTTCAAGACAACGACCATTGTTTCCGTGCCGAAGAAATCTACTGTCTCCTGCCTCAATGACTATCGTCTTGTCACGCTCACACCCATCGTGATGAAGTGCTTCAAGAGGCTCGTCATGAAGCACATTAAGATCCAGCTTCCACCCTCCCTGGACCCCATGCAGTTTGCGAATCATCCAAACTGTTCTACGGACGATGCCTTCTCCACAACCCTCTATCTGGCCCTCACCCACTTCTACAACAAGGACTCATATGTACGAATGCTGTTTATTGACTTCAGATTAGCATTCAACACAATCATTCCTCAGCACCTGATTGAGAAGTTGAGCCTACTGGGCCTGAACACCTCCCTCTGTAACTGGATCCTGGACTTCCTGACTGGGAGACCTCAGTCAGTCCGGATCGGGAACAGCATCTCAGGTACCACCCCACTGAGCACTGGTGCCCCTCAGGGCTGTGTGCTCAGCCCATTGCTGTTCACTCTGCTGACTCACGACTGTGTAGCAATGCACAGCTCCAACCACATTGTCAAGTTTGCCAATGACACGACCGTGGTGGGTCTAATCAGCAAGAATGACGAGTCAGCATACAGAGAGGAGGTGCAACGGTTAACATCCTGGTGTGGAGCAAACAACTTCATTCTAAACGTTGACAAAACCAACGTTGGTTGTGGACTTCAGGAAAACACAGCGCGAGCAATCTCCACTGATTATTGATGGATCCTCAGTGGAGATCGTCAAGAGCACCAAATTCCTTGGTGTTTACCTGGCGGACAACCTCAACTGGTTACTCAACACCAGCTCCATCACGAAGAAAACTCAGCAGCGTCTCTACTTCCTGAGAAGGCTGAGGAAAGCCCATCTCCCTCCCCCCATCCTGACCATGTTCTAAAGAGGGACCTTTGAGAGCATCTTGAGCAGCTGCATCACTGCCTGGTTTGGGAACTGCACCGTTTTGGATTGCAAGACCCTACAGAGGAAAGTGAGGACAGCTGAGAAGATCATCTAAGTCTCTCTCCCCTCTATCATTGACATTTACACCACACGCTGCATCCGCAAAGCAAACAGCATTGTGGATGAGCACACACACCCGTCACACACACTCTTTACTCTCCTGCCATCAGGAAAATGGTTCCGAAGCATTCGGGCCACCACATCAAGACTGTGCAACAGTTTCTTTCCTCAAGCCATCAGGCTTCTTAACACACAGAACTGAAACGGAACTGTGAATTACCGAACAGAATGTGTGTTACCGAACTGTACAACCTGGACAAAACACTTAACACACACTCATTACCCATCTCAATCCATTCCACCACCATTTATTTATTTATTATTATTTATACTTGACCGTACCACTCTCTTACTGCTGTTTTTTGCACCTTTTAATTTATTATACTGTTTACATGCTGTTTTTGCACCTTTGACTGTATTATACTATACTGTTTTAATGCTGTCTTTTGCACCTTTTGACCGCTGCTGTTTTTTGCACTACATTGTTCTGGTTATATTCACTCCCCTGTATAGTTTTTAGGTTTACTGGTCGGCGCTATATTTGTTGTTTTGTCTTGTCTTTTGTTGTCTTGTGCTGTCTGTCTGCACTGTCTGTCTGTACTGTTTTTTGTCTGCACTGTTTGCACTAGATTGCACGCAATGCACTTTATGTAGCTTTGTGTTGTGTTGTAGCTCTATGTTGTTTAGTGTAGCACCAGGGTTCCGGAGGAACGTTATCTCGTTTTTACTGTGTACCGTGTACAACTGTGTATAGTAGAAATGACAATAAAAGCCTTGTGACTTGACTTGACTTCATATTCTTGTTTTGATGGGTTAAAAAGAAAGATAGACCTGCTCTGAACAAACTTTCCAGCTTGTCCTTTCTGATGGTTCAGTGGGTTAATGCTGGTACCTTGCTAATGGCGTGATTCAGGGTTCGAATCCTGCTAGTCACGATATGGTTTTGCTTCCTACGTCTGTCTTGAGCATTATATTCTTGTGTTGATGGTTTGAAAGAAAAGATAGATCTGCTCTAAATAATCGTTGCAGCCGGTCCTTCCCGATGGTTCAGTGGGTTAAGACTGGTATTTCACTGTTGGTGGTGTTCAGGGTTCGAATCCTGCTTTCTGTGTTTCTGTCTGGTCTGAATTTCTTGCTTTGAAGCCTGAAACAAACGATAAACCCCCCAAAAAAAGAAGGTGTGTTGTGGGACTTGATAGCTTTGTGATAAAAGCCTTGCCTCTGAGCTCAGAGGTTGCTGGCTCGAATCTGGCTTGTCCCCACACTGGGTAAGCTGTGTGGAAAGTACTCTGTGGTGAGCAATGAAGTGGTTGACTGTGAACAAAGGCTGTGAAGACCTGCTGCTTCACAGCCTCAGAAAAAGTGAGGGTGATAGGTTTTTGGCAGAATTTTTCCCTATATATGCAAAACTAAGTCGATAATTTTTTGGATGTTTTTGCTTCATAACCCCCTCTTTTCAGCTTCTTAGACGCCAGGGGGGGCAGATGCCCGGATATTGCCCCCCTGCGCCAGGATACACCCTCCGAGACCGTCCACATCCAACCTTCCACGCAGCCATTTCTGACACCTTCCTCACTACAGTCACCGGAACCTTCCACACTCTTAACTTTGAGCCCTGGCCGGGGTTTGAACCAGCAACCTCTCAATCCAGAGGCAATGCTCTTCCGATTGAGCCACAGGATCTCCTGCAAGAACCTGATTTTTAGGACCTTTTTTTTGGTTCTTTTTTTTTTTTACTTTTTAAACAATTTATAAGAAAGCTAAGCGGTAGGAATCTAACCGGGTGAGTCAGATAACAGAGCCCGCATCACTAACCACTACACTACCACAGGGGTGGCAAACAAGCCTTTGCTTATTGGACTCTTGGCTTTTCTATAGTTAGGCGACCACTGTTTTCTCTTAGATCATGATGGTAGAGGATCAAAATATCTCCTTCCTGTACATTCTCTCAGTAACTGGAAGTCTATGAGAAGTGACTCAGGTACAAGAACCACATATCCAACACCTGCACCACTGATATACCATGATTTACCAGCAACCAATTTTAATGACGTTTCATTGTTCTGTTTTTAAAAACTTTTTATAATGTTCAATATGAAACTAAAGGTAAGTGCTTATTGGACTTTTGTCTTCAAGAGACAAAGTCCAAAAAAGATGAGAGGTGCTTTTTCTTTTTTCTCCTTTCACGACGGTAGCATTTAGACCGCAATTAGATGTCCATTTAAGTCATTGGGCAGAGGCCATTTTCCAGTGTAACCTACAACCAAACAAACGAGGGCTATGGGCCTGGCACGAGCGCACAGTGGCAGATTGCTACTGTTGGGATTGGAACTTGTGTCCTTTTGACCCAGAGACCAAAGCCTTAACTACCAAGCTACTACCACCACCCTACGAGAAATGACTGAACTGTACAAGAACCACAAGTCCAACACCTGCGCCACTGAGGTCATTCTTGTACCATGATAAAACACAGTCAACCACAAGACTCTCTTGTCCACCCTCAGGAGCCTTGGTATCCGTGGAACAGCATGGAAATGGTTTGCTTCCTACCTGAAAGGTCGCTCATACCAGGTAACATTGAGGGGGTCCACATCTGCTGGTCATCCCAGCACCATTTTACCTCAGGGACCTCATCACACCTCGCACTGCACCACGCTGTCGGAGATCCTCCAGCACTGCTCGACTGGTACCACCTTCTCTCAGGATGAGTGGTAAGTATACTTCAAGGCTCTTCTCTCTTCTGGCACTGGGGTGGTGGAATGAACGTCCCCTAGATGTATGAACAGCGGAGTCTCTGGCTTTCTTCAAGCAACAGTTAAAGACCTACCTCTTCCTGAAACACTTAAACTAACACTTTCCATGTTTGCTTTGTTCATACTCAACAGAGTTGAGCTTTTTTCTACAATTGTTTTGGCTCAGTGGGTGTAGGTACGTACCGCCCTGATGGTGCCAACTGGAGTTCACTTTGTGGTCTGTTTTCTTCCCCTGTCTATGTTTAGAGGAAAGCTTTGCTGGTATTAAAAAGGGTGGGGCTGCTGCCATCTATGATGGCTCAGAGGTTTACGGCCGTTCCTCTGTAAAAGAGCGGATCAGGGTTCAAGTCTTGGTCTCTTCGTTCAGCTATGATGGCCCAGAACCTCCACGATTGTATTATTCAGCTTTTGAGGCCTAGTCTGGGTGGGGTTTTTTTTGCATTAGGTGCTTGCTTTGCTCAGAGGAAAGATAAACCAGTACAACAGGAGGGTTCGTACTCATTGTCTGTGATAGCCTAGTGGCTTAATGTCAGTATCCCCATGAGGATGAGTTTGAGAGTTCGATTCCTGTTCAAGCTCTTTTCTGTGTTGGTAAATTAAACTCCTGGACCAAATGAAAGGTAACCCCACCTAAAAAAAAGCACTTCTGTGTTTTGTCTGTCTTGGCTCAGTGGGTTAATGCTTGTGCCTAAATATAGTCTCTGCTGGTAATAAGGTTTTTTATCCAGTCCCACATGCCTTCTTTGTTACTGCGCTGTCATTAAACAAAGGATGAGCCCTCCAAAAAGCACACATGCTTGTCAGCAGTGGTGGCTCAGTAGGTTAAGGCTTGTGCCAGGCTTCCCAGCCGTTCCTTCTCGATGGTTCAGTGGGTTACCGCAGTTACCTCACTTTTGGTGGGGATCAGGGTTCAAATCGTGCTTTCTTCCTGCTAGTTACAATGGGGGTTCAATGCGTGCTTCTTACATTTTTCTTTAGCGTTATATTCGTGTTTTGATGGGTTGAAAAGAAAGATACACCTGCTTTAAACACACTTTTCAGCCTGTCCTCCCCAATTGTTTAGTGGGTAAATGCTGGTGCCTCACTGATGGAGGCAATCAGGTTTCGAATCCTGCGTTCTCCATACTAGTCATGATGTGGGTTAACTTCTTACATCTATCTTTAGTGTTATATTCTTGTGTTGATGGGTTAAAAGTATAGATAGATCTGCTCTAAAGATGCTTGGCAGCCTGTCCCCCCTGATGGTTCAGTGGAATAAGACTGGTTTTTCGCTGTTGGTGGGGTTTTCTGGGTTTAAATCCTGCTTTCTGTGTTTATGTCTGTTCTGAATTTTTTGCTTTGCTGGTATGAAACCAAGGATAAACCCCACAAAAAAACAAAGTTGAGCTGTAGAACTTGACGGCTTTGTAGTAAAAGCCTTGCCTCTGAGCTCAGAGGTTGCTGGTTCAAATCTGGCTTGTCCCCACACTGGGTAAGCTGTGTGGAAAGTGGTGAGCAATGGGGTGGTTGACTGAACAAAGACTGTGAAGACCTGATGCTTCACAGCCTCAAAAAAAGTGAGGGTAATAGATTTTTTCACTATATATGCAAAACTAAGTCAATAATTTTTTAACGTTTTCATTTCTTAACCCTCTGTTTTCACCTTCTCAGAAGCCACGGGGAGTCAGATGCCCGGATATTGCCCCCCTGCGTCAGGATACGCTCTCCAAAACCATCAACATGCAACATTCCACACAGCCATTTCTGACACCTTCCACACTCTTAACCTCGAGCCCTGGCCAGGGTTTGAAACAGCAACCTCTCAACCCAGAGGCAAAGCGCTTCCAATTGAGCCACAGGATCTCCTGCTAGAAGTGTATTTTTAGGACCTTTTATAGTTCTTTATTTAAACTTTTTAAACAATGTAAAGGTAAGCTAAGAAGTAGGAATTAAACCGGGTGAGTCAGATATCAGAGACCGCATTACTAACCACTACACTACCACAGGGTTGGCAAACAAGCCTTTGCTTATTGAACTCTTGGTTTTTCTATAGTTAAGAGACCACTGTTTTCTCTTAGATCATGATGGTAGAGGGTCAAACCTTCTCCTTCCTGTTTATTTTCTCAGTTATTTGAAGTCTATGAGAAGTGATTTAGGTACAAGAACCACATCTCCAACACCTGCACCACTGATATACCATGATTTGCCAGCAACCAATTTTAATGACCTTTAATGAATGAAATGTTGGGCAGAATGTACAGTAATGATATATTGATACATAGATAAAAAATAGTGCAGATATAATGAGTAATAGAAAAGTATGTAATATGTACATGTATTGTACAGAGGTTATTTACAGTGTTTTTGTTTTGTGATTGTTTTGTAGTGATTAGCGGTGTAGTGTAGAGTTCAGTAGTGTGATGGTGGATGGAAAAAAGCTGTCCCTGAACCTGCTGGTTCTGGTGCGCAAGTTCCTGTATCTCCTTCGTGAAGGAAGGCGGTTAAACATTTTATGACTGGGATGTGAAGAGTCCTTGATAATGTTGTGAGCTCTGCGCAGACATCTGCTGTGGTGAAGGTGTTCAATGGCAGGTAGTTTGGTGCCAGTGATGCGTTGGGCGGTTTTGACCACCCTTTGCAGGGCTTTCAGTTCACTCACAGTAGAGCCTCCGTACCAGACAGATGAGATTTCTTGAGACTTCTCAAGAAGTACAGGCGCTGTTGTGCTTTTTAAACCAGAGCTGACGTGTTCTGCTGCCATGTCAGATCCTCAGAGAAGTGAACTCCCAGGAACTTAAAGCTGGAGACTAGTTCTCCCTCAGTTCCATCGATGTTGATAGGTAGATGTCTCCTGCTGTTGGATTTCCGAAAGTCCACAATGAGCTCTTTGGTCTTTGTGGCGTTGAGAGTCAGGTTGTTGTTGGCACACCATGCTGTCAGATTTTGGATCTCTTCCCTGTAGGCCGATTCGTCGTTGTTGTCGATCTGGCCGACCACGGTGGTGTCATCTGCATACTTGATGAAGATTTTGGAGTTATATAGAAGAGCACAATCGTGGGTGAACAGGGAGTAGAGCAGTGGGCTCAGAACACAGCCCTGCGGTATGCCAGTGTTCAGAATGAGGGTTGAGGATACCTGGTTTCCCAACCTGACAGATTGAGGTCTGTTGGTGAGAAAGTCCAGAATCCATCTGCAAGTGGAGGTGCAAATACCCAGTTCACTGAGCTTAGTGATCAGTACAGTGGGGAGGACTGTATTGAACGCAGAGCTAAAGTCAATGAACAGCATTCTGATGTATGTGTTGCTTTTATCCAGGTGGGTGAAAACTGAATGAAGAGCTGTGGAAACTGCATCCTCTGTTGACCTGTTCGGGTAATAGGCAAACTGGTATGGGTCCAGTGTAGGTTGTAGGCCCGCAGTGAGGTGATTCAGGATCAGTTTCTTAAAGCACTTCATAGCAATGGGGGTGAGTGCAACTGGCCGAAAGTCATTCAGGCATTTCGCAGCAGAGTGCTTAGGCACTGGTACCATAGTAGTGGTCTTCAGGCATGTAGGTACCGTGGCTTGGGCCAATGACAGGTTAAAAATGTCAGTAAAAACCTGTGCCAGTTGTCCAGCGCATGCTCTGAGAACACATCCCGGTATGCCATCCGGGCCAGCTGCCTTTCGTGCATCCACTCTGCTAAACACTGAATAGACGTCCGTTGTTGAGAGTGAAAGTGGGCTGTAAGCAGTAGAAGAGTCCGTGGTTGTTGTGTAATGTCCTGTGCTTTGGTCAAAACGAGCAAAAAAATGATTGAGCTCGTCCGGTTGGAAGGCACTGCTGGTTGGTTGAGCTGTAGGTTTGTAGTCTGTGATGGACTGGATGCCTTTCCACATGCATCTGGGGTCAGAGTTGTGGAAGTGCTCTTCTATGTGAAGTCTGAATGTGAGTTTTGCTTTCCTGATGCCCCCTTTTAGGTTGGCCCTGGCTCTGTTGTAGTCCTCTGCACTGCCAGATTTAAAGGCAGCATCTCTTGCTTTCAACAGGAGACGGACTTCAGAGTTCATCCACGGCTTCTGATTAGGAAAGCATTCACGTGTTTGACAGTATCATATTATAATGTTCAATATGAAACTAAAGGTAAGAATCGAACCAGGGAAGTCTTTCATCATAGATCGCTCATAGCATTACTTCAAAACTCAAAACTTTGTTAGACATGTAAAGGAGCAGGAAAGACAGAGACAAAGACAAAGAGACACAGACACAGCTTTAGAAAGAGTGAGAAACAAATAGAGAGACAGCAAGAGAGAGACACATACAGTGAGACAGAGACATTTACTAAAAGAGACACAGAGACAATTAGATAGATAAAATAGAGAGACAAGGATAGCGAGATATAGCCACTTCCTGTTGGAAGTGTTTATCCCGAGCGACTCTTAATGATCTAATTTACTAAATGAGCAGTAGTGAGTTAAGGGCTTGCTCAAGTGCCCAAAACTGGCAGCTTGGAGGTGTTAAACATGTATCATATTTACAGCATGTGATATATTTGTAAGCATATGTACAGTGATTAAATATAAAGGCTATATCAGTGCAGAGACGTGTGGACATCATTAAGAGCCTTTGCTATGTTTCCACACGGACAGTTAATGAGGTGATACCGGAGAGACTGCACCTCTTCAAGTCAAGTCAGGACGCTTATATATAGAAAATTATAGACATTTTACAGATTTGAATGATGTATTGTTTTTATCTGTACGATCAATAAAGACAGTAATTTAAGTTTGTGTCGTCATTATGAGGGAAAACCCCACAAAACGCCACCTAGAGGGTAAATTGTGTGAATCATGGTGAAAAAAGATATTTTTATCTGGAGTTTATTTATTTTAGATCTAAGTAAAGAAAGGACATCGTGGATAAATGTATTTTTTGCCAAAGGTTTTAATTTCGCCTCTTTTTTATTTAGTTATTTATTTATGTATTAAAATTTTTTATAAAAATGGTGAAACAGAAATGTGCGCTGAATTGATAGCGCGTTAATAAAATTTTGTGCCGTTTAAAATAATTTTAATTTTGACAGCCAAATATACATAAACATACATACATACACACACACAGATATATATATATATATATATATATATATATATATATATATATATATATATATATATATATATATATATATATATATATATATATATATATATATATATATATATATATATATATAAAAAACTGGTTTTACTGACTCCCTCTGTCTCATCCACATTAACCCTAAACTTCTAACTGACTTCTGCTTGCTGATTCTCAGCTCCATAAACTAGTCTACATCTGTGGTGAGTGAGAGTCAGGACTTTATACACCGGCGGATTAAAAAAGACACGAAATTACAGGAAATCGGTTGTTTGGCTAAAATTGGCACGCAGTGAAAATAAAAAAAATATACTTTAACAAATCAATAGATTAAAACTAAAGTAACGAGTCTGTTTTAAAAATGTAAGAAGTAAAAAGTACAGATATTTGTGTAAAAATGTAATGATTAAAAGTAAAAAGTTGTCTGGAAAATAAATAGCGGAGTAAAGTAATGATACCAAATAAATCTACTTGAGTACAGTAACGAAGTATTTGTACTTTGTTACTTCCTACCTCTGACACACACACACACACACACACACACACACACACACACACACACACACACACACACACACACACCAAATCCCCAAATCTGCCATCTGTGCATGCAGTAATCACAGAAATCTGATAAGCTTGTCTGTGTTGAAATTATTTATTTAAAATAAGACAGTGTTTCTATTTATTTAATGCAGCAGCACAAGTGGAACACACACACACACAAACTTTTTTTGAGACCAAATTTAGCAGGGTGTTTGAAAGCAATTAGAAGCAAATCAAGAAACATAAAGACTTTAGCGAAGTGATGGACAATGAGACAGTAAATGTAATTTGTTACTGTACTTAAGTAGCTTTTTTTTATGTATCTGTAATTTGCTGAAGTTTTTTATTTGGGAAGACTTTATCTTTACTACATTTTAAAGTCAAATATTGTACTTTTTACTCAACTACATTTCTATGATTGTCACTTGATGGTATCTACTTGTCACCAACATACATTTCAGCATCAATCTGAACATTTGCCACAAAACCTGTGGCCTTATTTGTGTGAGGTTTTTGAAGAAGTTGAAAAGAAGTGCTCATGATAATTGTAATTAATATCTATCGGTATTTTAGTAATTAATGCCATTCTATTAATAGATTGATGTGCTAAGTGTAACTTTTCACATAAACTGTTGATTAAGCAAAGAATCTTGTGACAAAAATGATAATAGGAACATTATAGCCATAATAAACCATAGTGCTTTGGATACTTAAGTACATTTGAAGGCAAATTCTTTTGTACTTTTACTCAAGTGAAAGTTTAAAGGGACACTTGTACTGTTACTGAAGTAATATTACTGAATGTATCGCCACGTTACTCAAGTACATTGTTTGTGTATTTCGTCCATCACTGTTACATACTAGTATTAATGTATACAGAATATAGATTACTTTATGGACCAAAAAAGTTTCCACCTTTCCACCAGCCACCTTACCTCTCACAGTGATCCCTCTTTGGGAGAAGAGATCTTTTGTGTTTTCATTCAAAAAGCAGTGGTGGGCCATAATGGTTAGCATAGAAGGTCTTGCTCAGAATTGGGGATGGGGATGCAAACAATGAGAACAATGGTATGTTCAAACTCTCTATGCAAATAATAGGGATGCAAACGTAGTGCCAGAAGTACAATGTCCAAAGTTCAGGACTACACCACCTCATGTTCATGTATAGAGAGTCCTTCTCCTTTCCGCTTTTGGGAGGCTTTGGTGTTTCTATCCTCAGTGACTGTGCTGAACCTAGGTAGCTTCACGTTAGCATCCGGAAAGCTAGTGGTGAGCTACGTTTCGCAAGAAGCACAACAAACTTCACTTTTTACTTTTTTTGCCAGAGAAGCCAGTTCATCGGCCTTGTTCTATAGTGAGTTCACATTTCCCACAATCATAGAAGGTACCGAAGGCTTATGTCACCACTTCTGTGCTAGCAGTTATACCTTTAGCTTAGCGTCAGCTCTGCAGCCACAATACAGCTTCCTCACCTAGTCAGGTAAATAGAAACCATGCTGGCTAGGGACTTTTTTAGAGCAAGTAGGAGATTTCTGTGTAAATCCAAATCAAATGGGATAGATGGTAATTAGATGCAACAAAAGCACAAGAAAGAATTTAATACACACACACAAACACACACACACGCGCACACACACACACACACACACACACACACACACACACACACACACACACACACACACACACACACACAGCTTGCTGGAAAAGCTGCCACTTGCTGTGGTGCCGAAAGCGAGAGTTTAATAGGTCAATATCGATGCTTTTGCTAGAGATGACGTATGCGGGCGGTGCAGTTGTGGCTGCAGTGAAAGGAGACTTGTTGAATTGTGTTCATTGGGTTTCTTGCTTTAGTAATACATTTCATTATCACTGTATAAGATACCGGTCTGTGATGCAGTACTCTGTTATACTGTGTTTATCTATAATATTAATGGTCTCTATAGCTGTAGCATGATCATAATGATGGCATAGAGAGGTGGATTGATTCCAGGAGGACACCACTGAAGGCCTCGGTGGAAAATGAACAACCCACCACTGTTAAAAATCATGGTGACAAAACTATTGACACTCCTGAAGGATATTTGACCAACAAATGGTCACCCTTGTGAAATGATTTCACACTCACAAGCACAACTGTGTCATCCATCACTGGGGGAAAAACTGCAGAGCTTTGAACACAAAAGAGACAGATGATTGTTGACCTGCACAAAGCATGGCAATAGATGGCTTGATGTTGGGATGGTTCTGTTTTTATAATGTAAGACATTTTGACTTTTTTTTTGTAATGGTGCCGTTCAGAAGTGTTAAACAAAGCGAAGGCTGGATGTTCACACCAAGCTTGAGTACAATACATGCCATCCAATCTGTACCATCTGTCAGTCAGTGCCATCTGTAATCAGATCAGATTAGTATGTCTGGCTGGATGGCAGAGAGGAGCAGCTGCTCCCCAATGTGTTGAGCTTCACATCTTTCAAAGCTGAACAAAGTCAGCATCGTAACTTCACTCACAGGGGAAGAGACTCAGGAGGACTGACGTACTTTTCGGGGTTTTTTTTATATTCTGGCTTACCTCCACTAAATCTGTCTACAGCTGTGAGGAATAATTGGTCTCAGATATGTCCCGGCATTTCACTTTCAGCTAGGTCTGCATTACTGGCATCTGTCTTATCCGTCTCCGTCTTTCTTTCTTGTTAGTTTAGCGTGTTTGTTTCCTGCCCATCAATCAATCAGTGCAGTAATTTCCGTGCCGCTATTCTCTTCTCATGCATTATTATATTTTTTTTATTCAGTGACATATGATTTAAAATGTAAAGTTCAATACTTCAAACTAAACACAAAGTAAAGTAAAATTATAGATTTGAAAAACATTTTAAAAGTGGAAGTACACAAAAAACTTCTCAATTACAGCAACTTGATTAAGTGTAATTCGTTACTTTCTACCTACACTGTTATTTATGCTGCCAGACCTGTACACCATGTACAGCGTTTTTTTTTACTTTTATATAACAAGAGAGATACGTAATAATCCTTATTTCTCTCTCCCTGTCATCCATCGACTCTTGATCTTTCTCTCTGTTGAGTTAAACATGCTCTTGAGGTACCAGTGACCCTGTCCTTTTCTTCTTTCTGGATCTCTCGATTTATCCCCTTGACCAACCTCTGGATGGAGATCTTTTCAATTGGAGACAGCTGATTGGTTCCACATTAAACATCCTAAAGAACCATTAATAACTTCGTGGATGGATT
This sequence comes from Silurus aristotelis, assembly GCF_946808225.1. Taxonomy (NCBI): domain Eukaryota; kingdom Metazoa; phylum Chordata; class Actinopteri; order Siluriformes; family Siluridae; genus Silurus; species Silurus aristotelis. The sequence goes on from NC_139594.1 coordinate 16,402,067, forward strand.
TGGACTGTGATTACTTTCAACAGTGTACTCCAATGGCTCAGGATTTTAATTGGCATGAACAGTTGTGTTTTAATTACTCTATTATTTGTCAATTAAGGGGCCCATAAATGAACAGCACACCTCAACGATGGTAGAACAGTAATGAATGGACCTTCTGTAATAAGGTTGAGTTCCCTCTCTTCCCGCTCTCATACCATCTCAGGGAGTAGTTTTATATAGCACCTGGGACCCAGAGGAATGTGGTTAAATTTCACTGTATCATGTGCGAAATGTGTATAGTTGAAATGACAAAGCCACTTGAATTGGCTTAGGACCCTTAGGGGTTCTTAAATTTTTTGTCGAGGCAACCTTTACAACAAAAAAAAAAAAGGGGTCCTAGGGGAATCTTTTTACAATTGTCCTTGAGTATGCAGTTGACTCATGAACAATTATTTGCCTTATCTTCTCATTACTCCAGTAGTAGACTTAAAAATGTGAAAAGTTTTTTTTTTTTTTTTTTTTTTACAGTATCCCAAATGAGCATTTCCTAGTATAATACATGCTGATTACATGTACAGTATCCAGATTACAAACTAAAGCAAGGTTGCAGAAGGGAAGTGCACAATTAATACTAAAGTTATAACAATAATAACACAAATACACATTAAAAAACTGTCCTGTGATTAAACCCTGTGGAATGATTTATAAACACAGAAAAGTGGTCAAGCTGCTTAGCACCAAAGCTAGAACGTTAAAAATTCTAATCAATATAATTGATATTAAAATGACTATAGAACAACTTGCTGTGGGTTAAAAATAGTGAGGCTGTAAATTAAAACCAAGGAACATGTATGGAAAAAGCCATTTCTGACAGCGTTCTCTCATGTAATGAGAACATAGGACTAGAGGGCTAACGAAAGATTTTATGGCAGAGTAGAATGTTATTTTTGACATTTATTAGGTGAAGTATTCTAGCAATGATTGACATAAAAAAATTAAATAAATACAAGGCGGCTGCTGCTGTAAAAAAAAGCCTTAAAAGCAGCTGGGGAAATTATATGTAGGAATGTTCTGCTTATATTCGGGAATATATGTGAAGCTGATTCTTTTGGGGGAAGATTTGAAATTCTAACAAGAGTGAATCACATCTTTTGGCAGCACAATTTGCACTAAAAGGAATTAATCAAAGCCATTATTATTATATAGTAATGGCAAAGAATCAGCTCTTCAAAAAAATTTGAAAATTCGAATCCATTCATCAGTTGATTAATGCTATGGTCCCGTTTCACTGAATAAAATCAGTCATGCTCACATTACTGCAGTATCGAATTTGATGTTATGCAAACGAAGAGGTTTGCGCTGTCCCTCTAATAATCTTGTTATCACTCCCAACGAAAACCTCAACATCTTCAGCTCTGCTACCTCCAGCTCCACGTCCTGTCTTTTACTCAGTGCCACTGTCTAAAACATACAACATCTCAGGTTTCACCACAGTCCTATAAACTTTCCCTTTCACTCTCACAGATACTCTTCTATCACAAATCACTCCTGCTATCACTCTTCTCCACCCACTTCACCCTGCCTGCACTCTTTTCTTCACTTCTCTAACACACTCTCCATTACTTTGCACTGTTGACCCCAGGTACCTGAACTCCTCCACCTTCCCCAAATCTTCTCCCCACAACTGCACCCTTCCACTGCCCTCCCTCTCATTCACACACATGTACTCTGTCTTACTCCTACTGACTTTCATTCCCCTTCTCTCCAGCACGTACCTCCACCTTTCCAGGCTCTTCTCCACCTGCTCCATACTCTCACCACAAATAACAATATCATCCGCAAACATCCTAATCCATGGAGACTCCTGTCTGACCTCGTCCATCAACCTGTACATCACCACAGGAAAGGGCTCAGAGCTGATCCTTGATGTAATCCAAACTACACCTTGAACCAGTCTGTTGTTCCTACTACACACTTCACTGCTGTCACACTGTCCTAATACATGTCCTGCAACACCCTCACATACTTCTGACACACCTGACTTCCTCATACAGTACTACAGCTCCTCTCTCCACCCTGTCGTACGCTTTCTCTAAATCCACACACACACAATGCAACTCCTTCTGATCTTTTCTATACTTTTCCATCAACATTCTCAAAGCAAATAATACGTCTGTGGTGCTCTTCCTCGGCATGAAACCATACTGTTGCTCACAGATGGTCACCTCTTCTCTCAGCCTGGCTTCCACTACTCTTTCCCATAACTTCATGGTGTGACTGATCAACTTTATTCCCTTGTAGTTACTGCAGGTCTGCACATCTCCCTTATGCTTAAAGATCGGTACCAGCACACTCCTTCTCCATTCCTCAGGCATCTTCTCACCTTCCAAAATCCTGTTAAACAATCTTGTTAAAAACTCCACTGCATCTCTCATAAACGTCTCTACTTTTCTCATCACTCTGTCGATTCCAATTCTGTTTCTCCAACCTCTTTCTCCTTATGTTCTCGAGCACTTCCTTATCCACTACGTCTCTTTGTCTTCCTTTCTATTTCCAGACGCCACACCAAGTAACTTTCTAGCTTTTTCCCTCATTACTTCTGAAGCACCTCTTGCACCACCACCTTCAGTTTCAGTCCTCACTCTCCTCCTCTTCTTCTTCACCTCCAAAACCATTCTACAGACCACTATCTGATGCTGTCTAGCTACACTGTCCCCTGCCAATACCTTACAGTTTTCAATCTCCTTTAGGTTGTGTCTCCTGCATAGAACACAGATCACCTGTGTGCACCTTCCTCCACTCTTATACGTCACCCTATGATCCTCCTTCTTCTTAAAATACGTATTTACACTGCCATTTCCATCCTTTTAGCAAAATCTACCACCATCTGCCCTTCCACATTCCACTCCTTAAAACCATACCTACCCATCACCTCCTCATCACCTCTGCTCCCTTCACCTACATGTCCATTAAAGTCTGCCCCAATCACCAATCTTTCATTCCTATGTACACCTTCTACCACCTCATCTAATTCACGCCAGAATGTTTCCTTCTCCTCCATCTCACAGCCAACTTGTGGAGCATAGGCACTGATGACATTTATCATCACCCCTTCAACTTCCAGCTTCATGTTCATCACCCTATCAGAAACTCTCTTCACCTCCACTACACTCTTACTGTACGCTTCCTTCAGAATCACCCCTACACCATTTCTCTTTCCATCCACACCATGATTAAAAAAGTTTAAATCCACCTTCAATGTTCTTACTCCCTTTCCACTTGGTCTCCTGAACACACAACATATCTACCTTTCTCCTCTCCATCATATCAGCTACCTCTCTCCCTTTACCCGTCATAGTACCAACATTTAAAGTATCAACCCGAACCTCCACTTTCCTACACTGCTCCTTAGAAATATCTGATAGTTCGCAAGAAACCGCGAGTCTCTCGAAAGTCCGGAGTAACATTTCAAAACAGAGTTTGTACTAATAAATTACATCAAAATGTTTGAAAAACTACTTTATTATTGTATTATTCATTTAATGTTGTAAATAAACCATTTATGAGAAGTAATTCACAATTTTTGTTCAGTTTACAGTACAGTACATGTACAATTCCTCTTTAAAAAGGAACCATGAAAAGGAGAAAATCAGGAGTCATAGAACGTAACTCCCGCGAGTATCGAGGCTGCACTGTACACACTAAAATGAAAAATGTGTGCGAGTTGTCAAACTAGATTCAAAGAAAGACCAAATTTATTAATGTGAACTAAACTCGCTGTATGGGTCACTCATTAAAAAAATTGAGTAGTCTCAAAGTTATTCATTCATTTTTCATTTTGAGTAGTTAATCTCATGAGTCCTCTGGTCCGACTCGTTCGTTCTTTTCTCAAGTGACTCCTATATACGCTATGAAGGCAGAGGTGGGAAGTAACAAATACTTTGTTACTGTACTCAAGTAGATTTTTCTGGTATCAGTATTTTACTTTTTTACAACTTTTTACTTTTACTCAATAAATCTTTGACACAAATATCTGTATTTTGTACAACTGACATTTTCAAACCAGGCTTGTTACTTTAGTTTTAATCTATTTGTTGACATGATCAATATGTTTTCTTCTCATTGCCTTTTTTCAGCTCATCAACCTATTTCCTGTCATTGCGTAGCTTTTTCAATCTATCACTGTTGTATCATTTCCTGTCTCTCACACACCACAGACGTAGACTACGCCAGTTGAGATACCAATGAGTAGGCAAAGGGCAACAAGTATGGGCGTAATTTAAACTACCACAAAAAAATAAGCTTTACAGTGTTTCCAGGGGCATAATAGGGGACAATGTGGGCATAATCCATCATTAATAAATATATATTTTTAAAAACTTTAGACTACAGCAGAAGTATCCAATTCTGGTCAGATTTTCAATCAAAAAGACCCCACACATGATACATTTACTAAAACTCATGATTTAATTAAACCCATGTAAATAGAGCATGACTCCTATTGGAATGGAATAGTGTGTGTGTGTGTGTGTGTGTGTGTGTGTGTGTGTGTGTGTGTGTGTGTAGCCTTTTGTACAATTGTACGTCTTCAACTGTGCCAACATGAAATTGCTTTATTTCCTAATTACATCAAGTAATAAAGCCTAGCGTTCACAGAAGTCCAGGCAGTAAACAGTTTAAAAAATAAAAAAATTTATAAAAAATTTAAAAGGGTAATGGGTTCGATCTCAGCTAATAAAAAAAAAAAGTTCTACTTCTGCTCCCACTGTGCCCTTGAGCGAGGTGGCTGATGCAAAGCTAAAGTGTTAGAAAAATCACAATTACATTTCGTTTCCCTCGAGTTGCATAAAAAGAAAGGCCTAAGTGTTATCGAACAGAAACACAATCAGGAGGCTGAATTGGAATTGATCTTTAATGTAAACAGCATGGCGTAGGGCTCTAAAATACATAAACACCCGAAAGAGATAAAAAAATATTTCAAGAGGATAAAACAGTGAGAGCATTTTATCATTTAACTTAAATTAACAATAATGATCAAATTTATCTCAAACTACAAACAAAAAAAAAGAAAAAAAAAAAAACGGACTACTTGGCCACACAAAAAATCACTAAATTTTACACCATGTTATGAAAACAGAAACATAATATATTGCTTTGGAAAGTTACAGCAGTCTACCGTGAGTCTGGTGGGTATCAAGTAGAAGCGAGTGTTGGATTTGGATTTTCAGCTTACAGTCCCACAGGCTGGTTAGACCGCTGAGGGAACAGACCCAGATCAGGGATAATACAAGACAAAATTAACAGTCGTAGTTGGTGAAGCGATGATGATGATGATGATGATGAGGGACTTAAACATGGACTTGGACACTCGTGCCACTGCTTTTTCTGTGCTGTTAGCTGCTGCCTGTGCGAGTCAGACATCTGCTGTAAGAAGTGCTAAAAGCCAAAGTCCCCAGGCTCGGCACACACTTGGTTGTGGGGCTCTCGCCTCGAAAACAGGATGAAAACGCCCAGTAAAAACAGAAAGGGACAAGCACTGGGACCGAGCGGAACGAGTGTGAGCCAGAGCTAATCCAGGATCAGTGTGTGTGTGTGTGTGTGTGTGTGTGTGTGTGTGTGTGTGTGTGTGTGTGTGTGTGTGTACTACAAAGTTGAATTTTTTTTTTGAGGTGCAAGTTCTGGACCTGAGGATCCAACCCTATGGGACATAATGTCAGACACCCGAAGAACAAACTGTTTGATGAGGTTTGATGACCCCCTTGGAATAGAACAGGATTTGAAAGAAAAGAACGAAGCGAAAGTAAGAAAGAAAAATCGATCCTTTTTGTTAGACGTTTTTTTCCACCCCCGAAAACGTTTTCCAGTCTGCACGTAAAAAAAAAAAAAAAAAAAAAAAAAAAAAAGCAGAAAAAAAAGCACTTGGTTCAGTGGAGGGTTTTAGTTGCAGTCATAGACAAAGTCATAATTACTGGGTTCTTTTGGGATTGGGGGTGGGGCCTCTGGAATCTGGATATTCTCCAGATCCAGGAGGCGGAGCTTCATCTCCATGTTCAGAAGTGTGTCCAAGTCGGAGCGAGTGAATTCACTGGTCATCTCCTTGCCCAAAAGAGCGTTCAGTCCATCTGTCCACACACAGTACTGAAACACACACACACACACACACACACACACACACACACACACACACACACTTACAAAGATTCCTTGCACAAATGAAGAATTTTCATGGTAGCAATAAGTCAGAAACCAGTGCGAGCTCATTTGGAGACCCCTCGTCATTAGTTATTACGGAGCAGTGCGCAACAAGTGTTCACTGTATGACCTTTTATAAGAACAGTGATAGACGTCATAACGTCCCGTGCTCATGCGATTACAACATGGGGGTGGGATTTTCGCCTTACGACGGGGACTGGGGACATCTTTATTTAAAGCTGAACCCGTTTCTTCGACGGGACACGATTACGACGTCCACACTGGTAACGACGCAGAGATTTATTTATATTATCTGTGTTTTACAGCTCTTTGCACCACTCCACTGCTCCGTTATAACTAATGACAAGTGGTTAGAAAACGAGCCAGTTCCGAACTGCAGACGCCCCAGGATCGCCAAGTGCTAGCTTAAAAATTTCCCCTTTCCCTACGCCACCCTGTGTAGTAGAAACGATTGTAATTACTTGTACCTTTATAAAACACTGCATTTCACGAACGAACACTAAAATTGGGAACCTTTGAAACCCACAGTGTGTCAGTGCTTACCTCGTGCTTGTCAGGAGCAATGAAGTTTAAATACTCATCAGACTCATAGAGGATAGAAAAGGCCAACTCCAGCAGTTCCTATGAACAAGATAGAAACAGAGAAAAGAATCAGTATATATTTCAAAGCCGTTTTTTTACCCTTCTCCTTTACGTATACCAGAGCAGATGGTTTATCCTGTCACTGCGCAAATATGTGTGTGTGCATCGACTTCTGCTGGGAACCAGTGAACAGCCAGCACACCGAGTGTTACGGGTGCTTTACTGTAACAAGATGATCTTGACAGATTGCGCAAGACAAATGTTTTTTTTTTCTTTTCTTCTTCTTCGGATCGCTGGCAGCTAGCACCACGCACATGTTTCTGAACACAAAATTACTCTCACGTCAGGCAAACCCGGCTTTATTAATTGATAAGAGAATCGATTTTCGATATTTTTCGATTTCTCACAGATGCTGTTAAATGGCTTAAAAGTGAATGTTAAGATGATAATAAGAAGAAAGTAACCTGGAGGTAGCAAATGTGTGCAGGTAATGAGAAGCCTGAATATTAATAAATGAAAGAATATATCAGTAAAAAGAAAAGGTGTATTTTTTTTTTGAAAATAAATACAGCTTTTGGACACTTTTTGTAACCTAATACTTCTTCAACATTCACATGGCATTTAATTAGAATGAGTTTTTGTTTTTATTGGGGTTTTTTTTTTGGATTGTATTTGCTTGTTTTTGTGATCGATTTAAATGGAAGTGACTTTTTACTTTCCAGGAAGTGGAAACTGACACCACTGTCGAGTCAGCAAAATGTTTTCATTGAGTAGCATGTGACACAAATGAGGTACCTCCTGAACATCTGATGAAATACAGATCTATCTATATATAGATTCTATCTATCTATCTATCTATCTATCTATCTATCTATCTATCTATCTATCTATCTATCTATCTATCTATCTATCTATCGATTCGATCTATCGATTCGATCTATCGATTCGATCTATCGATTCTATCTATCGATTCTATCTATCTATCGATTCTATCTATCTATCGATTCTATCTATCTATCGATTCTATCTATCTATCTATCTATCTATCTATCTATCTAT